>NC_071405.1:9307500-9607500 GCF_017976375.1 Cuculus canorus
GTGTACCAGTGTGTAGTGCAGTGCTTAGGGATCACTCCCTGGCGATGTAGATTCAAACCTTTTTACGAAAATAAGGAATTTGAACTCAGGTATCTTCTGTTTCAGTGGGTGTGCTCAGCCTTGAGGCTACTAGATAAAAGTTGAAGGAGGGAAGAGGGAAAACACTGTTTTAATTCAGGTTTGGCAAGATATGTTGATATCATAGAATCCTAGAACAATTTGAGTTGGAAGGGACCTTAAAGATGGTTCAGTTCCAACCCTCCGGCATCAGTTGTCTGTGGGAGAGAATAGATTGGCAAACAGTTTGTGAATTGCTTGGGAATGAGGTAGGTATTAAGTCACCTAATGCTGTCAGAGCTCACATTGTTTCATGCCTGTTCAGTGGCAGAAACAAAGAATTTACTAGCCTATAACAGTCATGTTGGATTCTCTAAAGTTAGATGGGAGTTCTGAAGGACTTAAGTATCCACTGTGAATCTAGCTCAAGAACTCCTCTCAAGAGGGGCAAATGGTTATTGTGTTACCATTTCTGGCAAAATCAGGTCCTACTCAGTAAGCAGTAATTAAGTTGGTGCCTAGGGGTTTTCCAAAATGTTACAGAATGAAATAATATTGGATCTTTTCAACTTCAAAAACCTCAGGAAGCCATATTAGATTTCTTTATGTTCTCAATCCGGTGGGTTTTTTAGAAGAATGGAAGGAGTGTGTATGTAGATGTAAGCAAACATCATGAAATCTATCTTACCAGCTTACCTTGAAACTTTAGGGACTGATATATACACTTAAATGCAGATTTTGTGAAGGGTGCTAACCTTCACTGGG
Source organism: Cuculus canorus (assembly GCF_017976375.1). Taxonomy (NCBI): domain Eukaryota; kingdom Metazoa; phylum Chordata; class Aves; order Cuculiformes; family Cuculidae; genus Cuculus; species Cuculus canorus. The sequence goes on from NC_071405.1 coordinate 9,308,323, forward strand.
ACAGCATCTTAGCAAAACCAAATGATCTTATTATGTATTAGCATTAGAGCTTATCTTTTTTCTTTCTCATTTCTTAAATAAAATGACTGTTTATATTTCAGACAGAGGAAAGTTATTCTGTGGGAAACTTGAACCCCTTGTCCCCACAAAAAGATACAGGTAAGTTGGAAACTCAGCTGTCTTTGTGTGTACCAGCTGTCTTCTACTTTTGCTTGTGGGGCTGACAAGCTCATGATCCTGCACCTTTGGCTGTCTGAACGGATGTCCAGTTTTGATACTGTAGTTCAGTGGTTCATTGTGTTTGTTTTCGCTTTGTCTAGCTGAAATCTTTCCCTTCATGTTTGAATTCAAATGTATGAGCTGTCACGAAAAAAGAAGCTTGACAAAGAAAGAAATAGGGATGGCGTTAGGGGGGTTTGACGCAAGCTTAGAGGACCTGCAAGGGAGAAGAATTTTAGTGTCAGAGCTTTTTCACTGATAAAAAGAACAGTTCTTTTAATGGAAAAAGCTAAAGTAACCAGTAAATACTACAATTTAACTTAAGTCTGCACCTTAGTATCGGAAACAGTACACCTGTTGAGTTTTCTTCCTCTCTCAACTAAAATGAAAATCATATTTCCATTTGGTTAAGGAAATCTCGATAGTAAACCGACTTCCATCAGCTTAGACCATCAGAGGTACACAATGTAAGAACAGCACAAGTAGGTGAGAGGAGAATCAGACTTAATAAATAGTATCCTCCACTCACACAAAGTGAGACACACACATTTACACATTCTGTGTGAAATTCTGTGAAATGAAAAGCCAGTTTTTGTGATATCAGTAGGATCAAAACTTACTCCTGATCAAACACTTTCCTGAAGGGAGCTGTAATCTACTCCTTTTTTTTGAGTTGCTGCAACTGCAAAGCTACTTTTTTGAAGTGGATGAACATGAGGTTGTGTGCATATGTAATCATTGCAGAGAAAAATGTGTGAATTTTGTGTTACTAAATATAAAACTCCGGTGTTTTTCTGCCACTAGCTTTGCTTCAAGTATTTCAGTGATTGAATGTATTGTTCTGTAGAGAAGGAAGAATCTGCAAAAATGTATCAGTTTACAAAGACCTCTGTTACTTAGTATTCAAGATATTTCACCCAGTATATTGTGTAGAAGTGTTTTGTTGCTCGAAATCATTCAAGTACTTCACACTCCATTCTATGTAGATTCTAATATTGCCCTTCTGGAAGTACCATTTCTAGTGCAGAAATAGACAACTGCGGGCTGATACTCAGAGGGATGTTGAGACTACAATATTATTAAAGAAACATGATGCTGAAAGCAATATTCTTTCAGTAAGATTTAGTTTAATAATAGATATAATTTGTATTCCATATAGGAAGCTTGTTTGGGAAACCAGAAAGTGAGGATGTGTTTACCTTTCCCTTCTCCTCGGAATCGACTTCTCATGCATTTGGAGATGGAAAAGATGACTTTAGTTTTCCATTTGCGTTTGGACAGGATCAGAGATCATCACAGCCTCCTTCTGTGAAAGGTTTTCATTCTTCTTTGGAAAATACAAAGCCATTTACATTCTTTTGAATACCTTTGACTTCCTTTTAAATTATTTTCCTACTTAGCCTTGACAAATGTTTGCAGTTTCTTAAGTTAAAATGCAAAGTGTTAATCTTCTCCTTTCATGTAAGAATACATTATCGCAATTGCTGTGTGAGCATGTGCGTGTTCGTCAAACATGTGTGCTTCGACATGCAGCTTTTATTTTTCTTATTTATTTTCTAGATGTGTTGTTCTCATTAAATGTTACGTTACACACTGGCTAAATTGGTACTTACAAGCAGCAGACGTATCATTTTACAGTAGTGTGTCAAGTTAATATCTGTGAGAGAGCATCTGAACTTCTAGATGACTACTTTCAGCCTATGACATAAACTAACTTGCGTAGAAAGTGTTAGTAACTGTTGATTGTAGCAACAGAAGCCGAATTTGAGTTAAAGGCAACGTTCTTAAGTTAGCTGTTAAACACTGAATATTTATAAAACCTTTGAAATAAACGTTTTTGTTCATTTTACTTAAAGTTTTGTAGATATTTCTTAATATCTGATGTGAAATAGTGTGGCAATTATAATACTTCATATTTCAACTTCTGTCCTTCTAACTTAAAACATTGAAAGCAAGTTCCTTTCTCTTTATCAAGTATATTTCATAAAAAGATACAAGAGCAGACAGTTTCCAAAATCTAACTGTGGTCAGTACAAATGTATCCATCAGTTCTCCACAAACATCTTTCCTTATGGAATGGCTGGCTGGGAAGACAGTATCGGGGTTACTCAGCAAGGAATGCTGGTTGTTCTGAGCCACTGCAGCACTCTGCCCTGTGTATCCCTCAGAACCATCTTCTCTAGAACAAGCAGTCACACATTTCTGGCCTTTGAAGGAAACACCAGATCACTTTGGGGTTATTTTTTACATGTGAAACAACGGTTACTAATCTTTTAAATTCCCTATGAATTTATAAGGGACACTTGGTTTATCAGTCACTTACTGTGAAGTAAACACTGCCTGAGGGCAGGCAAGAAAAAGGCTGAAATGGAAGTAAAGCAAATAAAGAGGAGACAACATCATTCAGCAGAATTCATGGAAGACATTGCAAATGCACAGAGTAGTCAGGAGCACATACGGTCTGAAAGGAACAAATTGACAAAAAGCATCCTCAGTATAATCTGTACAGTCTGCCAATAAAATATAAAGAGTCCAAAAGGGAGCAGATTCTCCTTCTCCCTGCTTACCTGCAGAGCCTCTTTCTCCCTGCTTACCGGCAAAGCCCTGTGTGACCAAAAGCTTAGTTACCTATACCACTGCCTCTTTTCTGCCAAACTTGTGAATGCCTTGGGGCTATTTTTGTGCAGCCCAGCTTCTCCTTTAATACTTGTGCCTAGAGACTAGTGAAAATTGGATTTTTTTTTTTTTTTTTTTTTACTGGAGAAGAATTCAGGAAATTTTAGTGAAGTGCTGCTGAGATCGAGCTAATAGGAAGGGAGAAAGATGGATTTGGCAAACATTATGCTTTTCAAATATGGATTTCCATGTTGATCTGTTTTAAACAGCTCTTCTATTCTACTGCAATACCTTACTATCTGAAAAATGTAAGCTGGAGGCAAGTTTGAGAACCTGTCTTTGCAATTTGAGATAGTGTTTTAAGGTATACTACTGGCAGATATTCTGAGATCATTTAGAAAGCTGGAAAGAACAATTTTGTTTGCCTAGTTATTTCATGACTGAAGCTTGCTCTCCTGTCTTCTCATCAATTCTGTCACCCGTGCCTGTGACATTGCAGTTCTGTAGTCAAGGCTGCTGGCTGAAGTGGGAGAAACTGTCGTTCTAGGTTTTGCTGGCTTACATACATTGGATAGGCTGATTAGTAATAGAAAAGAGAAAGTGGCTTCAGAAAAGGCAGTCACTTAGTATTTGGTATACTTTTCTGAGATCTAAGAGCATGAACTTATAATTATACACTGAGATTTTTCATTCGTATCTGTCAAATTCTGCCTAAAAATGATCTCTTGTTTTTATGCCAATAAAATCAATAGTAGTCCTGTTGATGGATTGCTGACACCGGAGTGTGTCACATTGGCCAATGTCATTTTGTTTTGTCCTTTATACACCCGCCTGACCACATCCACCTCTGGTCTGAAAGTGTAGACCGAGATCCTCTTGTCAATGTAGCGAGGGCTGCCTGAGAGCAAAGTGCTGTTTGTTTAATGCCACGTCCTATGTGCAGTTATTGCCCCTGTGGTGCAGACACAGCAAATGGACTGCACGCTGATTCCTCACTCCTCAACACAGAGTCCGTCGGTTTGATTTGTACCACTGTGGAAAGTGTGGGAAGGTGACTTAGCTGTCTCGACTCCCGTAGATGAGGAACAGGTATTACATACATGACTACAACTTGAATAGAGATGGGTAACTTCCAGCAGCCGGATAGCAATGGCAGCTGGGAGCTATAATCTCTCAAAGGCAGTGCAGCTGTCTGCAAGTACTAATGTGGTTATACGGTGTCCTTCTACTGCGAATCCTTGGAGGTGGGGGTTGCCTTTCTGTTCTGTCCTTGTCTTGCACCTAGTAAAAGAGTTCAGGTTCACAACTGAGCCCTAAGGTGATAACAATACAAAACCTCTCTTAAATAGGCAGAGCATGGATTTGACTTTGAATTTTATATGAGTATCCTAACCAGAAGTCAAATGTTTATTTAGGGCCCTGATATCTTCACTGTTCAATTTCAGTTTTTAATACTTTTTGACAGAAAATATTTAACTTGAAAATTCCTTGTAAAAGCTCACTTACCACCCAGTACTAGGTCAGTGCCGACTGAGTACCTTATATCAGCAGATTGGTAAGAAATACCATGATGTCTGTGTAAATCAATTTTTTAATTTGCTGAGTATAGTTTTTGAACAGAGAGGAATAAAATTTACACTCTTACCTGCTGCTGCCAGGAGGAAGACACAGATGCCCAAGGTTTCTTTCTCTCAGAGAAATGATACCTATATGGAGATGTCATTTTTCTGTTTGGAAATAACACAAAGAGCATTTCTCCCCGTTTGCCTTGTTGTGCAAAGTAGTCTTCCAGTAAAAAGAAATCATTATCATTTGTAAGGCAGTGTAATACTTTGACTGGAGCACTATTTGCTATTTTACTGTTAACTTTGCTGACGTATGAATGTAAAACATGCTTATAAACAGTCCAGGATATTTGTTAACAAATAAGCAACAGCTGGGCAGTTTGATACTAAAATATTAATTTAGAAACTAGGAGGAAAAAATTATCTGAATGACTTCCAGCAGCTGTGGGATATGGCATTTATTTTAACGTAATGCTGTCTTGTGAATTCATACACCAACTTTGATAGAAAACCAGATATTCATCAGACTACTCCCACTCAAAAATCAGATTTCCACTTAAGAGCAATATATTAATTTCCTGTAACTTCAGTCTAAGTCTGTCAATATAAAGCAAATATGCACGACAAAGCATTCTTTAGGACAGATTTCATTGTGCCATTATATGTTATATTTAAGGTGATCCAACCGCAAAAGTTCCTTAATTTGGTGTCAGAAAACCTGTTTAGTGTGCAAGTATCAGTGGCAATGTGACAGTGTTAAAATCAGTTCTTCACCATTTCAAGTTTTCAACAGTAACATTGTGTGAATACTTTGGGGAAAAAAAGGACATATCGAGCATACCAGTGTAGACTCATCTTGTATAATTCATCACTCATTTTATATGTAATATATCAAAGGCAACCAGAATTCTGGGCTGGAAAAATTGCAGTGATACAAGTGGTACAAAACTGAGCTACAATCTGCGGTGTTCATTAGAGAATATTAAGTGTAAATGGTGGCTCTGTTTCTACCTGTTAAATTAATTGTAGGCTACAAAAAATATCACCTGGACCTTTAAACATCAAAAAATTAATTAAAGCCTTTCCTCACAATTCAAGAAAATCACGGCTCTGAAACCCACGGAAATTCAGCACGTGGTTTCCTGCCCAGTTTGGGCCTGATACAAAGAAAAAAATTCTATTTCAAGCGTAATTAGAACTTGACGCTGGGAGTAGAGGGGTATCATTGCATATAAGTTGGTAAATGCAAACTTTGGGGGCGGGGATAAGGAATCATTGCACTGTAAGAAAACAATCGTACACTATAGCATTAATACTCTTAAGCATTTCAAGGAAATAAGCTTTAAGTGCTACTTATTGTAACAGATTGGAATGTGTAGACTTACAGTATTAGATGGCAGTAATCTCCCCAGTGCGCGGCTGATTGCATGGGTAGCAAGAGTTGGCTAATCCTTTTTGGCCAATGGCATAAAACAAGGATTAGTTTTTCATTTACTGCAACTGAGTGGGTCATTAGGATCCAAAGACACTAATGAGCCTGAACAGGCAATTGGATTCTGGTTTCAAAGTTATGGACTAGTTTAAAAGGAGATGATTGTGTCATTTAATGATTTAAAATGCAATGTTGCAGTGACCTTTTTCCTGAAAAAAAGTGAATGAAGGATATAACCGTGGAATACAAACCTGGAATGTTGACTTTTTCTATTGGAACTTGAGTTGTTGTCAGATTCATTGCCTCAGAGGCTGAATGGCTCATTTAGAAATATCTCTGTTGCCTTGCTTTTATGTTCTGCTCTTGATGTCTCCAGAGTTGACACAAGTCACATGCAATCAAGTCTATATTCCTGGTGGACAGGCACTGTCCTAATATTCTCTGACTCACACTCAGGTTGTTTGCAGCTCAGCAGTTCTGCTCCCAGACACATCACTTTGTGTTCTGATGCTAACATCTTGCTGAGAAATTGCCTCTTGGCACGCTCTTTCTTGAATCCTGTACCTTGCTTGATTTGATGTGAAGATGATGCTCTTTTTAGCACTTGCAATGTGTTACCTTTGGAAAGGTAAACCTTTTCCCCCACGTTGCTACATCCCAGATTTTCTTCTTTTCAGTAGTCATTTGAATTCAGCAATAATGGTAGCTTGCATTTGGTTTCATTCAACTCAAAAGATGCTGCCAGAAGAGTATAAAAAGAAATATCAAAGGATGGATATTTCCATCCTAATAGAATGTTTAAACATATAAAGAAGGTAAATATTTTGACTGTTATGACTCCCCAGGAGAAATACAGTCAAATGTTTTAATAACATGAACTTAGTTTTCCGTATTCTACAACAGTTCCCAAGGAATCCATAAAATCATTTCACACAGCACAGGACTTACTCCGTAATCCTTTGAGACTTGGGTTGGGGAAAATCAGAGAAAGACGTGTACGGTTAAGTAAAAAAAGTTCTTGCTAGCAGGGAACCAGCTGTTATGACTGGTGGAAGCTTGGTGGTTGACAGTCCAAACTGAAACTCAGTTAGGAGCATGCAGTTCTTATCTGCTCCCTTTTGCTGTAACAGGACTGCCTTGAGCTAAGCGTGGTCTCTTGCTGCTTCCTTCTTTTTCTCGAGGCACATGCTTGGCTTGTTTTACGATTTCCACAAAATGCACCGTGCTGTGATCAGTGATGGTGCTCACTGCCATGGCTGCAAAGGGCTCATTTCCAGAAGCCATGAGTATCAGAAGTGATTAAAAATGTTTCTTAACAATTATCTACAAAATCATTTGTAAGCAATGTTTCCATCATATTTCAGGGAAGTGCTGAGCCTTTGGAGCACTCTAGCCATTAGCCAAGTTGGACTGGTGTGCATCAAAGTTTCAAATCATGCCACATAGATTGACAAATGTCACCAGATACAATACAAACTTCAATGTGTTTTTTATTGCCTTGGGTATCTTACCCCAAACACTTGGCCAGCTGCATTTCTTGCTCTTACATATATTGAAGGAATTACCATACACAGCTGCAAGTCTATTTTTGCTCCTCGCAGTTGGAAGAGGCTCTCAGGAATGTGCTAGTTACTACCAATGCAGTTTTAGAGGTGAAATGTTTATCTAACCTGATCACCTGTGCTCAACGCAGATGCATTGCTTGCTACTATTCTTGTTTTGTTGTAAGGAGAGTGATGCAAAACATAGCTACTTAGATTTTTTTTTTCCATCTTGAACTAATACTTGTGACTCATCAACAGAGGCCAAAGAGCAGCAGAGGTCTGATAAGAAAAGATGTAAATCACAGATTATGTGGAAAACCATCAATAAATCTTCCGAGGTACTTTTAAACCCATGATGGCCATCCATACAGAGCACTTAGAGGAAGCTTGTTCTTCAAAATAGGGCGTGACTTCATGCAAAATTCCACTTTACCTTGGATCGTGCTTTTACCAAGATACACAAAAATAGTACCTTCGCTTAGCATTGTGATCACAAAACTAGTGCAAAATCTGTTGGATAGACACTAATGGCATCTTGGCCTTTCTCAGAAACAGTGTGGCCACCAGGACAGGGAAGTGATTGTGCCCCTGTACTCGACATTGGTAAGGGCCACACCTTGAATCCTGTGTTCAGTTTTAGGCCCCTCACTATAAGAAGGAGATTGAGGGCCTGGAGCGTGTCCAGGGAAGGGCAACAGAGCTGGCAAAAGGGCTGGAGCACAAGACTTATGAGGAGCAGCTGAGGGAACTGGGGTCATCTGGCCTACAGAAAAGGAGGCAAAGGGGAGCACTTATCACTGTCTACAACTACCTGAAAGGAGGTTGTAATGAGATGGGTGTTGGTCTTTTCTCCCAAGTAACAGGTGATAGGATGAGAGGGATTGGCTTCAAATTGCACCAGGGGAGGTTCAGGTTAGACATTCGGAAAAATTTCTTCACTGCAAAGATTATCAGGCCCTGGCAGAGGCTGCCCAGGAAGGTGGCTGAATCACCATCCCTGGAAATATTTAAAAGACAGGCAGAGGAGGTGCTCAAGGATCTGGTTTAGTAGTGGGCTGGTACAGTTGGACTCAATGATTTCAAAGGTCTTTTCCAACCCAACAATTTTATGATTCTGCTTTAGACTAACTTCATAGATGTAAGAGCCGTGAGAGTGGCTCCGTGCTGTGGGGTTTTGGGGGCTTTGACATTTTTCCTGCATAAGCTTGTAATTCTTGTTTGCCGATTACGAATTAAGAGTAGTGACTAAAAATTATAATCTGCTACATGCATGGTGCTGCATATGGTAAGAACGTAGTGTTGTTATCTCTTGTAGATGGAGTTGTCTCAATGTTACCAATTGTAGTGATAATTTTTTGAATCATTGTCTGATAAATCTATAAATTGATGGACAGAAGAGGTTAAATGTTCAGACTGCTGTTTTAAATAGTCCTGAGATATTCTTGGTGTCTATCAATAGGACACTTGGATTACCTGTCCTGTGCTGCACTGAAACAATAGACCTGCCCTGTGTAATTCTATTGCCACATTGACCATCATTGACCATCTCATAGTGCCCCATAACGAGGAACTGAGTTTGAGGTCAGATTGTTGAGGGACATTGGGTTGTTGTAGACTTCCCACATGTCTACAAGTGGGAACACAAGCAAGAATACTAGCTCAGATCTTCTGAAACTGTTGCACTGCCTGAACCACAAAACCATCCATGGGTACATAAAGACCATTTGTCTCCACAGCTGTCAATAGTAATCTTTGAATGAGAAACTGGACATGAGCTGGCAATGGGTTCTTCCAGACCAGAAGGCCAGTCATATCCTGGGCTGCATCAAAAGAAGCATGGCCAGCAAGTAAAGGAAGGAGATTCTCCTCCTCTGCTCTGTTGAGATATCTGGAGTCCTGCATTCAGTTCTGGAGTCCTCAGCACAGGAAGGACAGAGACCACAAAAACAATCAGAGGGCTCGATTGCCTCCCCTATGAAGAGAGGCTGAGAGAGTTGGGGTTGTTCAGTTTGGAGAAGACTCCGAGGAGACCTCATTGAACCTTCCAATACTTAGAGGGGGCTTAAAAGAAAGATGGGGAAAACCTTTTTAGCAGGGCCTGTAGCAACAGGACAAGGGGTAATGTTTTTAAACTAAATGAGGAGAAGTTTAGGAAGATCATAGGAAGAAATTTTTCTTGCTGAGGGTGACGAAACACTGCCGCACATTGCCCAGAGAGGTGGTGGATGCCCCATCCCTGGAAACATTCAAGGCCAGGTTGGATGGGGCTCTGAGCAACCTGATGGAGTTAAAGATGTCCCTGCTTACTGCAGGGGAGTTGCACTAGACAACGCTCGTTGTCCCTTCCAATCCAAACCATTCTATGATTCCATGATTTCCAGTAGATACACATTCACATAAAAGAAATAAAAATACTAATGGCAGGCTAGACGTTTCTGTGCTAGCAACAAGGGGCTGTGAGAGTTTCTTTTCTGAAGAATCAGAAATACTGCATTATAAAGATGAGATACAGATCAGCTCCCTTTGTATGTAAAGCATCCGTGGATTTGGACTAAAGTCTGAGCTGCCTGTGTCATGACACTCATCAGGGTTTGTGTCACCATATACACTGTCTACTTATGTCCCTGTGCTGATTTTGGAGAAGGAAGAAGGCATAGATGATGTAGAACAGAAGAATTCCTGTGTAGCTAAAATTGATAGAGTGTTGCATTGGGCATCTCTGTGCTATGCAGTAAAAGCAAAGGACCGAGGCATAGAGAAAACGAGGCTGAGGGGAGATCTTGTCACTGTCTACAACTACCTGAGAGGAGGTTGTACCAAGGTGGGTGTTGGTCTCTTCTCCCAAGTGACAGTTGGTAGAATGTGATGAAATGGCCTCAAGTTGCACCAGGGGAGGTTCAGATTGGGCATCAGGAAACATTTCTTCACAGAAAGGGTTCTTGGGCACTGGCAGAGGTGTCCAGGGAGGTCGTTGAGTCCCCATCCCTGGAGGTGTTCAAAAGACGGGTAGGTGAGATGCTCAGGGATATGATTTAGTAGTGGACAAGTACAGTTGGACTTCATGATCTCAAAGTTCTTTTCCAACCCAGTGATTCTATGATTCTCTTTCAGTATGGGAAATACACATTCACAGCAGCATCAGACTGGCAGCAGCATACGTCTCTTTGCATGTTTATCGCAGTTAGCTCACATATTGCAGTGCCAATATTTTAACGCAGAACATTTTAGAGCACAAAAAGAAAAAGAAGAAAGATGCCCCAGTGGATACTGTATGTATTTCAGTTCCCTTTGTTGAGTTTTATCTGAGCTGACACTACTGGAATAAAGTTGATTGTCAAAGGCTGGGCAGAGTGTTTTTATCATTGGCAAGTATTGGCATGAAGTAAAATAATGATGCGAATTTCTGTTTTCTGTCTTTTGTGGCTTACGTTGTCAGTTATGGTGATGCTTTTGACAAGGGAGTGCTGCTGGGTTAGTGATTTCTTCCAGAGCTTCAGAAATAGTTAAGTTATCTGTTATTATCATCACATCAAGACTGACAGTTGATGGTCAGTGCTTATGCATTGTCTTTGTAAATTACAAAATGAAGTTATAGCAGCAAATACACCTCTTGGCTTTCATGAGGGGAATTCCATAGGATTATTTGTCATGTACTTCCATTCAGACTTGGTAAAATTCTTGTTTCTTGTCAAGTTGTACAGGAAAAACTTCAGAGAATGGGGTTTTTTTTTGGAAATAAATACAATGCTGAGTATGTCTCTTGAAAGATTGTAGTGTTTTGGAAGTATTTAGATCTCTACAAGTTCCTGAGTGGAAACTGTCATTACAAAACATGTGTGCTTCTGTTTGCTGGTTTTGTCGCGTCTGACAGCACAGTGACTTGAATGCTATTGGGGTTTTATAACTTAATGGTCTATACAGGTAGTGTTTAACTCTATGTTAAATTTCCTTCGCTGAAGCACTAAGCCTTATAGTTAGAAAGTTCTGTCATTGATGGTTGTAATATGAATACAGTTTAATTTATTTGCCAGGATATAAAAATAAGTACATCTGAGAGAGAAAACAGAAAAAAAAAATATTGGAGTGAAAATTAGCTCTTCAATCATATGACTAAATGATAATTGAGTACCAAGACATATAACTGCATTGTGCTGTAATTGCAATGAAGATATGAGGAATTACAGAGTATAACTGGTGTTATTATGGTATAGGTAAAATAAAACAATCAATGCTAAATCATTTTCAAAGAGTCATAGAATCGTTGGGGTTGGAAGGAACTTTAAGATCATCCAGTTCCAACCCCCCTGCTGTGGACAGGGACACCTTCCACTGGATCAGGGGGCTTAAAGTCCCATCCAGCCTGGCCTGGAATGCCTCCGGGGACGGATTTTGATAAATTTTTATAAATATGGCTGGGATTTCAGGAACTGAGTAATAAATAAACAAATAAAACTGAATTGTATGCAATCAGCTACTCATTAATAAAAAAAATAGGTTGACTTACTTATTCACCGTATGTGAGAACCGGATAAACTTTGGGTAAACATTCCTAGTTGGAAAAACATAGCTGCTGTTACATGTGAAAGATTGATTTGGGAGCAATCCTTCCTATTCTCCCTTCATCAGTGAAAGGAAGCACGTGTCTGAATTATCTTTATAGTTACAGCTGGGAGACCCACGTAGCAGTTAGTGTTTGTACTACAGGAGTGCACACAGGGCACAGCTTCATTTAGGGGTGCATCGTTACACACGATAAGAGAGACACTAAGCCTTAAATATTTTGAAAAGACTGGACAGACAATGATGGGCTGGCTCATGAAACACTGAGTTCTTCTCACCAGTGCTGCGTGCCCTTGGTTTCCGGTGAAGCCAGTGGGAGATAAGATTGCTTAGGACCCCTTAGTACCAGTCAGTCTGCTCCATCAGGCCTGGAGGACTCATTAAAAAGAACATATCAGCTGAAATAATAAAAAATCACAGAATCATAGAATGGTTTGTGTTGGAAGGGACCTTAAAGCCCGTCCAGTTCCAACCCCCCCTGCCATGGGCAGGGACACCTCCCCCTAGACCAGGCTGCTCAAAGCCCCATCCAATCTGGCCTTGAACACCTCCAGGGACGGGGCAGACACAGCTTTCCTGGGCAACCTGTGCCAGTGCCTCACCACCCTCACTGTTAAGAATTTCTTCCTAATGTCTAATCTGAATCTTTCCTCTTTCGATTTATAGACATTCTGTCCTGTTCTATCACTATATGCCCTCGTAAATAGTCCCTCCTCAGCTTTCCTGTAGGCCACGTTCTGGTACTGGAAGGCTGCTATAAGGTCTTCTTTGAGCCTTCTCCTCTCCAGGCTGAACAACCCAAATTCTCTCAGCCTGTCCTCATGACAAAGATTCTTCAGCCCTTGGATCATCTCCATGGTCTCCTCTAGACCCATTCCAACAGTTCCATCTCCTTCTTATGTTGGGGATCCGAGAACTGGACACAAGACTCCAGGTGGGGTCTCAGAAGAGCAGAGAGAGGGGGAGAATCACCTCCCTTGACCTACTGAATAAATACCATCATCCCTGCCCCCTTGTTTAACAGCATTTGCAGGAGGGAAAAGGCCTCAGAAGAAATATTAGAGATTTGGAAATTATTATTTTTGGAAATAAAACCGAATTCCTGGCCAGGTCTTGTTAGAATGTCTTGGGAAGGCATCGTGCACCAAATTCACGCTGGGCCATTTCCACTAGATCAATGTTACTGACAAGCCGTGCTCTGAGCAGAGTTGTCATCAAGAACTCGAGCTGGGAGAAATTTATAAAATCTGAAAACCAGCAGCTTTCAAAGTGTTGTATGTCCTTTCAAGTGTGTGCCAGTCTAGAAAGATGATGAAAGAGCAAATCTGGAGAGGGAAAGAGAGGCAAAAGGCAGAACAAAAAAGTCATGGAAAAGACCTCTAGTATCAAGGACAGACTGACAATTAGTGCCAGAGATACAACACATCTATTCCTTCTTCCCCCCCGATTGTATGCAAGACTGGAGGTAAGAATAATCAATGTCTGCATGCTCCAGTGCTTTCGGAGCTGGATTCAGGCAGAGTGAGGCTGAGCTGCAGCACAGGTGTACGCAGCATTTAGCATGTTTTGTTGCCCAGGGACACTGAGGCTGCTCCATCCCTGGACGTGTCAAGGACAGGTTGGATGGAGCCTTGAGCAGCCTGGTCCGGTGGGAGATGTCACTGCCCATGGCAGGGGGTTTGGAACTGGCTGACCTTTAGGGTCCCTTCCAACTCAAACCGTTCTGTGATTCCATTCTACAATTCTATATTTTGCTATATCAGAGCAATGCAGCAGCAGCCCATGTGCTGGTCAGCATCAGTCACATAAAGGTGCCACAGTCGGCAGCAATGTGTCTGGTAAGTGGCTTGGGAAGTTGGCCTTATTTTCTCATATAGCAAATACTGCCTCTTTTTGGGTCATTTTTATTGTCATTACTACAGTCAGCATTACAGTTTCTGGCAGCTGTTGTGGGAGGCAAAAAGAAGGGCATCCATATGGTGCTGAGTATCGCATCAAAAGCGCCTGGTGTCCGGGAAGATTCCTACAAATGTCAGTGCTGGGTCATCTAAGGCTTGTTTTTATTTCAGCAGAGTTAGTAGAGATTTTGGTGTTTATTAATAGGAGCAGAAACAAACCTTTAATCCTTGGCAATTATATTTGTATCACATTATGCACAGGGTGACACAGACTCCTGTGGTTCACTGTGAAAAACACAGGGTCATGTGCTGCCATCACCAGCTCTCCCGCAACTGTGGGACAGAAGCCAGAGTGAACCTGCAGACAGGCAGCCACGGGCCACTATTTCAGGCCACCAATTTAATTTTTTTCCATCCTCTATGAAAGAAAACAAGTTTTGGGGAAGTAGATTTGATTCACGCTTATTTATGCTGCCCCCAGTCTCTCCACAGGTGAATTCTCAAGATGCTGAGTGTCACTTGGCCAGATGCGATGTCAGTTACTGCTTGTGTCATAGGATCTGGAGCAAAATGACAGACACATGAAATGAAGGAGAGGGAATTCAAATAGAGGTTGGAGTAGGGGAGAACAAGCAGGAAAATGGATAGAAATAGGCAAAAAACAGGATATCAGAAAAAGAACAGGATCATGAACCATGAAGAAGGAACACTGTATGGGAAAATAAATCCCAAAATGGGTCCTGTTATTTCCAGCTGAGTCACTTTTTTCTGACCCAAAGGCTTTACCTCCTCCGTGCCACCTCCCTGCTGTGCATTGGCTCCAGTGAGTGCTGGCTGCTGCTCCGAGGACATGGCCAACTCCTGCAAGGCAGTCACCTCTGCTTTTTTACTGCTTTTATTGGGACCTCAATGTCCGATTACATCAGCTGAGACAGGCAGTGATCTGAGGAGATGCTGAAGTAAAGACTTTGCTAGTAAAATCATTGCTTAGGTGGACAGTGGCAAAGAAATCTGGAAATCCTGATGCAGAAACGCCTTTCTCTGTGTGTTTCCACTTACGTAACTGCCCCGCTGTACAAAGTGCCAGCCCTGGCACAGATGCTGCCACACCAGCTTGGTTTCACCATGGTATAATGTACCTTTTCATTTGGTGTTTGTTCACGATGTGTCTCATTGTTCCGCAGTGCCCTGGCTTTTCCCTCTGCTGTGTTGACCTGAACATGCCAAAGCGGTCACTCATCCTCTGTGAAGTGGGCTGCACTTAATCTGGGTGCTGCTCCAGCCTGACAGGCTCTGCTAAGATTGATTTCTGGATCCGAGCTGCTTGCACGCTGCTAGAACAGGACTAGTGCCTGGCCAGGCTTCTTGGATATAAGTTCAGGATTGCAAGGGCACTCAGAGCATCACGGATGGAGGATGCCTGTGGCCCGAGGTGGGATTTTTGTCATGGATGCGGCCAATCCCCTGAACTCAGAGCTCATTTCCTTCTCCATTTCATTATAACAGCTAGAAGTACAGCTGGTTTCAACAAATGAGTTTGTTGACAGAGTTATCCAGAGGTGGTGATGTTTATCATATGATAAATTTGTTTCATATGACGACTTTTTTTTAACAAGAAGCCAAGCATTAACTGTCTCCGCTTACACTCCTGACACTTTCTCAGAGCGTTGGAAAGTAGCGCAAGGACGAAGCACATGTTGCTCTTCAGCTTCATTCCTCTTCCCAGTACTTATAGCATCGTACAAGTACCACTCACACTCTCCTGTGGCTGGAAGACCTTGCTGATCACGTGCATGTGATCGGCAAGAACATTATCTCCATGGACTGAATATGTGGGAGCACAGGCACATGCACACTGGCAAACCGCAGCGTGGGCGCTGTTCCACGCACACATATCGATTGTCACCCTCCTACTTCTCAAAGATGTGTAGACATGGAAAGGTGTGGTACCAGTGCAGAGCCTAAACAAACTGCTGGATGAATCCAGGTCCACAAACATCCTTGCCATACTAGTGTCGTTAAGTAAATTTCTAATTATAACACCTCTAAATGCAGTGTCACTGTTTCTGGAGCCGGTCCTATTTTATGAAGGCCAACGGCCCACCTCCAGTTGCTTCATTTCTAGAGAGAGCCAAGTCTGTCGTTGGACAAGTCACCAGACTTGCCGTATCTCTGTTCTCAATGGGTAAAAATTAACATGTTGATAATGTTATTGTCATCATCATCATTATTATTTTATGAGTGATAAGGTCTGTAAGAAAAGACCTTTTTAGATTGAACAAGTGGGTGATAAAGCAAACTGCTGGTAAACTCAGCCTCAGCTGTGATGGTGCATCTTTTGGTTGGTTAGACTGCAAATTGAATAGGACGTGATTAATCTCTTGCTGGGAGTGAGCTGAGTGCCTCTTACAGAAAGGTTTTAGACTCTGAATGTGCACTTATGATTCTGATAAAGCTGAATTATGATCTTAGTGAGACTTAAGCACAACTCATCCCAGGATTCCCAGTGAAAACAGACCCATATGCCACCACGCTTCTTCTCCACTGAAGCGTCCAGCCTGTCTCATTGACTTTGTCTCTTCTCATTCCCTCTATTCATACATTGGCAACTTCTCCCGCTTACAGAACTTGTGATTTGCAAAAGATATTCCTGTGTCTAGCATCGGAGGGGGAATTTGTAAATACCTCTGCACATTTCTGTTCAAGCTCTCATCTGAAAACCTCTTCTCTCCCTATTATTAATACCCGCTGTGCTGCAGTGCTGTCTACAAGGAGGGAAGCACCTAGGACATTGATTCCACTGCTGCAACCTAAGCCTGCGATTAAAGCTGTGCAGGAAATGAAAAGTTTTATGAGAGGTTTTGATCTGTGAAATATTAACTTCCTTCTGTGTTGCAGGAAAGAAGCAGTTTTCCCTGAGAAGAACTATTTATGGGTATCTAGGGTCAGCTGAAATGGTTTTATTTCAAGTACTTCAAACCTAAATTTCTTTACAGTCTACAAAATATAAAAGGAGCAATGACAATCTGAAAGCTAAGTTCTATGACTCTGGGCAGATCTGGTAAACCTTTCAGTGCTATTTGAAACCAAAAATTTCCAGCTGATGTAGGCTCTGTTCATATCTTGTCGATCAGCTTTTCTTGCAAGGCATTATAAGAAGTATTTCGATTTCTCACCAAAATCAAAGTTTGACAGAAATCCGTGCACGCTGGGCCTGCGTGAAGCTTGCTCCAAGGGGTCTGCTCTGAGGGCAGCTCCCTTTTGCTTTCCAGGAGAGGAACTCTGACGGTGTCCGAGTGTTTGCTGCAGAGGTGGCAGAAGAACAGCTATCCTTGTCTGGGGGAATGTGGCTCTCTGTAGGACATTTTCACCTCATTCATGACAACAAATGCTTCTTATTGCCAGGTGTGGGCTGCTATGCCTAGAATGTGTAACTTTCTTGTACCAGTGCTGGGAAGATACATTTTTCCATACCTGAACCATCACAAGTCTTCATAGGACAGGCTATTTGTTATAAATACAACAAAGCGGTGCTGAGCTTTTAGCTCCAAGAACTTCAGGTGGAAACCTGCTGAAAATGATTCTGAGCTTTAACTGAGGAATTGTTTGGAGGTTTTTAATTCACCAGGGACATAGTCTTTCTTTCCCGGGAAAAGACATGGTCTTCCTGAAACTATTGGCGGGAGAAGTCAATATTATTCAGTCGGATATTTGACCTCAGGTGTACATTCATGCTGGAGCTCTAGCCTTCCCGAGCACAACTGTTACCTCTCCCATGTATACCGGACTGCTGTGGGTACCATGGGTATGATCCTGGTCACATCAGCTTTTCTTTCTAGCCTCAGACTAGCAGAAAGGGTCAACTCCCTCTCCAAACATCCAGGTGGAACATATACGCCCATCTGATTAAATGAAGTTAAACAAACTCTTATATATAGAATACATTAAGGGTGATTATGTGTGTTATATCACACCTCTGTGCCTTCATTTTCTAGTTTATTTGATCAGAGAAAGTATTCCAGTAACGCTGAGGGTATATTTGACTGACAAATGTTTCTATACATCAGTGGAAGAGCTGACTGCTCAGCATTCAAAACTCAATCAAGGGAAGCTCAGAAAAACCCCAGCTGCCAGCACTTCCATCAATTAAGATCCAAGATTTATTGACTCTTTCCTTCTATATCACAAAAATCTTCCCTTCTGCTGGAACATCTCTGAGGCTGATCATTTCTTAGACTGTGTACATCAACACATTGGTGTTGTTTCCAAGATCTGCTCATCGCCTTCGTCTGCAAAACAAAACAGATTTTGATCTACTTTCATTATGTTTTGTGATTGTGCCGGGGACATAATTTAAATAAGCTTATCCTACTCAGAAAGAAAAAAAACATTCCTACCACAGTTTAGGTAAACCAAGCAATTATTCTGTTACTAAGTGTAATTAATGCCTAATGATTCGCTTTGATTAACAGGACAATCAGCATCTGCTCCTAGAAATGCGGATTAGTAACCCAAGCCATTTCTAATATTAGAAGGTAGGGGGTTGTTTTATAATAAAGTCCATATCTTCATGTTCAGCTCAAAGCAGAAAAGAACAGCCCTGTGCTATATTAAATAATTATAACTCTCTGATGCTTTTTACAGGCAAAGTTACAGCCAAAACATTTAAGATTCTGCATCTTCCAGGGAGCAGAGGCATCTCCTGGAACAGAAAGTTGAACTAAACAAGAGTCTACATTTGATATTTCTGTGTTGCTGATTGCTGCTAAATATTCCCTAGCTTTAGGAAACCATGGAATGTCTCTTTTTTTTTTTTTTTTAGAGAAAATAGTTATTTTTCTAAATCTGCCTATTAGTTTCTCTTTTTTTTTTTTTTGGTGTATGGCTGAAGAATTACAATGTACAATGAAGCTGCAAGGCTAATCATTCTTTATCATCTTCTATTGATCCTAAAGATAGAGATGGAGTGCAGTTAGATGCAAACACTAATCCAATCGTATAACAGACATCCCCATATGGTGAGAAACCGGCTTTGCCTTAAGCCAATCAATAATCACTTTGATGCAGAAAAATAAATTTGATTTTTTTTTTGTTGAAAGGTTGGTTGTCACTTGTTTGAGGTCTGAATGCTGCATCCACAAGTCATACCCAGGAAGTACAGAATTGTCAGTCACTTCAGCGTCCCCTTAAAAATAGTGCTTGCAGTGGTTGGTAGACAACTTAGGAAACAGTTCTCTTTACTGGGATTACTGCAAAGCCAAGGGAAGAATTAACTTGAGCCCCACACCTTGTTTCTAAAAGCCATTAAAAGAAACAAAGCACTTTGTAAATGAGTTGGGCTTTCATTGTAATATAAACAAAAAATGTCCTTGAAGGAAAAACGTCTCTATGAGCCATTGAACACAGGAGGTGGGTGATGTTGGCTCCCCTGGAGGCTTTTATTCTCCATTCTGTGGCTGAACACTGCAAGAATGGAACTTTAGTCCTGAGTAGGCACCTGGTAAGCACTTTGTTTATTATGTTCATGGATGCTTTCACAGAAACCTTCATCTGCTGTGATACCAGCAGTGCTGGATAAAGTGAAGACACCCCAGAAATGCCAGCATTTCCAATGGCTGCACTTTAGCCCCTCTCTGAGGCTGTTTGGTTGCGGGCTGCCTCCTGTGTGTGGTCTCAGGCCATGCATATGTGCTCTGTCCCGGTTCCTGAGTGTCCAGAAAACGTGTTTCAGATTCTCTTCCATAGGAATTCATGCTGCAATTGCAGAGGGACTCCAGAAGGTCAGGACTGATGGTGAAAGAGGGTGACTGAAGCAGGAAGATAACTCTTGTAACCTTCACTAGAATCAAGTTCTGTCTTTGTGGTCCGTCTCATATTTTAAAGCTGATGGATGAGTAACCAGATCCTCTTTGCTGTTATGCAGATTCCAGGGTGAAGTGTTATTTATCGTGATGTGGATTGTGGATATGCCTTGCGACCTCCAGCACATCGAAGTAGGAGCTGTGCGAACACAGTCCCTGCGCTGAGGAGTGTGACCAGCTCTGCTCTGTGTTAGCCCACTTCACGTGGGTAGCATAGTGATAAATAATTTAAACTGAATGGTGCGAATTTAAACTGAGTGGGCTCAGAGTAGAGTGGTATTTTTTGTGACTCTATCTGTACTGCTTGCACAGCACCCATATGCAGGAGTGATGTATCTGCAGGCTGGATAATCTGCCAGGGAAAAATGGCAAGGAAATAAAGAATACTCAGAGTATGTTACAACAGGTCAACATTTATAGCAACTTTATAGCTACTGGAATACTGTGCCCAGTTCTGGAATCCTCAACATAAGAAGCATATGGAAATGTTGGAACGGGCCCAGAGGAGGGCAACAAGGATGATCAGAGAGCTGGAACACCTTCCGTATGAGGACAGGGTGAGAGAGTTGGGGTTGTTCAGCCTGGAGAAGAGAGGGTCCAAGGAGATCTTACAGCGACCTTCCAGTACATGAAGGGGCTACAAGAAAGCTGGAGAGGGGCTATTCATAAAGGCTCGTGGTGATAGGACGAGGAGGAATGAGTATAAACTGGAGAGGGACAGATTCAGACTGGACATAAGGAAGAATTTCTTTGCTATGAGAGTGGTGAGACACTGGCACAGGTTGCCCAGGGAAGCTGTGGCTGCCCCATCCCTGGAGGTGTTCAAGGCCACGTTGGATGGGGCCTTGGGCAGCCTGAGCCAGTGGGATGTCCCTGCCTATGGCAGGAGGGGTGGAACTGGATGATCTTTAAGGTCCTTTCCAACCCAAACTATTCCATGATTCTATGATTCTATGACTTTCCCCTTTAAAACAGAGAATCTAAACACTAGCAGTTACCAAAGCACTCAAGATACTGGAAAGTTACTTGTAAGCCAGTAAGTAGGAACCTGGCAAAAATAGCCTGCCTAAAAGATGGTCAAAATCCATCTCCCAGACAGTCTTTCGCAGTATGTATTCTCTAGCTGGAGGATGAGGACTGTAATGGTATGTGTTCTCTGATAGGCCCATGTCCCTCATTGCACTGTGGTACATCTTTTCACCTTTGCTTGTAATTACTGATGCTTTTTGATTGGTCTTGACAGCAGTTTGAAGTGGGGTTTTTGTTCAGAAATGTCACCAGGAAGCATATTAACAGAGAGATGCCAACAGTATTAAAAGCTACCGAGTCCCACGTTACAATGGAGATATATTCCTGTGTATATTCCAGTGCTATCTTGGCATTATAAAAACAAACACAAAACATCTCCTGTGTTTCTTTCCTCCCTTGAATTCCATCTTTCACCACCCTTTTCCCTTTGCAGATTGGTGAGTGACAGTTGCTAAATATATGCATAATAGTGAAAACCACTGCATAATGCACAGCATTGAAAAAGAGTCCTGACAGGCTTCTAGGTCAAGGGAAGGAATATCTCTTTCTTTCCTAGTTAGCTTATATCCACATTTGTCTCCTTTCTCTTTATGAAAGAGCTGATGGGGAAGGTCTCCAGTTGAAGGAGCTATTCAGAAAAAGACCTGACATTTTGAATCAAAATTCAGGCTGCCTCCCAATGTTATGTCCCCAGTGCTATTAAATAATAATCAAAGTGTACTCAAATTCATATTTACTCTGAAAATAAAGTGCATGCATTTTAAGAAAACCTAGATAATTGCCTTAGAAAAGAAACCCATGACAAACAGGGGCAAAATGGATAGTTTAAGTAAAGCATGAAAAAAAGCTAATGCTTGAATCTATGGCAGGAAGAAAAGCGAGCCAAAGGTAGGTAGAAGCACAGATGTTTGCATTCTTATTCTGTAGAGGAGTGCATAGACTTGAGGAGGGCCCCCTATTTAATCCAAGTCCAGCCCTGGCATCACATGGAGTTTGGTGGTAGATGTCAGGCTGGGAGATGTCACAGCACAGCACACACGCCAGCCCCTCGTGCTGTTGTGACATGTTCCTGCATGCCTACCTGATATTGATAGTGAACTTAACACCTTTGGTGTGTTAAATTAAGACCTCCAGTGTGTTTAACACCTTTGGTGCGTGTCAGTGAGAATCTGAGTGACACCAGGGACAAGGTTTTACCCTGTGCAGTGGGTAAAAGCAAAAAATTATACCTCTAAAACAATGATGCTTGTCCATCTGATTTGTGGCACAAATTCCTCCTTGAGTCCAAGCCTGTCATCGGTTTAATCCTGGCTTTGTGGTAAATCACCCACTCCTTGAGAGGTTTCTTGGGATCAGCAGAAGCACCAACTTGATTCGCATGAAAATTCATCTACATGTGGATGTTTCACAGAAGGCTGGAGGAAAGCAGCACAACCCCTCAAAATTGCCATTAAGGGTGAAAAGAAATCCTTTCCATCTCTTGCAAGCGGTCAGAAATAGCAGCAGAGAGCATTCAAAACTGAGAAGCACTTCGTTGTTTGGATGAGAGCACTGAAAGGAAAATGTTGAAGAACATGGTTGAGAAGTGTGCCCCTGCCCATCGAGAAGTGGATTGAGAAGAGCGAGGGCTTGGGTGCTCAGGATAAAAGTCATTGTTTGTGGCTTTCGGACTTGCAGATGCAGTGGGTTTGTCTGACTTGCTGATTTTGTCTCCTTTTTCAGCCATCCCACGGTCCTGGTGTGGATGCTGCTGCCATGGATACTGCCACAGATCAAGCTCCCTCGATGCTGTGGACAGAGCATCTGAGTAGCGTTTCTTTCTGGGTGAGTACTCTGCCAGAGCGTTGCTGAGGCGGGAGAGTTACAGATCAGCGGTAGCTTGTGTGTGACCCCAGTAGATTCTGCAGACTGCTGCTCAAAACTGATGACCTGCTGGATTTCTACTGTTAAAATTCTCGTGTGAGAGTTCTGCTAAGGAGTCCAATACAAAGGGTCTGCTCTTGGGGTTATGTACGTACAGATCTCATCAATACTAAGTGATGATGAACATATCTGCCTGTTCCCTGGCACCAGGACATCCCAAGGTGGTAGAACATAGCAGGAAGGTTCATGTTTTTCAGAGGCTGGATAAGAAAAGTTATTGAGCTAAAGAAAACATTAGCATTATTAGAACTACCCACTGCGCTTCACAGCAGAGCTGACTCCTGTCAGTTCTTGCCCCGGCCTTGTCTTCCCTGCCTCCTCGCTACTGGTTTAAAAAAAAACAATAGTGTTTCATATATCTTCAAAGCTTCCAGGGGCTAAGCTTTCCTCTGTAGCTTTCATCACATCGCTCAGTCTCATATTCACAAGCACAGAATTTATTGTATAATCCATGCCCACACAGCACAAAGATCATTCTTGACACCAGAGGAAAAGTTAATGTACGAAAAAATAAAAGAATATGTAACTGAGATTTCCCCAGAGTAGAAAGTAGTGGAGAAATCTGCCATTGCGTATCGTGCTTCTCACTAACAGATAGATATTCATTCTGCTTAAATGTATTCTGGTAGTTCCTACCCATTCCTTGTGGCTCCTAACAATTATATCTAATCTTTTTGTTAGGGGCAGAAAGTGTAGACTTAATAAGATGCCAACAGACAAGGAGTATAAAGTAATTGCCCATTACGCTATAGATGTGTTATAATCATTTGCCAGAGGGAAAAAAAGTCTAATTGAATGAAAACTCTTGATGGTTTCATTATGTTTCTATTAAGAGGCAGTCAGCCCTCCTGATCCAAATACAAGGCTTGACGCTTCTTGCATTTACATCTGTAGTAGATTTGAGGCAACTGCAACTTGCAGATGGGTTTGCAGCAATGCAGAGCTGGAGTAAGAGGGATGAGAGTGGGTCCTGAGCCTTTCTGAGCCAGGATGAGATGAAAACATTTACCATGCCTGTGGCTGAGGAAAAAAATCCAACACAAATGAAAGCAAAGCTGACTGAAATGCCAGAGCTCTTTCCAGCAACGACAGGAATCAAACAAAGTCTGCACGCGGGGAGAAAGCAAAAGGCTAAATCCTGCCTTTCAAATTCACTGCTAAAAATCCAGGCTAATTATTTACTTATTAGTTATTAAATAAAACTTCCTTTTCTTTATCCTCCCTGCCACCCAGCCAGAACACAGCTGTTGAAATCCTTTTCTGTCTTTGCCAAGATCAGCCCAGCCTTTTTCAATCACTCGCTCACTCTCCCTTTCTCTACTGCATCTTATTAAAACTCCTTGTCCTTGCCTTTATGCCCTGCATAATTCCAGCTCTTCCCCACTTCTCGTGCTACCCCCTGCACATCCTCCATGCCCTGTGTACCAACTTCATCATCCCGTGCATCTGCTTCTCTGCGAACCTCTTGGCATTTTCCCCTCCTGCCACTATTCACAGCCTTCCCGAGGTGCTTCACAAAGTCATCCCCCTCATCTACTTTCACTACTTTTTGAAGAACCTTTGCTTCTCTGACCTTAAATAAACACAACTCCCGGTGGCTCCATCCACTGACCACATGACAGCGGGAATTGTCGCTCCTCCTCTGCATTAGCCTCACTGAATATGTAGCTTCAGTGCTGGTGTGTTTGCCCGTGCTTCCCCAGACAGTCCATCTTGGAGGCTGCTCGTGAAGCAGTTTATGAGCTCTGTGGGATGGGAACAGCAAGGTACTGTGGACTCCTGCCTGCACCGTGAGGAACAGCTAGAAGATCTGAGCGCCTTCACAAGCAGGAGAGTGCCTCTGTCCTTATCCGTGGCTCCTGCAGAAGGGCTCACGGTGTGTGAAAGGTGGTGGGGCAGAGGCAGGGAGAGAGGGAGCTGGGGTCTCAGGGCAGCTTCTGGTCCCCTGCCTGCAGCCAGAAGCCACTGATGTCCCATGAACTCCTCCTGCCCACAGACCTCTAGGGACAGGGTCTGTTCTTGGTGAGTCCTGCCCACAAGAGGATTTGGGGATGTGGCTCATAAGGTCATGGAGAATGGAAACTCCTAAGGTATGCTGTCTCTGCAGAAAATATTGTTGGCAAGTTTTGTCTGATAAATGTCTAAACTTATTCCAGTTGAGCAAGCACCGCTATATTGTGCCTTTTAAAGGCTGACTTTTCTTAATTGTCCTCCAAGGGTCTCTGAAGCATCACACACAACTCCCTGAGATCCTGCAGAGCACTGACGGGAAGGTGTTTACCACTCACTAGCTGCCTTCCTCTGATCAGACAGGTGATTAAAGCTACGTGAGCAGAGGTGTTTGTGCTAGCCAAGGGCCTCTCTCAGTGGTGAGGATGCACTCTGGAGGTAGCAAACACCAGCGCTCTCTTCAGCATGGGGAGTTCAAAGTAGTTGTAAAGGCGGTCAGCTGCTTTTTATGTTCACTTGTGCATATGTGGTATACTACAGAAGCTATAGGACAACAAGAGATCACACTGGCCATCGTATATGTAGTGAAGAAGATATTAAGCCAAAAAAAGGGAAACTAAATGACTGTCCCTTTAGCAGCCCTAAGCCTGTAGGCTTCCGTCTTTCTGTTCCACCCAGTCTTTCCAGTACCCGAAGGGGCTACAAGAAAGCTGGGGAGGGACCTTTTACAAAGGCTTGTAGTGATAGGACCAGAGGCAATGGGTATAAACACGGCGAGGGGGTTGGAACTAGGTGATCTTTAAGGTCCCTTCCAATCCTAATGATTCTATGATTCTATGATAATTTTCTACCTTTTTCTGGCCAGGGCAAAGAAACGTATTGGTCCTGCCCCCTCGGAGAATGTTATCCCTGCACCTTTTCAGATAGGCGCAATGACGCCGCTTGGTCATGCTTGCTGTGCAAAGGTGTCTTGCATCAGTTGTAGGGGTTTACTTTCACAGACACCAATTTCCGAGCTCATAATAAGATGGCATTTTGAAATATTTGCTTTTAAAATATTTCCTGAGAAACAAGCCTCTCATCTCAGATCGTCGTTGAGAGTCGTATTTCTGTGCGCACTCCCCGACTTCAGCAGTAATTGGTTTTGAATGCCTAAGATTCAGACTCTGCAAGGAAAATTGCAGGTGGAGCCATATCTGCGAGTGGAAATGTTACCTTTCAGACAGAGCCTGGTCTGAATCTTTCTGGAATTAATTGCATTTTTTTAACCATAATGTTTCAGAACACTGTGGATTAAATCTAACTGTGATGAACTCGTTTATAAATAGAGGAATCCTCTCTGGTTTTAGACTGCCTTTCCCTGAGTGGTATTCGTAATAAATGTACATTGTACATTGGCTAAAATGTGGCTAAAATGCTAAACCACCTGCAGTTTGGTGTACTGACAGACACTGAGCTGCTTTATTTTACAGTGATCATTTGGGGTAAAACCCAAATAGATTGAGATGGTGAACAAAAACTGATGTAAAAGACAAGCAAGGAGCACTAAATCCATGTACTTTAAAGATTAAATATCACTGTTAATGTTAACATTAAAACATCAAGTCAATTCCAAAATACCAGGATTATTTTACCACTTTTGGCCTGTATCTCAGTGGTTTTAACATTTTCTTTCAGCATAGCACAGGCAAGGCAAGGGATATAAAGGTTTTAGTATAAATTAAAGTAATTCTGATAGAATCTTTAGACAAAGTTTTCAGCTTGGACATGGAAAACCAGGATTTTTTAATTAGAAAATCTGACTTTTAGTGAGAATGAGTCCTTCACTTTCCAGGTCTTGCAAATCCTCTATGAATCATAGAATCATAGAAAGGTTTGGGTTGGAAGAGACCTTAAAGCCCACCCAGTTCCAACCCCCTACCATGGGCAGGGACACCTCCCACTGGCTCAGGCTGCCCAAGGCCCCATCCAACCTGGCCTTGAACACCTCCAGGGATGGGGCAGCCACAGCTTCCCTGGGCACCCTGTGCCAGTGCCTCACCACCCTCATTGTGAAGAGCTTCTTCCTAATGTCTGTTCTAAATCTTCCCTCTTCCAACTTAAAGCCATTTCCCCTCCACCTACCACTCCATGCCCTTATAAACAGTCCCTCCCCAGTTTTCTTGTAGCCTTCAGATACTTGGAAGGCTGCTATGCTTTGTTATACTCTGACTTCAAAGCATCCTACGTTTTAATTGTTCCTCCTACTGCCTTGTTGTTGCTCTGAAAGGAGACAATCCAACTGTATTTTGGAGAGATGTCAAAGTATAGATTTAGGAGACTAATTTTAGGCACCGAGGCTTGAAGTTTTGACTAATGGGATTACAATGGTATAAACAACAACAAAACCTCAAATCTGGGAAAAATAACAAAGCAGAACAATCTTCTCAAAGAAGGACAATCCAACTCTTGCCAAAGCTGCCAAGGATTACTGTAAGGCAATAATTAATGACCATTGCTGCTAGGTCTCTAACTGATGCAGGGGGAATATTGAGATAATCCTATTAGTGTGTTGCTCTCATTAATGTACTTATGTCAATTAGCTGAGCATTTTAGCAGAAAGGTGAATTTATGAAACGTTGGGTTTTTTTATTTCATGCAACACAGATTTCCAGTGCAAAAAATCCATTTTGAACAACCACCAAAGATCAAGGTCCATTAATGAATCTTATCTGACACTAATGTCGTCTAATTACATTAAAATGTCACAACTAATTTCATGACATCAGAGTTCCCTGCTCCATAAGCAAACACAACTTTTGTTGTATTTCTAAAGAATTCCATTTTTGAACATGAAAAAAGTGAATGGAAATTCCAAATTTGACAATTTTTTAGATTTCTGTCATTTTTATGTGTTTTGAAAGTTTAGGAAAAAAATGGGCTCAAGAGAACATTCACCAACATCTCACCAACTCAAACAACAGAGCTTTTTGGGGACCATTAGAAGAATTGAATTATCCTTGCCCCTTTCCTTTATTAAATACTGAGAAAGCCCTGGAAAATTGGCCAAAACAGTCTGAGCTGCTCCTTGAGAACCTATTTCTGCGTGTGCTTGTGTCTTGGGGCAGCTGCTTGCGTGCAAAGCTGGAGTCAGACAATGCTGTCCTGACTTGGGCACTGGCTGTCCTTGAGTGTGCGTGGCTGGTGGTCACTCCATGGTGGTCACCCTCATCGATGCTCCCACTCCGTGTGACCCAACACCTTGTTCAGCCTCTGGGTCAGTGCAGTGTGGCAGAAGGGGTGTGTGTTGGGTGTAGAACTGGGTGCTGCCCAGTCCCAGCTTGTGAGTCCGGTTGTATGTGGAATAGAAGAGGGACTGGAGGCTGCAGTGAAGGCACAGTAAGGGTTTTCATCACTCAACACACTCGAGCCTTGAAAATGAGTTAAAATTAGACACTGAACCAACAACTCTTCAGATGACTGATAACTGGGCAAAGAGAGGAGCTCTTAACCTAATTCCATCTGAGTATTTTTATTCCACAAAATAAAACAGTAGATCTTTTCACAGTTGCCAGACCTGAAGCCTCAGAAAGAGATTATGAGAGATGCAGCCAGTGATGAAGTTTGGATACAAAAGCATTTCTGGCTGGTTTCCCACAAGACAAAATTCTGTTATAAAACCTGCTACTCATTTTCCATTGAAACAGTAATTTGGGAAACTGTCTCTCTTTGTGCTCTAACTAGGCAGCAGATGGCTCCAGAGAAGTTTTAGTTGGTCTTACAGATTTCACTGAAGCGGTTTCATTTTATTTGTCAGCTGAGTAGGTTAAAATATGGGAGATGGTTTATAGGCTTCTGAAATGAGAGAAACTTGCTCCAGTGGAGCTACAGTATCAGTTCCTCACCAAGAGCACCTCTTTCCCTTGTGTCAGCTCAGAGACATCCACTTCCTCCCCACAGTCTCCTCTAGCATCAGCTGGATCCAAGGAGCAGTGCTGGCAAACAACAGACCACAAGCAAAGGAGAAACAGGTGACTGAAGTAAAGACGGGCAACATGATTTTTTTCCAAAGCCTGTCCCTAGTGTGTGCTGAATAAATAATTAATTACTGTTATTTCCAAGCTCAGATCCATTTTCACACAAATGCACTTCCAACTCCAGTGATAAAAATAAAGGATGCTTTTTTGTTGTTTCTTCTTCAGTGCAGCCCTCAAGCAATAAACCAAATTGACTGCTAAATTTAGACAAGAATACAGTCTGACCGAGTCATCGTAGAGTCCATGAATTTATTAATAAGGGGGATCAAGATGAGTCAGGAAAGAATCCCTAAGACGCGGAGCTGCTTCTCCTTTTGGTGAGTCAAGTGTAATTTGGGATATGAAACACATCCTGTATTCTCCAACGTACTTGCCTAAGTTTAGTTTTATTCTCTTAACTATGGAATAACCTGCACTGAGGAAGAGCAACTGGCTGAACAGCCCTGAGCAGGTCTGCCCCGTGCTAAGGAACTGCTTGTTTCAGACCCTCAATTCCACACATCTTCCTCTACCCTTAGGATTCCTGTCTTTCAGCACTGAGCGGGTAATGTGCTCTTTTGTAAGCCATATTTCCTATGTTTTACCTAGCAAAGCAGTCCCTGGGAGTCTGTTTGAAGGCCTGGATGATGCCTGCATGCTTTTTGCAAAGCTGGTGTGATGATTGATGCTCAGTCATACTCCTCACACAGTACTTAACCTTTTATTTCAGATATTGGATGGAGGCAGCTGGGTATATCACAAATTTTTCCAAGTAAGGAAACAAATCCATAGCAAGAAAAGGTGATCTGTCTCCAGTGCTGAATGAAAGATACAGTCAAGTAGAAAATCCATTGCATGGCAAAGTAGGAAAAGGAAAAGGTAGGATATGAACTGGCAGTTTGTTCCCTTCACTGGAGGAAGGGACTGAATCTCGTCTTTCCTGGGGAGCAGAGCAGCCAAGAAAGTGTCACGTCACAGTAGTTTATGGCATAATCTGTCTTGCTGCCCTGCTTCATGTCCTTGTACCTCACAGGCATGGAGTGGCATGGCAATAACTTCTCTCCTGAAGAAACCTGGAAGCTTCCCCAGGCACAAGATCTGGCCTGGAGAGACATTTCTCTCATGATCTCCCTGCCCCACACAATGCATTTCTCCTGCAAGAATAACACAGGTACAGCTGGTATGGTCATTGATTTTATGATGGATTTAATCACACTTTGGAAAACATCGCCACATGGGGCAGACCTTGTTTCCAGAAACTGGTCAGTATTGGATGAGAGACCAAGGCATTTGCTTAGAGCTATCTCTGTCTGCCATCTTCTCCTCCTGTTTATGCTATTTCTTTCTCTCCCACCACCTCCTTTCATCTTCCCTCCTCTTCTGCCATTCAAACCTGGAGATCTCTGCCCGCAAGAATCTCATTCAGCTTTTCAGTGGTGGATTCTGGCAACTGCTACATCTACAATGAAGAGTCTATTAAAAATTGAAAAAGCTGACTCTTGGAAGCCAAGGATGTGTGGGAGGAAAGGTGTCAGATGACAATGGAGGTGATCTGTGCTACATTTTCCTGCTGTAGAACCTGTTTTCCAGCTGTGATGCACTGGTGTAGGAGTTGGTGAAGGCACACATAAATGGGTTGTGTGATGCTGCACTCGCTTTCTCTGGTTGGAGGCATTAGAGCTTGCACTCAGGAAAATTACAGCCTTTTAGTTGCTTAGAATGAAGATCCCACTTTTGCCTGTTTTGCTGTAACACTTGTGTGTCCATCACCCTTGCGAGTCAGGGAGAGAAAGAAATGAACTTGCTTCTGTGCTTAGTGCATGAGCCTGAAGCTGCGGTACTGCCATGAACTTGACCCTGTCACTATCAGCATATAATTTAATCATCAAGTTTTCAATATTAATCAATGATTATGAAGATTACAACCCTGAATTCAATGCAACTGCTTGAATTCATAGCCAAGCCCCAAAGCATTAGAATAAATTGAACTGATGTTCTAGAGGTAGTTTTAAAGAGATTATTTACCTGAGTAAAGGGAGTAAAACTCGATCCACGACATCACACAAGGATGGCTGTTTGCTCTCCTTGGCCAAATTTCACCGTGAAATGTGTCAGCACAAATGTGAGTGACATAGGGCTGTGAAGAAATTGGGATGTGTTGAACATCAGTCTAACAAGCCCATGTTATCGCAGTGCACTGGACATGACAGCCCACCCTTCCGACCACGCATCCCACCCCAGCCTCACCCAGCACAGCTGAACCTTGTACGAAGGCTGGAGAGCAAACTCTAGTCTTGGAGTAGTCAGACGCGCATAAGGCAAAACTGTTTTATTCAATGCTGGTGCTGGCTTTCTTGTACACAAAAAGGACAAAACTGTTGCCATTCAATTCCAGAATTCTGCCTTACAAGATAAAGTCTTTATCTCCTTATTCTGGCTCCCAAGAAGCTAATAAGAGTGCAACTAGTTTTGTACCTTAGGTTAGAAAGCCTCAGTTGGACAGGTTGATCTTTTATGGTTGCTTGGTTCTTCTTGACTAACCCCTGTGGGTTTTCTCTTACCCCATATTTCAAGGCTTGGATGCCAAGACAGATCCTCGCCGGTGTTTTCTCACTGCTTGCCCTCTCCTGGCCCTCCCTATTAGTGCATGTGCTGCTCCTCCAAACACTGCACATTTTTTCTCTCCTCCTTCAGAGTGAAGTTGGGTTTCCGCAGGCTGGATTTTGCCCTTGGATAAAGGGAAGGAGAAACACCACCACGGTTATGGCTGAAAAGTCCCTCCACACACGTTCCCAGGATACAAACTTAAAGTCAGAGACCATGGGTATTAATAAGGTAACGCTCATTATGCTACCCGGGAACAGATTGTCGGGAGAAGTCATGGATGTCCCATCTCTGGAGGTGTTCAAGGCCAGCTGGATGAGGCTTTGAGCAACCTGACCCAGTGGAAGGTGTCCCTGCCTATGGTAGTGGATTGGAACTGGATGGGCTTTAAGTTCCCTTCTAACCCAAATCATTCTGTGATTCTGTGATTCTACCCGCTCAGGGTGTTGGGATCTGCCTTCAGTGGTCCTGTTCCACAGAAGCTGATAGAGACTGAGATGATCTACAGCTCCTGGTGGCAGTAAAGCCTTTTGCACTGGTGAGGAAAGAGTTCCCACCTGAAAATGGCTACTTAACAGTCTTTGGGATTTTCTTTTTCCTTTAAATTACCCAAGTTCAGCATTCTGCCGAGCAAATGGGGGACAGTCCCCTAGAAGCAACCTATTTCTACCAGCAGCACTTCTCACATCAACTTGGCTATTCTTCTTAAATTGCTGCCTAATTTTCAATATAAAGAGTGTCTAAGGTACAGGCTTTCCATGATTGCAGCTTTATCACAAACCTGCAAGAAAAAATAAGAGCTTTCATTGTTGTTTTAATTCCCTTCAACTTCTGAATTCAGCTTTCCCCAAACAAATACACATACAAAGCTGGAAAAAAAAGTGCTGTTTTAAAGAATAAAGGTTGACATATATTTTCTTGCCACCTTTTTAATAAAAAACCCAAGAAAATAATCACATTTCTGCAATTAGGACATTCACTGAATATGATGGTTTTTGGATCATGTATAAATACATTTCCAGAGTGACTGATGTGTGTAAAACAGTGATTCTTGAACAGACATCCATTCCCAGAACAATAGAGAGGTTCAGAATTGTGACTGATGGTTGATCTGTGCCTGAAAAATAAGAGTAAAAATAAGCAGGGTAAACACTGTTGTCTAATTGACTTCTGCCACTACAAATCTAGGCCAGATGCAACCCTGGATTTCCAGTCATTGAAGAAAGAGCCTCATACAAAGCAAATCTATTTTGCAAAATACACAAGCGAAAGAGCTTGGAAGGTCACCAAACCTAAACAGTTAAAAGCAATCACGTTTCAATTAAGTTGAACTGAAACAAACAGGCTTTAGAAAGGACAGTAAACACAGCAATGTTTCACTGAGCATTAAGATGAACAAAGCGCATATATCTTCTGAAATGCCTTTTAAGAGCCATCTCGGCGCAGCACAGACATGAGACATTGCACTGCACGAAACTCTCAACTTCTCCCGGCCAAACGAAGCACAAAAATTAAATAGTTTTTCCTCTCTGTTCAAGATTAAATAACGGCAAGACAGCCATCTGAAGCAAAAGGGAAAGAAATGGCTGCACGGTATTAAGAGAGTTAATTATAGATGCAGATTAAAAGGCAAGACTGAGTGGTGGAAGAAAAGGGAAGAGTAACCTCCGGCGCAGAGATACTGACATGCAGCAGTTGTCAGTCACCTAGCAACAAGTTTCCTATCCCTGCTGTGCTCTTTAATTCAGCAAATCTGCTCAGGATGTTGGGCTGTTCTCCTGACAAAACGCATTATGTAGTAGACTAAAGGATACAAAAATCCACTGTACACAACACTCTGCTCCCTATTGACCACTGATCCTTTCTCTCAACCCACAAAAGAGGCTTGCATAATGCTCTGAAAAGAGAAAAGTCTCAACAGAGAAAACATTTGCTTGTAATTGAGATTGACTACATAATGAAAATGATGTTCTTTTTTAAATTCAGCTTGTTGAGGCCATGCTTTTTGTCTCCTGGCTCTCAAAACCTATCCCTGCTGGGAAAAGGGGCAAACATTGTACAAACTCAAACCTGTGGGTTTTTTCCCTTCTTTTCACTGGAAGCGCACACACGCACGCATGCACACACATGCATTTTGTGGCTAAATGGGCAAGACCGGCTCCTAAAGACTTAAACAAGTTTGAAAAAAGAGAAGACAAATAAGAAAATTGTGGTGTGTTTCTGCGTTGCAGGGAAGCCACTTTCCTTCTGAAGGAAAGCTGAGGCGCAGAGGGCAGAACACATTTTATACTTGCTTTGGCTAATTAAGAGGTACCACTGTCTGAGAAGAAGAGTTGTTTTAGTACCGAGTCCATGTAGCAAGTTCTAAGCAAACCCATGTATGACCTGTGCACCCATAGACACTCGCATCCCTACCCCTGCGTTAGTATTGCAATTGTGCTTTCAGATAATGATTATCTAAATGCAAATAATAAACAACTGAGGTAAGTTTAAAAGACCTGAGTCTTGGCACAGTGACCTCTACTGTGGTCCATGGCAGATGTTGGGGTAAGTGCTCCTCACAGAGCAGTGTCACTGCTGCCACCAGCAGGATAGCTGAGGGTGTTAGAACAAAAACTGCTGGGTGTCTTACTGAGACTCATTGGTAGGTCTCATTTTGAGTTCAGAAACTAGGAGAAGGCAAGAAGGTGGTAATGGGAGAGAAACTAAGCCCCATGCAGGTCACATGGATGCTCATAGCAAACACAACAAGCCCTCTGAAGACCAGATTGAGCCCAAATGATATGCTCTGCTCTTTGGGATGGGAATGATTTTCTTGTCCCGTTTATAGAGCATCTGATACAGTGGAGGACCAGCACCCTAGGAGCTCCATAAGTACAGATAACGGCAATAACATGACAAGCTTTTCCATTGACATCAACCAGCTAAGTCAGCAACAGTGCAATGCCAGCAAAACCAGTGGTAGCCCCAGAAATAATGGGGAGAGCCTTCTGGAATAACACTAGTCAGCACATCTGTGCAGAGCACTTCTTTACATCTAAAAACTGAGACTGCAGAGGAGAGGGAACTGATTGCAATGAGTCCCAGCGCAGAGCACGGGTAGGGAACACCATGAAAACCCGGCTTCCTTGGATAACAAAACACACTCCCGGTTGCACTGGCAGAAGCCCCATCACATCACTGTCTAAACCACTGGCAGAGTAGGTAGAACAACACTTTCCTCCCTGGACATCAGAATCATGTTCTCTTCGTGATTCACAGTATAAAGAAGTCATGTACCTGTGTACAAGGGCATGCAGTAGTGAGATTTCTCCCACCAAAAGCTGCACAAAAGACTGAAAGAATATCTTGGTGCCCTGACTAAGAGATGATGGGAAAAGTGTCAGTATAATTTATAATCTGATGCCTACAGAACAGCATCACTTGAAGGGCGTAACCTTCCAGGATAAGGTTGATAGGTACAATACTTCATCCCATCAAAAGAGACCCGCCTGGATTTCACTCCAGCTCAGCTGGTTCCATCCTCAGCTCTCCTAGAGAGGAAAGGGATGAAAGGCAAGGATCATTTTTTACCCAATGGGAACTTCCAGAAGTCAGAAAACACATTCCCCCCTTGTACCTACAACCCTTCAGATGCCCATTCCTGCCCAGATGTCTCCTTCCTTTTGTGGGACTGAGCACCGCCAAGCACTCTCAGAGCATGTTGCTACTACTGATGCCTGAAAAATGGGAAAGATTTGGCCACAGCTCACCTGGTCCTTGACTTCCCTCTGCCCAGCTGACCAGGTATGCCTCCTGTTGGCTTCAGTCACAGAGCCCAGCTCTTCATACAGGGCTGCTCTGAGCCATAGCAAGTTGGGTGTAAAAACTGCCAATAGATTTATCTCAGTTGATAACATACACCCAGATCTTGGGGTTATTGTGCTTGTCATGGCAGAGCCAGAGGCAATTGGTGTGGGCTTTCCTTAGGGATCAGCTCGCAGAATAAAGATAGTAATGGAATAATTCTTCACTAGTAAGAGATGGGTAATGCCGAGTTCATTCTCTGGCTTATTGAAACATGTTTAACAATTTCTCTTCCATATCAATGCTTTTGCCAGGCTAATGTTTATTCTCTTCTAGCATTATTGTGTGTATCAAATAGCAAGTCGGGTTTTTGTTACCTTTATTTCCATAACCATGGCTCTGAAGATATGGAGGATTAATGTAAACAATATTCACTCCAATGTGAACATAACATAGCTTGTTAAAAAATAAAGGACTGGGAAGGGCTGCCATGAATGTGTTGTGCAGCCTTGAAGTAGTATGGTTTTTTTTTTTAAATTTCTCTTTTAAACAGGATTGTTCCTTTGAAAAAAATCGATTCTATTTCTTCCCACTTCTAAACAAACCCCAAATTTATTTCCAACCAGATAATAAAAAACGTACAAAGATTGTGAAGACACTTTCAACCAATAAATATGAATGTAAGGGAAGTTGGGAGTGGTCAGAAGGGAATGCGCAAGAGCAGAAAAGTGGGTTATGTGACCCCCCCCAAAGAGATGATAAAACCCCCAAACAGTAGAAGCCTTAGAGAAATGCAGTGGCGGGGAGGGGTTGGGGGGAGGTTAGCAGATACAAATAATTGTCGTGCTAGTGAAATATAACTTGCTGTCTCCAGAATCAGGGGTGTAGCCTAAGGTCCTCTGTCACTCAGAAACTGCCAACAGATTTCATGGGAGTTACAAAGAAAATCCCCTGTGAAGGAGTTGGATCAGTCATAGACTATGCAGAAAGCCAATTTGCTGCTAAAACTAAAAGAAAAAGGTAAATATTTAGGCTAAGAAGAAACTCCTAGAACTATAAAATGAAGAGAACGCATAAAAATATTTAGACCCTTTTCTGGAGCTTTGTAAATACAATCAATGGGGATATTTGTTTTAATACAATAACAACCTGTGTAAATCCTGCCCTTGCCTCACTCTGTAGCTCCTCTCCTGCTGAGCCAGCGCGCACCAATGCGGAAGGGACCTCGACTTCCAAATGCAGTCTTTCTGCTAAGAAGTTGCTTTAATTTTCAGGTGAAGTTCTATCTCGGAGAAGATAAAATTAAAATGGACACTGGGGACAACATGGAATAGTTGGATCACATCTCACCAAAAATAGGAATCGCAAGGGATTCTCCAGTTGATATTTTAAACTTTTGTCCGTGCAAGTTTTAATCAATTAAAATGCATTATCTACCCTCTTAACTTTCTCAGAGAGGATTATCTGACATTTACTATTCACCAGTTCTGCTGAAAAGGTTAATAGTTCACAGGCTAAAGTTAGAAGTAAACAGAATTGATCATTCCTAATGCTTTGGCTGAAATGGAGGGGCTTTGTGTTGACAGGCTAGGAGATGTAATGAGCCTCTAGTACATTCTTAAGGCTTGTTTCATTTGCTCTGTGAATGGGGAAAGTAAAATTATAGTCTATAGGTGTTTTCCATGGTTCTTTCATAAGCAAGCCTTCTGACACCAATTAAAGAGATTATGTCATCAACTGAAAAGAAAGCTATAACCTTGTATGTTAATGCCGTGATTACTTAAGACAGGGTCACTGGACCCAATAGAACAGTGAGTGACCTTGGTGAAATTAACTTTGGAGCTCAATTCCTAATTAACTGTTTTCAATGAAAGAATGTGTGATTTCAGGCTATTGGTCAAAATATTCACTTTTTTCTGTACAAGGACTTTCGCCACCAGAAGTTATTCCTCACCAGTGTGAAAAACAGGAATAAGATTAGGAAATGGCAAACAGCGTGTCCAGAGCTTTATGAAAGCAGATATTGTGCCCTGCATATTTTGCCTGAAAAACCTTATTCTTTTGAGGCTTCTTTACCCGCGGTGCAAAAATTACAGTCCTCAGGAGGGAACGGCACATTTGAACACACATCCAGCACAGATGAAATCAGAAAAGAAATGCACAAAAAAAAAAAAAAGGAAAAAGAACGAGTAGTAGCTGTGTATAAAATACAGGCAAATATTTATAAATATTAGTATTTTACCATTTTTAAAATGGATTTGCAACATATACAAAAATCTGGAATGGAAAGCTGTATTTTGTAACATTGGAGGAATGTGAAAATAAGATGGGGAAGCATTTTTAAGTGCTTTCTTCACTCTTTCTTGGGTAAGGGCAGCAATGCTCCCCAAAAGGAAAGTGGGTTGCTCAGGTAGCCCTTGGCTTTGTCTGCCGTGTGTCATGGGCTGAGCTCTGTCATGAATGCACACAACCAGTCCCAGTGCTATAATATTGGTAGAGGCTGCATAGTCCGCTCAAAGCTGTTCCTCAATGCTGAACCCACCTTGGAGATCTGGTCAGCTATGCTAAAGTCACATTTGTACATGCTTCACTTTACCAGGAAGAAATGCACATCTGAAAACATTTTCAACACTGATAACTATATTACATGGCCGTAAAAGAATCACAGAATCATAGAATAGTTTGGGTTGGAAGGGACCTTAAAGATCACCCAGTTCCAACCCCCCTGCCATAGGCAGGGACACCTCCCACTGGCTCAGGCTGCCCAAGGCCCCATCCAACCTGGCCTTGAGCACCTCCAGGGATGAGGCAGCCACAGCTTCCCTGGGCAACCTGTGCCAGTGCCTCACCACTCTCAGAGTGATGGAATTCTTCCTTATATCTAGTCTAAATCTGCCCCTCTCCAGTTTATACCCATTGCCCCTAAGAAGTTTAGTTTATCCTTCTGGTGTTTCTCTTCTTTCTTTAATAACTGTTCTTAGGTTTGATCCAAGTCTTAGTCAGTCTGAAAGTCTAAGTCCTGAGGATGCTGCTAATCCAATACTCCATCAAACAGCAAACTCACCTTAAAATTTATTACAAAATTAATGGCAACTTGTTTTGTGTGTAGAAAGGCTTCAGACCTGAACTACCCATATGAACATATTCTGCTTCCATGGGGATGAATTTGCAGGGTCAGATGCTACACGTGTGCCAGCTCTGACTATGGCAGAGGTTTCTTCTTCTGAAGGCTGCGAGCAAGGCAACCGTGGTGGCTGTCCAGGCCACCATACTGTCCCCACACCAGTGCACGATATGGAGCTCTGGATCTGCTCCTGCTGCTCACTCAGGTGACGGAATCTGTTCCTCCCTCTGGCTGCTGGGATGGGATGATCATTAAAGTAGGTCAAGAAGGGGAAGCAGGAACCTCCCCCATCTGCCCACATCTAATTCTACAAGTAGAAGTGATTAGATAAATTGTCCCAAAGTACCTGGTGCTCAGAGACAGTGGAGGTGTCTATGTGCCATGGGCAAAACTGCAAAGGGAGGATGTAGGAATGCCAAGGAATGAGCCAGCTTCCTGAAACTCCACCTCTGTTCACGAACCATGTCTGTGCCAACCATACAGTGTCACTGGTTGACCACCAGGCCAGCTGCTCCTCTCCTCACGTACAACGAAAGTCTGCCCGGGCTTGGACACAGACATTCAGTGTTCATGGGAACACTGAAATATCAGAGTGTAAAAAAAAGTCTTTTCCCACAGTCACCAGCTTATAAAGCAACATGCTTAAATGGGGATCCAGCTCTTGAGGACAGCCAGAGAGACTGAAGGAGTTGAGCTGGAAACTAAACTGCTGTTATCTGGATAACATTGCTGATACCTGCCTGGAGATAAGGCATGTGAACGGGATGGCATTAATTAAACACAAAGCTCAGTGAAGCCTCTGACCGTGTAATACAGGTGGCACAAAAGATGTAATTCACTTCCAATATGATCAAATGTGGGCAGCCACTTTACCTAAGAACCAAGAAAACAAAATCTCATACAGCCTTATGGCTTTATTTTTATTGCAGGTCACAAGTAGACCCCTTAGGCTGGGCATGGATGTAATCAAACAAGGTCCGATGTTGGATATCACCAACCCCACAGCCTCCCAGCGCACACTCCAGATCACCACCTTTCACACTGCAGCCCCTGGCTAGTAAACAGCAAAGGAGCAGTGAGTAAATTCGCTGAAAGGCGCAATTAAAAGCAATCGGGACTTTCTGCTCACTGAAAGCAATGTATTCTTTACTGCTTGTTTGTGGAGGAAGGAAAAAAAAGGAAAGGAAAAGATTTCTCCCTTCACTGGGGACCACCCAGGAAACTTTTTGTTTCCTAGTTCTGACACCAGAAAGAAAAGAGATGCTTGTTGCTTACATGTCTTGAGCTCTCATGCATTTTTGTCCATTCTCCAGGCTTTGGGAAGTTGATTGCATTAACGTCTTGTAAGAGTAAAAACAGGCGTTGCAATACCTGCATTTTCTAAAGCGGAATTTCATTAAGAATCTGCATTTTTGGAGGACTGGAGATGTGGTTTACACAGAGGTGATGTTTAAGCATTTGGGGCTGCACAGAACCACTAAATTGGAAAAGTTAATAACTTGTGCCATGAAACCTTGCAAATTATTGACTACCGGAGCTAAATCCCAGACAGAGTTGTCTGCAGGAATTTTGCATTTTCAGAAAGGGGCAATGGAGTTGGTGTGTGTCATTAAAGCCCTTTGGCCCATACTTTAACC
This sequence comes from Cuculus canorus, assembly GCF_017976375.1. Taxonomy (NCBI): domain Eukaryota; kingdom Metazoa; phylum Chordata; class Aves; order Cuculiformes; family Cuculidae; genus Cuculus; species Cuculus canorus. Next base: position 9,348,066 of record NC_071405.1, read on the forward strand.
TTTGCCTGTACCTGACAACAGTGCTCAGCACTTTACAGGATGCAGCCCCTTAGAAGCCCGCAGAACTGAAGCCAGCAGGCTCTTTGCCACCGCCTTCGTTCAAGAGCCAGGTCGGAATGAATGAGGTAGCTTTCAGTGAATAAATATTATGGTTGCAAAGAACTTGACAGAAACAACACTAAGGCTGGGAAGCCTCTTGTCACTGAGGATTTTCTAGGAACAGGGAGCAGCTTATGGGATACAAGGGCTGAAGTGGAGGATCTGCTTACTCACATGGGTAAGGTCTACTAGCAGTAGGAAGGACTGCAAGATTAAGCTCTTAAGGAAGATGCGCTAACGAGTCTGATAGAGAAGTGGCTCTGCAGTTGCTTACAGAGTTGAGGATATGGCCAGCAACATAACACACTCAGCCATGCAAGCTTCGTGTGCACATGTCCGTGTCATAATACCAGCAAACTGCTAAGTGCAGACAATCCTTCTCATCAGAGACATGAGAGTTACCTCCTTGTAAAAAGCGTGCTACAACCCCGAGAATATCCACTGCCCTGTGCCAGCACTCACTCGTACACTGAATCTTAGAAGGGGGATACATCCAGGTTGAGGCACCCTCGATGCCCTCTCCACCTCTGGTGCGTGTTTGCTAAAGGGTCAGATCAGCTGGGAGAGGTTTGAAAAGCTCTATTAAATGTAGAAAGATGATTCCTGCAGTGGAGACAGCAGAAGGTGGCAGAGCATCCACATTCCAGGCACAAGCTCTGATGCTCAGTGTTGCTATGAACGCACCATGAGCTTTGGTGAGGTCCAGCTATGAGTCCTTTTGAGTACCATGGCTGTATTTCATGCAGTGCTTCATATTAATGTCTAATTCAATTAGGTATTATTAAACTCTATTATTAGTAGTATTATTATTTCTATTACTATTATTATTATTAGACTCCTTACTCACATCCAGCCTGATCATACTGTCATGGTTTGTACATAAAATGCTGCACGGTTTCATTCTGGCTCACTATAGCTTTCAGCCCAGTCAGACGGTTTGCTGAGACTTGCTAGCTGCCAGCAGCCACAGAGAGAATTCACTTTTTTTTTTTCCCGCTGCCCTCCTGAGTACATTGATTTTCCTACCTGGAATGCAGAATTTCCAAGGGACTTTCTGGACACACAGGCTAGAAATCCATCACAAGGGAAATAATTTTATTACTAGTATCAATCAAAACATTTAGTTCAAATGCTTTATAGCACAGAAAAGCAGTGCCATGCTGTCTGCCCCAGAAAGCAGATTTGCCTTGTAGTGATTTGGGGATAAAGTTTTCCAAGGGGAAATGACAGATGAGTGGCAGAAGTGACTGACATCTATTTCCTTCCTTCCATTGTGGGCTATTTTCAGAGATGATTGACAATGTCTTCCCTACCTGCTTCCTCCAAAGTCCACTTATTTTCCAGCAAATATACAGTTCCTTCCTCCTGTATCACTATTAGCAAGAGCACAGACCCTGGGGAGCAGCTACTTTCTACGTATAAAGATGATGGTGTGCCTGAACAACTCTTTTTCACCGAAGTAGCCTTCCCAAAGCAGCCTGAGAAAAAGAACCACTGTGCACAACAGAACAAGCTTCAGCACGATCAGCTCTTCCCAGAAGGTGCTCCAGCAGCAATTTCCATGTGTGCAAACAAGAGGAAAACATTGCTCTCATATAGCACTCTTCTCACCAGGAGATCTCAAAGCACTTCACAATGGCAGGGTCACTTTCTCCTTTCCACAAACAAAAACAATAGACCTCTGGTTGTTTAGGTCATCACACAACCAAGAACAGAAGAGAAGGCACTTGGGGTCCCCAGTCATGGCTCTACTCTCTAGAGCCCTTCTCCCAAACAAGGACTAGGGATGGTGGCAAAGCTACCTTTGTACTGCTTGATGATGGAAAGTCAAGCCTATATCATGGAATCATAGAATGGCTTGGGTTGAAAGGGACCTTAAAACTCCTCCAGCCATGGGCAGAGACCAGACCAGGCTGCTTAAGGCCCCACCAGCCTGGCCTTGAACACCTCCAGTGATAAGGCAGCCGCGACTCCTCTGGGCAGCCTGTGCCAGTGCCTCACCACCCTCACAGGAAAACATTTCTTCCTAATGTCTCATCTAAATCTCCCCTCTTTCATCTTAATACTATTCCCCTCATCCCTATCCCTCTGATAAGGAGCCCCCATCTTTTCTGTAGGTTATTTTAGCATCCTTGATATTCACATTTAGGAAGCCTCTGATTTAAGTCCTTTTTTGACAGGTGGTCTTCTTCACCTGGCAACGCCCAGCCTAGGAAGGCAGGGTTTGTGAAGCACAGGACGCTGCGGGCATGCAGCTGCAGAGTGGCTTGATGAAAACACCGTGGCAGCCCAACTTGTTGAGCCCATCTCCCTTCGTATCCGATGGGATGCCGCGTCTTCCTGAGCTGAGATACTGTTGCCAGGGTGCCTCAAAGCCATCTGCTCCTCTACACATGGACAGGGGACAATGGGCAGTGGGCCTGCCTGGTTCAGGGCCAGTGCCGGAGGAGGAGATGATGACTGAGTCAGGCTGCAGACAGCGAGAGCTGGAGCAGTCAGGGTGAACTTCTCTTGACCTTTCCCTAATCTGCCAGTGTTTGAGCACAAAACCTCAGGCTTTCATATGCCACACGTTTTCATTCATTTATACAGATACATTCATGCTGCTATTATTCCAGGTTTTTCTGTTTCCATCCCCTGGGGAACAGCAAGCCAGGCACAGACAAGACATCTTCTGCCAGCAGTTATGTGCTGCTCTTTGTCATCACGCTCCACTACTATACCATGAGGGAACTGCTTCTCTCAGCCTTGCTGTGCTTTTCTTCATCAGCTGGGATTTTCCTCCTGGCAAAAGGAACTGGAGCCCTCTTGTGTTGAGCTGTGGAGCTTGCAACAATCCCTTTAGAAATCCCTTTAGGTTAAGCCACCCCAGATTCATCGAGATGCTGTGGATGAGCTGCTATTAATACAAACTCGTCTGCTCTGCTTGTCTTTAGTAGCAACATTACACACAATGATACTCCAAAACAGATTTCAGCTTCAAAAGCCACAGGCTTAATTATAAAAAGATAAATAAACCCACCTTATGATATAAAATAAGCCTACTCTAAACTCAGCTACTGGAAAAGAGTGGATTTTTCAGTCCCTGGAGTTTAATTAATAGAGTACAACATGTGCCAGCTGTGTAGGAGGTATAAATTAGAAAGAGCAGTGATGACTACAGGATTTGCCATTTCACTTGAACTTTGAAGGCACCTAGAATAAATCAATCTCTCTTCCCACAGAGCTGAAATGAATGGTTTCCACCGAGGGGAAACTCCGAGTGAGTTTCCCTAAACATAAGAGCATAGAATCGTAGGAAACCTCAAGTTGGAAGGGACCAATAAGGATCATAAAGCCCAACCCACTGTTCCTGCAGGACTACGTAACTGGAAACCAAACACCAGAACAATCCCTGCTGGCCTTTGGGCTACAGGTTTTGATTTGTACTGGTAGGGGACCAGGAGATTCGGTTTGTACTGGAACAGGGTCCAACCTGTCCTGGTAAGAGGCCAGGGATCAAGTTTATACTGGGAGAGAATCAGGGGACTTGGTTTGTGCTGGGAAGGAGCCAAATGATCCACTTTGTACTGAGATGGGTCCCAGTTTGTACGGGGACTGGTCCCTGTCTGTAGTGGGAGGAAGCCAGATGATCCGCTTTGCATTGAGATGGGTCCCAGTTTGTACTGGGAGTGGTCCCAGGCTGTACTGGGAGGGGGGCAGGGGATATAGCTTGCACTAAGACTGGTCCTAATTTGTACTGGGAAGGCAGCAGGGCACCCAGTTTGTAGAAGGAGGAGCCAGAATCTTTCAACATGTGGCTATGGCAGAACAGCACAAACACTTTGGAAGGGGCAGTGTCTTAATTGCTGAGAATTGCCAGGATTATTTCAAACCAAAGTAAATTTGGTGTTATTTTCATTAATTATAGTTATAACTGATGTTTTTCTGCCTCTTTCAGTGATAACAGCTTGACAGAGAAAGCTAATGTTGAAATCACTTTGAATATTAGTACCAGTATTTTATTTTGAGAAACTAAAATATTTATTATGCGATCACAATCATGCCACTTCTTCAGAGTCGTGGAAAATCTAGGATTATATTTGCCTTAGATTTCCATGTGGGGAGAAATATTTATTTGTTGTAATCCCTTCCCATAAAAGTTGCTGTAAAACAATCTGTTCAAAGATGTTTAAAGCCATTTCTACTGCAGACTCATTTAAGATATCCTAAAAAATTGTTACCTGTGCTTTTAAGACTTATATACAGGCTTCCAATGGTCTCTAGGGTGGGATCTTAATTTTATATTGAGCCTTTTAAGGCCATTTTATTAAAAGTAATATTATTGTTGTTGTGTGCCACAAATTGCAATGGAATTTTACCATTGTAAGGTGACAAGGTCCTTGCCCGGTGACACTTATCCTCTAGCTCAGAGACACACGATCTGTGGAATAATTTCATGTACACATGGCCTTGTGGAGACACAGTACCTACACCTCACTGCACCAGAGGAGGTTTAGACTGGATATCAGAAAAAAATTCTTTACTGCAAGAGTGGTGAAGCATTGGAACAGGATGCCTAAGGGGAGTGGTGGAGTCACCATCCCTGCAGGTGTTCAAAAACATGTAGATGTGGCACTTCAGGACATGGTTTAATAGGCGCAGTGATGTCGGGCTGATGGTTGGACTGGATGATTGTAGAGGTCTTTTCCAACCTCAATGATTCTGCGATTCTATGATTCTACGAAAGTCAGCCTTAAAAGGTCACAAAAGGAAACAAATTCTAAGGAGGGTTTTGAACACAGGGAAAGGAGAGGTTGTGTTATTAGCATGAGTTGAGCCCCCTCTGCCACTGGTGCAACACTTGGAAGACTGAGACCCAAGACCCTCCCAGACAATGTACTGACTAACAAAGAAGCAGATGCAATGTTGTGTCTTTCACTGCTTTCATTGCACGTCGCTGTCTCCCCCATCTCTAAGCCCAACCCAAGACCATGCATGAAAGAATCATGGAGTTATAGAATCATAGAATGGTTTGGGCTGGAAGGCACCTTAAAAATCATCCAATACTCTGCCACGGGCAAGGTCCCCTTCTACTGGATCAGGTTGCTTAAAGCCTCATCCAACCCGGCCTTGAACACTGCCAGCGATGGGGCAGCCACAACTTCTCTGGACAACCTGTGCCAGTGTCTCACCACCTTCACAGGAAAACATTTCTTCCCAATATCTAATCTAAATTCCTTCTCTTTGAGTTTAAAACCTTGACCTTATCATCCCACTCCCACACTCCCAGATAAAGGGCCTCTCCCCATCTTTCTTGGAGCCCCTTTCAGTACTGGAAGATTGCTATAAGGTCTCCCTACAGCCTTCTCTTACCTAGGCTGAACAAGCCCAACTTTCTCAGCCTGTTCTCACAGCCCTCTGATCTGTGAGGGATGCTCCAGCCCTCTGATCATCTTCACGGCCTCCTCTGAATCTACTCTAACAGATCTGTGTCCTTCCTGTGCTGAGGTCTCTAAAACTGTACGCAGGACCCTAGTTGAGTTCTCACAAGAGCAGAGTAAAGGGGCAGAATCACCCCCCTCGACCTGCTGGTCACACTTCTCTTGATGCAGTGAGAGAAACTAAGCTGTGGACCAAGTTTCTCTGAGTGACTGGAACTTTCAAGGCTCCCAGCTTATAAGAAAACACAGAGACACTGCTTTTTATGAACGGCTTAGACACTTTCTTCAGGCCTTTTAATGTGCTTCCAGTTGTTCTCCTGAAAAAAAAAGGCATTCATAAAAATGTCCCAAAGCACTAATCACTTAAAAAAAAAGTCTGCATTTGGTTGGCTATGTAATTACATTCTGTAGAGGTGAATGTCATTGCCTTTCTCCGTTTTGCTTCCTGGTCCTCACCACGTGTTGCAGATCATTATTATAATCTGACACAAAAGCATCTTCGGAGAGTGATGCATTTCCTCAGCTTGTGGTTAACTGCAACACCTACAGACAAAATGAGATCTTATGTTTCAAGACTGCAGGAACAACAACTGGGAGAGATAACTTCTAGGTATTTCAGCTTTTGCTGTCTGGATTGCAGAGCACATCAAAGATTGAACAACAGCGCGCAGTTGCTGACTTTCAGCCTGGCACATCTGAAATGGAAATAATTGATGCCAATAGTACCTTTCACTTAGAGAGAACTCCTAATGCCTCATGCACACAGCAGCCGCGTGTCTGAGAGACACAACACTAGCGAAGCAAAGAAGGAAGACTCTGACAGAAGACATTATGGTAATGTACGGTAATGGGAATTGCTGATTTGAATAAAGTAGCATGTTAAACGCTCCACAGTCTCTTTACTGTGTGCCATGGCCCTATTTACAACTCCATCTTTGAGATATTTGCACTCAATACAATTTGAGACAAGCCAACATGCCCGGATTACAGTATTTTTCCATTAATTTTGTTTTTAAAAATTTAAAAAGGATACATAGAAACTTCGTCCCTTGGTGGAGACTTGACAGCTATGAACAAGCTTTGCGGCACCATTCCCGTTGTTTACCTCTTGGATGCATCTTTTGAAATGAAACGTTTGTCCCAAGCCCAAGGTCAGTGCAAAGCTATCTGTCACTTGTAGAAACACTGTGGGTCTCAGAAAATAGCAAACACTCGGTTTTGTAGTTGTTAGAGTAATAAATATGCTTTATTACCCATTTATAATGGGAAAAAAAGCAAATATTAATAAACTCACCTGTTAATAGTTGCAAAGCACAATAACCCATGTTGTATGCATGGTGGTGTGCCTCAGCCCAGGCCCTGGTTGAGCACATGTGTTTCTCTCAAAGGAGTCAAGAACACACTGTAGTAAAAATGGATGATGGACGTCACGATAATGTATACCATTAAATGATTACAGTCTACTACTCCGTTGACCTCTGCAGTGCTTTGTTCTTCAACCATCTTTTGCAATACAGCGTCTCCTTCTACAGTCAGATTAGAGCATCCATTATTCCTTTTGCTGCTGCACCCCCGTCCCCAAGTATCTCCCTCCACCAACTTCACCTTCTCAAACACAGAACCATAGAATTATAGAATGGTTTGGGTTGGAAGGGACATTAAAGATCATCCAGTTCCAACCCCCCTGCAATGGACAGGGACACCTCCCACTGGCTCAGGCTGCCCAAGGCCCCATATAACCTGGCCCTGAACACCTCCAGGGATGGGGCAGCCACAGCTTCCCTGGGCAACCTGTGCCAGTGTCTCACCACTCTCAGAGTGACGAAATTCTTCCTAAAGTCTAGTCTAAATCTGCCCCTCTCCAGTTTATACCCATTGCCCCTCGTCCTTTAGCTACAAGCCTTTGTAAACACTCCCTTCCCTTCCTAAAATCCTCCAGTGGAGTCATGGATTTGGTTGGTCCACAATAATTTGACAGCTCAGGTTCGTCTCTGGTGCCTGTAAATCAGGACTCTTGGCTTAAGAAGATTGTACTGAAGAACACGGCACCGAAACCTGCTGACCACAGTGAATGAAGAGGAGCTCTGTGCGCAGTTTTTCTTCCCCTTTTGCGGGGCGAAGATAATCATAAGCCAACGCCATCCGCCACAGATGTGATATCATGATGTGATATGAAGCTGAAGAGGAGGGCTAACAGCTTGGCATGCCCAACGCAGCCAAGAGCTGGGCAGGCTCACACAAGAATGTTCCATGTGGCAGTCCTCAGCTGCTCACAGCTTTTCTGCTGTGCAAGGAGCTTTCTGCAATGTGCATCATGGAATAGGATGGCCAGCAGCATCTGGCGTGGGGGCGGGGGTCAGCCTTGACGTCGCGGAGAGCTGTGCCACTGCGCTGCAATGTCATGAGCTGCTGCTGCTCGTAGGGCCGTGGAGAATACATAGGAATTGACAGAGAGGTCAGGGAGATAATATGAAGTAGCTAACGTGGCTGGGAACCTGGAGAGAAAATGACAAGTTCTTTTGCACTTTTTGAAGCTGAACCTTATTTACTTCTGGGGACAGATGATCTGAAGAACTGATATAAACCAGCGGGTGGAAAAAGTTTTCTCTTAGGAAAGTAAGAGAACATCCTCTTAGAAACCTGTGGGTAATGAGTAGCAGAGGAAAAAGAGGCAAGGATAATCCTGGATCTAAAATCAATCTTACTAGAATTTTTCTGCTGCTTTAAGGAAATATGCACAAAATATCTCATTGGTAAAAGAACCCAATGACAATATAACCAAACATAGCCATGTGTGACCAGATCAGAAGTGTAATTCTCTCAATGACACGATGGTCACTTGAGGGTTTTTTTTTGGTGTATCTGGGGGAGGAGTGAGACAGAAGTCAGCCAATAACTGCCTTGACAAGGCAGATCTTTCATCTTGCATAAATCTAACCTAATTCCCTTCTTGCCACAGAAACTGTGCTGTGGACCCTGAATCCCTGTTTCGTAACACTCTGTGAGCAAGTGTGAGAGGGCAGGAAGCACTTGGCACAGGTTAGGTTCAATAGAAAGGAAATTTGCCAAGTGTTCCAAGTTTAAGTGCATCATGTTTTAAGTTCTATAGATGCAGGAATGCAAACTGGCCTACAAACTTTTGTGAATTGGACGACGAGTCATGATTAATTTATCAAGCTGTTCTAAATACATCAACTAAAATAATGGCAATATAAACAAAAGTTATGTAATTCCTCCTTGCCCATGCTTGGGCCCTGCTTATGATGGCAGAAACATAAACTGAACTAGAGCGTATGAAAAGTTTTCCAAGAAAAAAGCCTTTGTTTAATGTTTCCTCTGCATCAGCTATTCCACTTGCCTCCCAGACGCATATATTCTAAATCATGCTTTTGCTGTCCACAGAAAATTCCTCCACCTAGTTAGACTTTCAAATCTATGATTTTGCACATTAATAAATAGTAATGAAGTCCTGAAGTAAATATCAATGCTACAGTTTCATTGGCGATCTTGCTGACATTTATAAATATCTGCAGCTTTCATGGTTCAGGACACTGGCGGAGCTTCCAGATTCTGTTAAACTTTGTCACATAATTGTACAGATGGTCTCTCTTTTAAAAGTATAATGTGTAGGGTTCGGGGAATATTTCTGTTAAGCAGCACTGCATGTGTTTGCCTGCTTTATTGGAGGCCATGGTTCTGTGTGGCTGTATTTTCGCTGACCTACTAAACCCACTGTTTTTCATCCCAGCTGACACCAAACAGCCCCCACTGTTTGCACTTTCCCAAACCATGGAAATATTGCTATCTTGTGATTACTCACTACTCTGAATTAGTCATCCATTTATACGTCTGTCCATTTATACGCTACAACATAATCCAACAAGATTAATAGCCATTTCACTTCTTGTGTATGCCTTTGTCTATCAACAGGATTACAGGACTTGGTTCCTGTGGTGGAAAGTTTAGCTCAGTGACCCAAGAAATACTTTCCAATTGAACACCATTGTTGCCCTGCTCCAGAAGGTAAGGAAGAGCGATTCCACAACACATCCTGGACTGAACTGAGCATGGGACAGTCCTGGGCCAGGGATTTGACTGCTGGGATAAAGCCAAACTGAAGGGCTGAAGAGCATGGGTAACAAATGGTTTGAGTCTGGCTTCTTACAGAGATGTTTAAGTGACCAAGAGCAAAGGACTTGGGGTGGAAATCAGTTTCAGCCTCAGATTGTATGGTTGGACTCGATCTCAGAGGTCTTTTCCAACTTGGTGATTCTATGACTCTATGATTCAGGAGTGGTTCAGTGATCTCTGAGTCTGTTCCTTGTCGAAAGCTCCTAATCATGCAATACTGCCTAACTCTGTGCAAAAAAGACAGATGCCATAACATATACTCCTTCAATAGGAAGAGTCCTAAGAATGCAGTATCTTGCATTTATACTAAACATGGCAAAGTCAGAGGAAATTCTCCACTTCAGAGAACTCTGTCAAAGCTTGGCTTTGCTCCTTGTACAACAGGGAAGACCCTTGCTGTCTTAGGTCTCTCAAAAGTCCTTCCATCCAAGCAGAAATCAAGTAGTTGCACTATCTGTTCTCTGCTCAGACTGGTAGGAAATCAGTAACTTCCAAGAAAAACAATGGTAAAGCTCTCTTTTTACACGAATAAGCTTTCCCAGTCCAAGAGAGTCCCATGATCTGTTATTCCCCATATGACATTAATGGAGGCCTCAGGATGGTCACAATGAGAGGAACTGTTCAGGCAAAACTTTCTTGATTTGTGTGCAGAAGTTGTTGTGCAGATACAGATGCTCCCAGTAACTCTGCCTTGCTGGCCTGGGACGACAAAAAGAACTTCTGTCACTTGCTAAATGGATTCTGCCAACACTTCTGAAGCCCTAACACTCTTTGCATTTAAAGGAAGTTAAAAGTATTATGTATTATCTCTTTGGGAAAGTTGTTGTGAACCTATGGAAACAGCCACCTTAATTCCCTGTCTGGTCACTAGAGACATGAGACCTGTGATTGCCACTGTCACTGCCAAGGATGAGACCTTGAACGGTATGGTCAGGGCAAGTGGGATGGACTACTATTGAGGTACATCATAGAATCACCAGGTTGGAAAAGACCTCTGAGATCATCGAGTCCAAACATACCTCTCTGACACTAAACCATATCCTTAAGTTCCTTGTCTACCTGTCTTTTAAATACCTCCAGGGATGGTGACTCCACCACCTCCCTTGGCAGCCTCTGCCAGGGCCTGATGACCCTTTCAGTGAAAAATCTTTCCTAATATCTAATCTGAACCGCCCCTGGTGCAGCTTGAGGCCGTTCCCCCTTGTCCTGTCACCTGTCACTTGGGAGAAGAGGTGAGCATCCTCCTCGCTACAATCTCCTTTCAGGCAGCTGTAGGCAGTGATAAGGTCTCCCCTCAGCCTCCTAGATCTCAGAAACAGGTGGGATTTTGCTTGCAGGCTGGAGAAGGGCAGCTCTGAGCACAGCGTGTAAAACCAGCTTTTCAAGAGAATGCATAAAGGACCTTTAGACTTTCTTCTCTCCGGATTTCCAAAGATGTATTTATACTGGCCTAAAATAAATGTAACACAGAGGAAGGGAGAACAGCTTGCTGCATATGCCACAATACAGATCAAGTCAAGTGAAAAAGCCAGTGTTGGTGGCACATGAAAAATTAGCTCCCTGAAGCAAAACAGGCAACGACTTATTTATGCTGGCTGGAAAAAAACGCTTGTTCTATACACTTGGTCTTCTCCTACCTATAGCTCTTCCCAAGTAAGGCCAACCAGCCTGGTGATTTTGCATATCAGCTATTTTTATTAGACACAATAATGTCAGTAGACACTGGCTAATGTAATGTGTGAGTTGAAGCACGTGGCAGTGAACCATGGGTTAAGAAACATAGCCCCATCTCCAGTTGTCTGTATTCTGATAAAGGGAGGAAAAGCAGTGACAAAATAATTGTGTATCTAAGGAAAGGTTGTAAAGCCATGTTTTGATCCATATTTAGCAGCATTAAATTGTGAAATAGCACAATGAAGTCTGCTTACATTCAACAGAAAACTAGAGAAAATTGTTTGCCCTAATGTCCAACCTCAAGGACCTGCGAGGGGTTGTATAGAAGATCAAAACCTAAATTCTTGAGTCTGTACCAAAGCGTGAGCTGGCCCAACAGTGACTTGAGAATGAAACAGCTAAATTGCTTTCAGTATACACAGTGAGGCTGGTAGGACCCCTGCCACCGCCGCCCCTTTGCCTTCTCCACAGCTGAAGCCTGTCCAGCACACAGGCACATTGAGGCTGACCCCACCGAATGTTTCATGGCATCACGGCGCACAAAAAGTCCATCTGAGACCCAAGGGCTGTGCAGAGGTAAGGGCAGACCTTGCTCTGAAGGCCGACTGGTTGGTTTGAAACCAACAGAAAAGAAGGGTAGTGGGAGCAGGAGGGAAGGGCGAATGCAGTTGGATGTGCAATCTCTATGCCCTATAAAGGGAAAGATGGTTGAATATCACTACAAAACACAGCTGGAAAAATGAATTTTAAATATCTTTACCTGAACTCACTGACTTAGTGCATGATTTGTTTTATTGGTTGGAATATCTCGCTACTGACCCAATCATTTCTTGAGCTATTTCCTTGCTAATGCGTATAATTGCTGCCAGTTCAGATAAGCCCAAAGGTAAGAAAATAACATCCTTTCCACATTTTGTTTATTTTGATTCTCCAAAGATGAGGTCTTTTAAAGGTCATATCTTGACATAATTCCTTTTTTACCCCCTGTTGTGCTAAAATAGATCAGTATTATTGACCTTGACAACAATGCCTGAAAGGTTTAGTGACAATCCGTTCTGTATCAATGAGCACATAAAACTGCTTTTATGGGCTGAGGCGCTCTCCATGCATTTGATAGCAGGCAGATCAGCTTTTCTTGACAAGGCATGGAGTAAAAAGATTTAATGTATCCATCTCAATGTGAATTGGATCGTACTCTCCTGACATGAGATCCCCAGCCCCAGGGAGAGCCGCGCTCAGCGCTGTGTTGCTGCATTAGTCACTCGTAATGGCTACACGAAGAAACAGAGCATGACAAGAGCTAAATAACACTGTGAGTGTGGAACTGTCCAGGTTTCCACGGCCTCACTGCTTTCCCAGACTTTTTAAATATGAAAAGCAATAAAATGGTTTTTAAGGGGGCTTATTTTTCTTTTGAAACCACTCTTCTCTGAAGCGTGCTTTGTAAAGGTAGGTCTTATACAGTGAATAACGCAGCCAGGGGTTCTGTTAAGGGTCAGACAAGAACTCTCCGCTGGCTCTTTCAAGTGGCTTCAGATTTGGGGTGTTAAAGCAGCTGATCTGCTAATATTTAACTGCTCTCCTGGTGCTGACTCCAGTTTCACAGGGGCCAGTCCTCAGCCTGTGTTTGCTCTGCACCTGCTCTGAGGCAATAGGTCCCTTGTAGCTGAATTTTTCTTTTCCTTGTATTTTTTTCCTTCACTGACGCCCACTCCAAAATAATCACCAGAAGTACAGTTTCATCTCTGCATTTGGTGAAACTCTGTCCCAGAAGAATCACAGAACAGTTTGGGTTGGAAGGGACCTTAAAGGTCATCCAGTTCTTACCCCCCTGCGATAGGCAGGGACACCTCCCACTGGCTCAGGCTGCCCAAGGCCCCATCCAACCTGGCCTTGAACACCTCCAGGGATGGGGCAGCCACAGCTTCCCTGGGCAACCTGTGCCAGTGCCTCACCACTCTCATGGTGAAGAAATTCTTCCTAATGTCCAGTCTAAATCTGCCCCTCTCCAGTTTGTACCCGTTCCCCCTCATCCTATCCCCACAAGCCTTTATGAATAGGCCCTTTCCAGCTTTCCTGCAGCCCTTTCAGGTACTGGAAGGTCGCTAAAAGATCTCCTCAGAGCCTTCTCTTCTCTAGGCTGAACAAGCCCAACTCTCTCAGCCTGCCCTCATAGGGAAGGTGCTCCAGCCCCCCAATCATCTTTGTAGCCCTCCTCTGGAACTGTTCCAATAGCTCCATATCCTTCTTACGCTGAGGGTTCAAGGACCGCACACAGTATTCCAGCTGTGGTCTCACAAGAGAGGAATAGAGGGGCAGAATCCCCTCCCTTGCCCTGCTGGCCACGGTTCTTTTGATGCAGCCCAGGACATGGTTTGCATTCTGGGCTGCGAGCACACATTGCAGGCTTATGTTGAGCTTCGTATCAGCCAGCACCCCCAAGTCCTTCTCCGCAGGGCTGCTCTCAATCACATCATCCCCCACTGTGTACTGAAAACGAGGACTGCCCTGACCCAGGTGCAGGACCTTACACTTGGCCTTGTTGAACCTCCTGAGGTTCTCACAGCCCCACTCTCCAGCCTGTCCAGGTCCCTCTGGATGACATCCTGTCCTTCTAGGGTGGCAACTCAGCTTGGTGTCATCTGCAAATCTGCTGAGGGTGCACAAGAAGGCAACGCAAATGTGCCTGTGGTGTCAGCCGGGGCAGGATTTCACTTGTTTAGTTAGAAACAGGTTTTGCCAGAATCCTGAGTCTTTCCCCTTGAGTTATGGTGATAACTGGAGGAGAGGGGAAGGGGGAAGGGAGAGGGAAGCACTATAACAGATAAACAGATGAACAAAACAATCACGCAGGAGGAAGATGTACAATGACTATTGCTATTCTGATGGTTTGTGTTAAAACTTGAAAAACAAGGCACATGAAGAAAAGAAGACAAGATGGAAATTAAGACCTTTGTTCAGAATTTACATTTCTCTGGTTTAAGGGGTTATAAATAATCTTTTCTAGTGGGCTGAGTTACCTCCCATCATTAGTCTTACCTCCACAATGCCTGTTCTATCACGTTGTTCACTTCAGGGTCAAAAAAGCTGTGTGGAAAAGCAGCAGATTTCCCTGAACCCAAGTAGAGGGACTTGTTAACCAGCCCTTTCTCTATTCCCTCACTGGGAAGTTAACCAAATCCTTGTGTGTTTGGCCACAGGCTGTCCTCCCCTGTATTACTGAGTCTAGAAGTGATGTGGAAGCATCATGGCCACCCTTCATGATCCCTTCTGGACATGCAGGATTGTTGTTCAAGGATCAACAACTTCTGTATCAGTCCAAAGGCAACTGGTATATCTGAAAACAATATTTGGAGAGGAAAGGTGTAGCTCACTGCGGCACAAGCCCCAGGACTGGAGAAATGCTGAGTAAAGGTAGACCATTTATCCCACCTGTGGGAGAGGAGGGATGGAACTGGGATGAACGTTTCTGTGCACACATATTACTGAGCATCAGGGTTTAGGCAGAGATCCTGAAAAATCCCATTCCTCTTTCCTTCTCAAAAGAAAGAGAGCTACTCTCCCAAGAAAGGGTGTTTTTATATTTTGTATTTCATCCTTTCGTGCTTGTTTGATTCCTGCAAGGACAGAAGGCACAAAAAATGCCAAAAAAGAGCTTTGATCACAGAAAGCTCAGCTGCATAACACATCTCAGTGCAAGTCAAGGACCACCACCATCGCTCACATCAGCTGAGCACAGCAGAGTTGCTGCAGGTATAAAGAAATCCGACTCATATGGCTGGTAAAGCAAATTCACTGCCATTCAGATTCCTGCTTCAATCATTTAAATGGTAGTTTGCAGATCAAAGGGGTCTTGGAAAAAACAACAATCCAGGTTATGTGAAATACAATCTTAGTTGGAATGAGCCACTGTGGGGTTCCTTTCCTAAGGCAGCCCATACCTCCAGGTGTTGCTCTTGCAATAAGAACAAAAGAGGGAGGTAGGGGAGGATGAACAAAACCCCCCAAAAGTCAAAAAAAGAATGAGGAAGAAAAGAGAAAAGATTAATCATTCCATCATCAGCAGACTCCTGAGCAGGGCATTTGTTCCTCCTGCAAGAAAAGTCCTTCCTTTGCCATCCAAAACAATCACCTGGCATTTAGCTTGCCTTCAGCCCTTTCCCCCGTTTCAAGCATGTAATTATTTACACCAGGTGCTTTGCTTCAGCCCATCTCTTGTGACGTCTCCATTCACAAGTCAAGGATTGTAATTCTCCAGCCTCCACTGAAGCTTCTTTGTATAAGTTTTCTACCCTGGGTGTAACGTTACATTGACAAGCGACATGGCACAATGGAAAGGGAAATAGAATTTACCTGGCGAACAAAGGGTATTAGTGCTCCCTGCCTCTAACCCCAGGTGACCGTACAGAGCTGACTGCAGGGTCTCTGCTGACAGAAGGCTTGAGTCATATAAAAACTGTGAGCGTGGCAGCAGCGCTGGCAGACAGCTACACCTGCAGCCCACGGCTATGTGCAGCCACACTGCTTTGTGCCGTTACTTCGGGTACACAATGCCAGTCCTATTTAAAAGTTTAAATTAATGAAAGATTTTAGCTAGCAGGGTCCTCGGTGCTGATGGAGGGTGTTTAACCCAAGCAGTGCTCACCCTCTCCCTTCCCAGCCACTAACAGAAGACTGCCCCATCGCTGCTCGATTCAGACTCCGGGGTCTGGCCTTTTGTGCCCTGGGCTTTGCTAGTGGCTGCATTCAGGATGAGGTGCTGTCATAGAAATGCTGTGAAAACTCTGGGCTTGTGGCACTCATGATGCTGCCTCTTTGTTTCACTGAAGCTCCTGGAATGTGCCTGTTGCACCCACATGGGGCAGGACCTGTTCCCGTGTGTCCAGCCGGCTGATCCAGGACAGGTGCCCTTGGGCTCTGCTGTAAAACAAATAAACAGCGATAAGGATAATGAGGGGAAAGTGAGAAGTGAGGTTATTTCAGTTTGCAGCTCTTGTCCTTTGATTTGGTTTGATGGGGCAAGTCCAGGCAGGGATGAACTGGGAGAGGAAGTGAGTCTGAGGGCTCCCCCTTAGCCCTGGCTATATAGTACGTATGCCACTGCATGCGAGCCTGCTTGCAAGCACAATCTCTTTACACCTATCTAAATCAAGGGTATTTCCTGCCTTTCCCTCCCAGAAAATTCTCAAGGTCATGGATTGCCCAGAGAGGCAAATAAAAATACTGAGACAGTGATGGCAGATAAACCCTGTCTCTCCCATCACTTCTTATTGCTTCTCTTCCCTGAAAAGTGTGTGCAATAAATTAATGAGTCCTAGATTCTAAAGGGGAGAAATTCCTCCTTTTCCAATTTCAGCCTACATCCCCCAGCCTCTGTTGTGTCATCTACGCTTACGGTGGATGCTGTGGGAGCCCTGGTTGCTTCTTTTCAGAAGCAATTCTAGTTCCGTGAATATGGGGAATACTCTGGCCATACTTTCTTGTGATCTTGTCCCCAAACCGGTCTTTTAAAGGTGGCAGCCCACTGCTCCCAGGATGCCCTCCAACCAGGAGGCCTGAGGGGAGAGAAAGATTCACCAGAGAACATCACCAATGACTCACACATCACCCCTGAAACAGTGGTGTACCCCAGGGGTCAGTGTAGGGGCCAACACTGTTGAAGCTCTTCTGCATTACTGACCTGGGCGATGGGAAAGAGTGCACCTCAGCAAGCTTGGTATAAAATTAGGAGGTGTGGTTGATACATCAGAGGGTTGGGCTGCTGTTCAGAGAGAACCTCAGCAGGATGAGGCAGCAGGTCAACAGCAGTGTCATGAAGCTCAACAAAGGGAAATGCAAACTCCTGCACAGGGGAGGAATAACCCTGTGCACCAGTACAGGCTCAGGGCTCAGCGGCTGGGAAGCAGCTTTGCAGAGAAGTACCCACCGCTCCTGTTGGACATCAAGTCGACCGTAGGTCAGGAATGTGCCCTCATGGCACAGAAGGCCAACAGCCTCCAGGGCTGCCTTAGGCAGAACATTCCCAGCAGGTCAAGGGAAGTGCCACCCTTGGAAGCCTCATTAAAGGATGAGGAAATCTGTCTTCACAGGATCACAGAATTGTTTAGATTGGAAAAGACCATTAAGATCATCGAGTCCAACCGTAAACCTAACACTGCTAAGTTCACCACTAAACCATGTCCCTAAGCATCACATCTACATGTCATTTAAATACCTCCAGGGATGATGATTCCACCACTTCCCCGGGCAGCCTGTGCCAGTGCTTGACAACTCTTTTAAGGAAGAAACATTTTCTGATGCCTGGTCTAAAGCTCCCCTGAACTTGCCCAATGGGAATATCCTCCTAGGCAGCACAGTAACACCAACATTGCTCAAATGCTACAAATAGGTTTTTGAACAACAAACTGCCAGAGAAGGCTGAGGAGCTTTGCAGTGGTGGCAGTCCTGCCTGAGCAGAGCACTCTTGGCTCTGCTGCCATACACACTGCACAGATGCGTGAAGATTTCCAGTCCCACTGCCAACCTCCAGCCCTGCTGACATCTGCTGTAGGAACTCCCCACTGCACAGAGGAGGCTACAGGCAGTGCTGTAGGAAAGGTCCCCAGCAGGGAAAGGAAGGGTTGGTTGTGCTCCTACGTGTATAAAAATTCATTTTTCTCTGTTTTTTTCCATTTCTTTCTCTTTCTAAGCCTTTGCCAAACACAACAATAAACTTCAGGGGAGAGCAGCGGGACAGAAATCACTTGCTCTGAGCATCCCTAAAGCAGCAGCTAAAAAGTTTCAAACAGGACAGTGCTGGCTACATCGGCGGGCAGCTTTGCTGAACTCAGCACAACCTTCTGCTGTCTGACTTGGCCCTGCTAGAGCACCAAGCACCGCTCCTTCTGACACAAACATTCCTGTTGCTTGCTGTGAAATGCGCTACCAAGGCACCTTTCTGCTCTTCCTGCAGATGCTTCTGACTCATGCTGATCAACCAAAGATTAGGGGATCCAGCTTTTGAAGTCCTCTGAAACACGTGCTTTGAAAGTAAATAAATTAATTGAAGCAACATTGGTCCGAGCCCTATCAAGGCAGAGATCAGACAGAGGCGGGAATAATGTCCTTGAGCTTTTTTTTCCATTCCTTCCTTTGACCTGCAGACCGGAGGAGGAAGAAGGCAGATGTTTCAAATAGAGACGTTACATCACTGTTTTATTTATATCCTCCATCTGTATGATCTGTAAGACGTAAGTGGGGCCAAGCATAATTATTCCTAAAGAAATTAAGGTATGAGCAAGGCACGTGCACAGCCCCGAGGTGTAGCCTGCAATACAGGGAGAAGTTTGTCTTCCCTTTGGGGCAAGTGAAGATCTGTTCCTCCTTCCCATCACCTCCACCTTCTGCCTATAAACCTGCAGTTACCTCTGGAGCTCCCAGGACACCTGGCCATGTCCAGGACCATCTGCACACTCACTGGGTCTGGTGTTAGTGAGCTAAAGCCAGGAGTACTGGAAGACAATTTTCTTGAGGGGCACTTTCAGGGCATTTGAATAGCAGCCTCAGCCTTGCTGTTTGACGCAGCAGATATTTCTCCCATGGACAAGTTATTTTACATTGGAAAGGAATAGAAGAAAAAAGTAATAAAACCTGCCTATCTCTGAATTGGACTTGATCCCAAGGACTGCAGGAAATGGACCCACTGGTCGGGATGAGGATCTTATTCGATATGCAAACACTCACCAGGCTTTGGCTTGCCTGTTTCTTCATGGATTTCCCAGGTCCCTTAGAGGTTTTCCTCAGCTGCTGAAGAGTGCAGAAACACTGGTTAGAACCAGTGCTAGAACAGGTTGCCCTGGGAAGCAGTGGATGCCCCATCCCTGGTAACAGACGATGTCAAGTTAGACAGGGCTCTGAGAAACCTGATCGACTTTAAGATGTCCCTGCTCCTGCGTGGGGGTGGAACTGGGTGACTTATAAAGGTCCCTTCCAACTCAAACCATTATATGATTCTCTGAAATGGGGAAAAGGATGCAGTTTAGCATTCTTGAAGCTGTCAGGTTCCAGATGTGACAACAGCATGTCTCTCTGTCCCATCCCACCACCTCTCACTGCCTGATTATCCCAGAAGAGGACGCGCTGTTTTACAGCTGAAGAGCAGAATTAGAGACACCTTCCCCTTGGAAAGGCTTTGACATCCCTAGGTGAAGGCTTTTCCTCAGTCAGAAGCATTGCAGACTACCGGTGTAGGTTTATCACAGTGCAACATCTTTGAGCACACTGCAAATGCAAGTTTTTCTATGAGAGACTGCAGTTTTAAACTGTAAGACAAGTAGGAGACAACCAGCTTTTGATTTACTATTAATTATCTATTAATTCTATTTGATTTTTATTAGATTTTAGTAATTCTATTTTATTTTTTATAAGCTTTCTATTATTTTTTCTATTTTGATTTTCTATTCCACTTCCTTTGCTATTTTTTCATCACTCTGCACCACAATGAGGCGAGATGAACAGTCAGTTCTGGCTTCGTCCCATTTGTTACATGGGATTGTTTTCTTTTTCATTAACTTGTTTCTCTCTTTACTGTTTTTTTTGTTTTGGAAAGTATAGTCTGTCCACAAGGAGAAAGAGAAGGCAAGTGCAGAATTTTGAACCTCTAATTTCTGTCCAGATTTCTACTGCCTGGACCTTGTCTTCATCCTGGCCACACTTTCTGCTGCTCCGTTCTGCAGCAACCAGACTTAGTGGCAACAGCCCAGGTCCAGCATTCACCACCAACCAGGAGAGAGGCCACCCGATTCTAGGACATCTCCCTGAGAACAGGCAGACAATTATTTGAAGAACAGGAAGAAAGAGGGTGAGAAAACTCCAGCAGTGACAGCCTATTTTACAAGCATTTACATTCATAAAAAGCAGATTACTGCAGGAAAATGCAGTATTCACAGCTGGCTGGAAAATTCCCTCAAATATAGTTTCCTTTGACTCTCTCTTCTGCAACAGTTGGGACTTGGTCTGAAATTCAAATTAAGTTTCATACCCAGCCTACAATTCCATTTTGTGCCCCAGAGCAAAATTTCCTGCATAATTGTGTGTATTTAGGTCAGTTCTCCATTGTTTGCTTCTGCAAAGAAAATAGCTTATTTGCCAGCAGAGAAAATTCCTAATGCAGTTTTCAAAAGCACTTTTGCAATTAGAGATTGAGCTCCTAAATGAGACTGGAACGTAGGCATGTATTTGCTTGGGTAATGTCTTCAGACTTTTTATGGGTGTTTTTGACAGCAGGGCAACTCCATTTAAACCCAGCGCATATTTGACATTTATACAGGGATAGCTGCTTTGCCAAGCTATATTTTAGAAAGTAGTTACCCTATTTGCATACTTTTATTGAATATTAACCGTAAGTATGAAATATGTACAAATATTAATATAACTAATTAACATTTAATCTCAAAAAGTAACACTCATAATCTTTTCCTGTTCTAAGGTTCTTCCCACTGCAAATCTCCCCTACCTATTTGTGTGGACTTCTTGTTTCTCACTTTCTGCTGTGAGAAGTCCTCTCTTAGTATCTTCTGTTTATGTCTGACTGTAAAGCACAAGCGACATGCATGGGCAGATCTGTATAAACATTTTAACTTGTGCAGGTATCTAATTAAAACAAAATATTCTGAGCTGAGTCTAATGAATAAGAAAGCTCTTTTTATTGTTTGTTTAATTGGCTTAGACCGGAGATCTACACAAAGCGATGCCTTTATCTCTGTATCTTGCAAAGAAACATGGAGCACGACTCAAAATGCGTATTTCCTCTACATCTTAGAGACCCAAAATATGATCTTGTGGCTTCATAAACATTTTTGTGAATGCACTGCCAGAACAGGCCCAAAGAGTATGGCCACACCAAGCAAAGGCCCCGTCAGGGATTGATTTAGGGCAGTCATACCAAAGGTCGGGCAGTGGAAAGTCAAGAGCTGATGTTACATGTAGACTTTTCAACATTAATTAAACAATCAAATTAAATCTCTACCACTCCACCCCCCAAGACGCTTGTGAGGGACAACAAAGCGTGGCAGATCTACCTCATGATGCTGGGAGCGAGGGGAGAAAAAGAATCAGGTCACAGCACGCAATATACAAATCCTTGGGATGCCGCAGGGCACAGTATGCAACGACCTCAGACTGTTTTGAAAATCGATTACAGAAGGCCTTCAGCTGAATGGAGTCAATGACCCTGTCTATGCATGGCAAAAGGAAAACAGCTACATCTTCTCTGAGCTGATACGCACGAGGTTTCCTGGCCCAGGATCCCCACGGTGGCTAGCAAAAGGAGATCGAAGGAAGCGGCCCCTCCCAGCTGTTCTTCAGATCAGGAGAGGAAAACGTTGGCTTTCTTTTCAGAAAGATTTGATTTCTATGATATCAAAACAGATGAACCCCTGTTTTCGCTTCAAAAAAACATCACCAGCTGTGCTAGGGGTCACAATGCAATAGACAAAGAACGTGTGTAATTCAGGAACTATAACTGCCTAATGAAATATATGTCAAAAGAGACAGCTGGCCTGAAGGCTTGGGCTGCCCAGTCTTTGTCTTGGGGTTTTCTCTAGCTAGAAGTACAGAAGAATTAGGACTGGTGAAATGGGGTGCATTTTATCTGGTATATCCAGTTGCCAATGTCTCCTTTTTAGTATTTAAGCTTGTATCCTTCAGGATTTGTAACTGCCATCCAGCTAAAGCTTTTCTGCATCAACAGTTTAAGCCATAACCAACGCAAGAGAACGAAGGGGTTTCTCCCAGTGAGCACAGCACTCAAACAGAGGGGACAATTATTGTGTGTGATTTGGGTAGCAAAGAAGTGGCAACATTAAGACTCAGGATTCTCCAACAGACATCAAAAAATGAATCTTAGTCTGTTACTACTTGGGAGAAACTCTGCTTCCAATAGCTATTTCCATCATCCTCATTAGAGCACGAGATCTTGATCCAATAAAGATCTTGGTTCACTGATATGCATGGAATCCTCTCCCCATCAGTGCTTAAAGAACAAAAGATACATTGCCGCAAAGATACTTAGTTGCTGGAGTGTGTCCGGAGGAGGTCAACAAGGCTGCTGAAGGGTCTGGAGAACGAGTCTTGGCTGAGGGAAACGGGATTTTTTAGCCTGGAGAAGAGGAGGCTGAGGGGTGACCTCATCACTCTCTAAAACTAACTATAAGGAGCTTGTAGTAAGGTGGGTGATGGTCTTTTCTCCCAGATAACAACCAATAGGATGAGAAGGAATGGCCTCAAGTTGTGCCAGGGGAGGTTTAGATTGGATGTTAGGAAATATTTCTTTACTGAAAGAGTGGTGAAGCACTTGAACAGGCTGCAGTGGTGGAGTCTCCATCCCTGAAGGTGCTTGAAAAATGTGTAGATGTGTCACTTTGGAACATGGTTTAGTAGACGTGGTGGTGTTGGGCTGATGGGTGGACTGGATGATCTAAGAGGTCTTTCTCAACCTTAACAATACTATGATTCTGTAAGATATTTATGCCAATCATACACAAAAACATTTTTAAACTGATAAAGATTGAAGGAATTGTGAATAAGGTTAGGACTGCTCCGTCTAAAAAACTTGTGAACTGGAGCACAGGGATTATATTGCCTAAAAGCATTTACTCTTAAAGCGCAGAGCACATAATGTGCCAGCACCAGTTCATGAAACTAAATACATTTTCCAGGCAATGGTGCAAACCCATTTGAAGCCAAGCAATACTGAAGTCAAAAAAATTAAAAAGGGTCAAAAGTAGGTCCATTAACTTTCTTTGCCTCAGCAAACATACACTGCACCATTGTGTCTTCCTTTGTTTCTCTTTCTTCTTTCAGAAAAACCAGTAGCAACAGCAGAGGAAATGACTTGTGGGTTCAGAGCCACACAAACATATGAATAGGCTTACTTCTAAGCACATGAGCAGCTCATCGGCTTCAGCTGGGACTGAGTGTTCAGCATGTGCTGCAGGGCTTGGACAGCACAAGACCGGCCGAGTGGATGTGGACGTAATGCCTGCACGTGGTCAGGTAAGCTGAGACAAGGTATTCTCACTACAGCACAAATTAGCTGCCTGGAGAGATGTAAGAAAAAGTTTAGCAGTTCACCTAAGAGCCTCAAACCCTACTAGACCAGGTGTTGAAGAAAGCAAGCACACGCTATTCCTAATATAAGCAAATGTAGAAAACACACACATAAGACACAAGAGGGAATATGATAACACCTAGAGGATTTGCAGACTTTTATAGAACACTCTGGAAGCTTCAAGGCAAAAAGAGATGGGTTAAGGAAGAAAACCGAAAGGGAATGGTTGTATGCGAGAGGCGGCAGAAGGAATGCGCTTCATTGCATACAAAGCAAGAACCAACCACAGGACAAGACCCAACTGATTTGTGTACACAAGGAATATAAAAATCAGGCTAAAGGTTACAGTTTACCTAGAAACAAGGTGATAGGGTGAGCAAAGTCCCTTATCAAATTTTAATGGGAAAGCTTTATATTAGCTTAAAATAATAAAAATTGGGCTGTGGCCAGCAGCAGCTTTCTTCTGGCACTGAACTCATGCCCTTGCCAAGGTTTTCAGATGTGGGTAAATTGAGACCCTCATCCTTAGCTTACCACCTGAAGCTGGGACAAGATTCATCTCTGCTAGGCTGGCCACTTCTTAATGTTTCCTAACAGCATAAAAAAGTTTAGATATTGAAATTATAAGTTTTAGAAGTGGAAAAGAATTAAGCTAAAATGCTTACGTAACTATTTACATTATTTCAATTCATTCTGTATATTTCATTGCTAATGTTTTTAGTAAAAGTCTTCTGATAAGCATTCCATTTTGTTTTGTTTCCCAGAAACTGATTCCTGAAATCCTGCCAGTCTCCAGTTCATTACTGGGAGTCAAAAACAACCCACCGGAGCGTGGCTTAACTTAACTTTCCTGTTCCAGTTGTATTCGGTCTTCTAAGACAGCTGAAAGTGAGCACTAAAATTCCCTAAACAAACAAAACATTGCAAGGAGAGCAAAAAAAAGATGTCCTAAGTGTACCCTTCCTTCAGGATCCTTATAATATGAAGGAAACCATGTCAAGATTAACACTGATTTAAGCCAATTGTGTCCCTTTGTATTCTTCAAGTAAGAGACTCCCACTATACCAATGACAGGGGTGAGCACAACAGAAACAATAAATTCCTTTCTAAAGGAACACTTCAAAATGCTTCTGGCCTCTTGGAAAAAGTAATTTGGATAAGTAGGAAATGGGGAGAAAAAGCACAGCTACATAAGTCCCAGGGGACAGCCATGTCCAAATAGCCTACTCCTACTCTCTAGATCTTAGTCCAGGGACTCCTCAGGTTATTTAAAACCTGACCAGAAAAACATTTGATTCCTAAAATTTCTTTTTTTTTTTTTTTTTGCATGCTCGTAACATGCTTTGAATTATTCTGTTGAGCTAAATTAAACATAGCTGTTTTACCCTGTGCCTTATTACAGTTTATGGGACAGGACTCAAGCTTCAGTGAAGGTGACTTTTCTCACCAAGTTATACCTACTATTCCCTAGCCAGCATCAAACTGATTATTTCAGAGAAGAGAGGAAGAGCCACAATGCAGCTTCGGCAAGATGACACGATGACACTTCCAGAAGCGAACCAGCAGGAGCCTGGAGAGTGTCACAGACACTCCTACTACTAAGAAGTGCAGGTAAAGACAAGAAAACACATACAACGAATTGTATTTATTTCATATCCACTCTACTGTACAAATAAGCTCATTGGTTTAAATGCCTATTCAGCAAATTTTCATTTCAAGCCTAAGTTGTAGGTCAGATCACAGCAGTTTTCAGGTCCTGAAAGACCTGAATAATAAGGTCTTAATAAGACTAAGCAACTAGTTAGCAAATATTGTCTCAAAGGAGAGGATGAACACCAGACAAAGGTGCTAACTGGGAAAAGAAAATAAATCTTGCTCACAGCTGTGGCTTATAAGTAGGATCTTTGAAAGCTGGAGATGGTTTTAAGTGCTCTCACTTTCATTAAAAACATCGGGAAGTTTGCTCAAAAATTGGTTAGTACAAATTAACTTAATCAATATATGAATTCTTGTTATATTGATAAACTTACTGTCCTACAAGCTCACAAATGGGAGCCATACACTAAGTTCACTCAAATCCCAGAGCCTCTCCTTGTGTGCATATTTGCAGGAGTAATTGTCTTCATTATTTCTATCAGTAACTGCAAAAAATTCTTGCTATTCTTTGCCAAATTCACCTTCATTCCTTCAGAACATCACATAAGAATAAACTCTTACATTCTTAAAAATCGCTGAAATCTAAGTGAAATCAGTTAAATGATCTAGCTGGGCTTTGGGGTTCTACCTCTCTTAAATGAGCCCATGTAAATGCTGTCTGATTAAATTCAGCCCCAATGAACACCTTACATTAGCTTAACATTTCTATCTAAACAGCTCTGATGGCACATACGTTTATTATTACACGTCAAGATTTAAAAACCCAAACATTTAAATTAACCAATGATAGAACCACAGAAATATAGAATAGTTTGGGTTAGAAGGGACATTAAAGCTCATCCAGTTCCAACCCCCCTGCCATGGGCAGGGACACCTCCCACTGGCTCAGGCTGCCCAAGGGCCCATCCAACCTGGCCTTGAACACCTCCAGGGATGGGGCAGCCACAGCTTCCCTGGGCAACCTGTACCAGTGTCTCATCACTCTCATGGTGAAGAAATTCCTCCTTATGTCTAGTCTAAATCTGCCCCTCTTCAGTTTATACCACTGTCCCTCATCCAATCCCCACAAGTCTTTGTGAATAGCCCCTCTCCAGCTCTCTTGTAGCCCCTTCAGGCACTGGAAGGTCACTATACGGTCTCCTCTGAGCCTTCTCTTCTCCAGGCTGAACAAGCCCAACTCTCTCAGCCTGTCCTCATTTGGAAGGTGCTCCAGCCCTCTGATCATCTTTGCAGCCTCCTCTGGACGCGTTCCAAGAGTTCCATTTCCTTCTTATGTTGAGGATTCCAGAACCGGACACAATACTCCAGGTGAGGTCTCACAAGAGAGGAATAGATGGGCAGAATCTCCTCCCTCACCCTGCTGGCCACTGCTATTAAGAAGTACATTATTCTTTGACTTTGAGAAAAAGATGCACCAAAATGTAAATTTCTGATTGGAAGAGATAAAATACTCTTTTTACAAACTTTGACCTAGAAACCAAAGGGGTATAACTTTGTCTCCCACGTTTACTCCATTAACGGGAACCAGGGCTATAGTCAATCATTTCATCAATAGACAAGCATTTTCAGTTTTTTAATGCACAGAAAATATTCCCTCATGTTTCTAGACAACTCAGTATTTCCCATTTTTAAGCCTTAAAGGGCTGGGGCTGAACCTTGGTTTTCCAGAAGTTGGGCATCCTAATCAATCCCTAGGCTCTCCCAAAAACCCCAGACCAGATGACCTCTGGGGAACATAGTGGCTGGATTCGACTTGGAATTTCAACACGTAAAGGGAAAACCAGTGAAAGGGGGATTTTTATTTTTTATATTATATTTATTTTATTAATTAATAAAATTTATTTTATTAATATTTATTATTGCAATTAAAAAGGATAAAAATAAGCACTCAATATTCCATTTTAATCTAATCACCTTGAATTGGGAAACTGAAGGAGGCCTGATAAGTTTGTAAATGAGTGACACTAAAACAGACGTGAGAACGGTTTATAGCAAACCACTCAAATACACACACATGATGTAATTGCCTGTTTTATTTAGTGGAATCACTTCTGTAGATTAGAAATATTTCCAATTCCCATGTACTCCAACGCAAGCCTCCACCACCAACAGGCAAAACGCAGTTTGTTCCGCTGATTCCAAACAAAAAAAAACATGGAAAAAAAAAAGTACAATCTCAAAAGTTAAGTTAGAAACTAAGTTCACACATTTTCTTTGGGACCAGGAATCTGTACATAGTACAAAATATACATTTATTGAACTTTCTGTAAACACAGTCTGAATTGTGTAAAACTGTAAATAGTGGGTGAACTACGTGGAGAATAATTTATTATATATTGTTATACATTCTACTTAAGGAAAATAGCTATGCTCTTGCATATCACTCTGTTAAATTTATAAATCCCACAACAATGCTGTGTCATCTGCAAACATGCTTTTTCAAGCTTAAATGTCTCCATTCGTAACACACATTTATACAGGTTATCAATGAAAAAAGTTACACTTTCCACAAAATAGATAGAAAGAGGTCAGGAATTTTCTAAAAAGACAGGCACAGCATATCACTATGAATGAGACTCTTCTGATAAGACGTGGAGTCAATTCTGTGAGAAGACGAGTGAGAACTCTCTAATTCAGCATGTTTGTATGTGGTCTTAGTAACAAGACAGATGCTAGAACCCCAAATCTCTGCTTAGATTTATAAAGCAGCCAGTTCTGGAAATGAAACCTCATAGTTTTCAAACATCTAGTGCTCCCTGACTAGGACAACCTAAGTTTTTGTCTCGTATTAACCCT
Organism: Cuculus canorus; assembly: GCF_017976375.1. Classification (NCBI taxonomy): domain Eukaryota; kingdom Metazoa; phylum Chordata; class Aves; order Cuculiformes; family Cuculidae; genus Cuculus; species Cuculus canorus. Next base: position 9,375,933 of record NC_071405.1, read on the forward strand.
TAGCTGCTAGTAATTTAGTTTTCCAAGTAATGAACTACTAAGCACAATTCGCCAAGAATGTCTGCATAAATCAGCCCTTACTCCAAAAGCTGAATTCCTGGCACCACAGTTGGATCAAGTTAATAAATACAACTTAACTCTTGGTACTCATTGCGATTTACACCACCAGCAATAAAGCTTACGCTAGGAAATTCCAACTTCCAGCATCAAACTGCTGCATGGCTTTCACCCGCAGAACGCGTGGTAACAGGTACTGCAGCACCTCCTGTACTGTGTACTCTGTGGTGTAATGCCCAGATTCCAAATTAAGAGTCTGGGAATGTCAAACTCCAGCAGACTTGCCAGTCTAGTATCAAAGACTTGGCAAGAATAAAAAGTTCCCCTAAAAGCACCAACAAAGATCCCTCCAGTAGGTCTATCACTGGACATGGAAATGAATTAATGCTATCTAAATTCACCACATTTCTAGAGTTTTAGGGCCTCTATGTTTTTCTACCCCATGTAACTTACTTTAGGTTCCATTCTTTTATTTATTCTTTAAAGGTAAAAATACTACATGAAAGATCAAAGCTTTTTAACTGTGTCCTTCTGACGTTTTAAAGAAAACAAGGCTGATTTAGGAGTTTAAAGAATTATGAAAGTGTTATTTCCAATTAATCTAACTTTTTGCTTCACCATTACCACCTTTGTCCCTTTGACTTTGAGAAACTTTTTCAAAACCAAAACCGAATAAGGATTCCGTTTCATTTTCATTCCAAGAAGACAGGAGCAGTTAAGGCGCCAACAATACATGTGCAAACTGTGTATACTGTAAGTGAAACTCCATCAACACCAGCAGGATGTAGAGTTAAGCACAGGCCTGATTTTCCCAGTTTCTTGGTATCTCAAACACAAATATTGTGCCTCAGCCTGGAAACCCAACAGTGAAAATTCAGTATTTCCATTGCTCAGATGGGGTTGAATTCAGTAATGCAAGTGAAATTAAACTCTGAAGATCGTCATCTATAGGCATTACATACATAAAAGTATGTAATTTTTCATGACTTGCCAGCCTCATTTTCTCAAAGATATTTCTCAAAGACACAACAGAACTTCCTTCAGCTCTGGAGGTTTACTCACAATATGTATCAAGAGTTCCGTTTCCTTTAGCTGTAAAAAAAACTATGCTCCCATCAGCTCTTCTGAGATGTTCACTTAATGGAAGCAAAAATGAATTTCAGTTTTGGCTCAATGCTATTGAGCGAGCTGAGAAGTGCTGACAGAGTTATCTTAAAGGAAAATGTTTTACTATCTGACACAGCACTCACCTTTGCAAATAAATGGCAGGTGACAATGTAGTAAAGACCATTGGTTCTATTTTTCTTCTTTTGGGGGGCAGGAGGAAAGATAAAGTAGATGTCTAGTGATACTTTAAAAAGCCTTTGGGCAGGAATCAGCACAAGCTAAGTGTAAAAATCTGGCCAGGCATAAAACAAGATATACTCTAGAAACCTGACCTGTCACCCCTCCTCTGCTGAAGTTCTCACACTTTCAGAACAGAACTATTTCCTTAATTCTATAAAAGGCGTTTTAAATTAAGCTAAGCTCTCTTTCCCAAATTTTGTGGCTGCAAAGGTTAGGAGTTTTGCTGTTGTTGCTGTGTTTAAATAAAGCTTCGCGCAAAACACTTTCCTAAGACATTGCTGTCACTCCTGTTCTCTTTGCTTGGAAACAGAGACTTTTACAAAGGTGTCTCCGTGAGGGGAAAAATAATGCTTTACTGCTACTCAAAAGGAACATCAAATAAAGACATAAAGCAAGGAATATGCACAGAGCTTAGGTAGCTATAGGTCACCAACTCTGACACAATCAGGAGATTAAAGCTCCAGACTTTTTTTTTTTCACTTAAGTAAACAGTCAACATATTTATAGATTTTTCTGACAAGTTTTCAGTGGGACATGATGTAGACCCAGCTTTTAGCATACGGTATACTTTTTTCTACTTGAAAGTATTTAATGGTCCATTAGAATAAAGCAACCTTTTTTCCTACAGCTTCTTAAACTTCTGTGAAAAAATGCCACGGCCCAGGTGTTGGCAACCTCACCTACAAAGTGACATTATCAATGAAAATAAGGCTACGAAGAGGTTCAGAAGGTGCAGGCCTGGCTCTGCAGAGACCTGCAGACTGTGCAAGCACTCCAGAGACAGCTCTGAAAGAGCTCATCCAAAAATTGGATTCTCTGACCAATATTTCATTGACAGGTCAGTCAAAAGTACTTAGTCTCAGACTGTTACTTTCAAATTTTACTCCATTTTTACAGCTTACAGCAGGAATCACATTCATTTTATGCACTACAGCATCCTAGAAATTCAGGTGTGGAGCCTCTTACTACCACTTCGAGAGTTAAAAAATGCAGTCAGTCTGAGACTTTACACCCTGTATTGGTATATAAAGGCTCGGGTTTCCTTCGTCTCAAACACAGGTGGCTGCAAGAGCAAGGATCTACTAGTTATCTAAGAGACATTATTTTCACACCTCATGAAGCTTGGCACAGAGTAACAATTCCATTTCATAGAATCACAGAATGGTTTAGGTCAGAAAGGACCTTAAACTCTCAGGTACAGCTCTATACAGTTTTGCCTTTTCTGAACCTATTCAAGGTACATCAGGTTTGGGTTAAAATTTTGTATTTGCCCAGGGTAACATTTTACTAAAGGTCAGCTTGTTACAGACACAGCCAGGTTTAAAGATCAAGAAATTTAAATACACCAAGTCATTTGTGCATGGAAGCAATTCAAGGTGCAGGTAGAGATGAAGGTGAACATCTCAGCATGATGAAATCCTGATGTACCTTGAAATAGGGTAAACTGTAACAAGCATATCATTATACCAATTGTGGCAGCCCCGCTGTCTGTCCCACAGGACACAGCTATGTAAATCTAGAGAAAGCAAACAGAAAGTAAGTTTGTCAGCATGGAACTCGTACACAAGACATTAAAACCAAAGTCTCATGATTCGAGTTTTAAGAAGGTTTACCAATACAAAATGTTTGTCTTAAGTACAGAGTGGAGGAAGATTTGCAAAGGCTTTGACATTCCCTATATAGGTCAATCACTTATCTGCACCGAGGGTGTGGTTTCCCAAACTGCGGCAGAAGGAATGGGTGGTGTAACCATTCCTTTGCTCTCAGTCCTGTCTTCCCAGTCCAGAGCGTGTCCTAAATCCAGCTATGGGATGCTGGCACATCAACTTACCCAGCTGAAGAGCACAGATTACTTTTTTCTCCTAAGTGCACAGCCACATGGCTGCTGGCATAAAAAGGGCGGTGGGGCAAATTTACAGTAGTTTAGTCTTGATGTATGTTCAGCATGAAACCACATCCTTAGTCCATAAATTACTAAAGAATGAAATTCATCGGGAAGTCTATCTTTTTCCAGTGTATCAAATTAAGATGGAATTCTTATCAGAGACTGGATTGAAGTGAAAACTATTCCCTAACTTTGCTAAATTGCCTTTTAAAGTTTCTAATTCTTAAACAGAGCGAAATGTCTCAGATTTTAACCTACATAGTTGAGATGCTTTGTAATAAACAATAACAAACAATAAACAGCTTTGCAATAAACAATTCAATGGACACTGAAGTGAGTTTATCATAAGTACAAGTTGAAATTACTTGCTTCAGCACCTACATGAACTCTCAAGGTAAGAGCTACCATCACTCATCTGCTGTTTAATTATCATCGAGGACCTTGCTGGTATGACACAACCCAGGGTTACTGCGACCCAGCACAGTTTAAGGAGAGGCAGATGAAAATTCTCTCTCCAATTCTGACTTTTGCTGGAAGATTAAAATGAATGATGACCACACACAAAGATCTTTGTGGCGCTGCTTCCCAGCTAGGTAAGAGCAAGCCAGCTAAAAGGCTCCACAACTCAGCCAGGACCTGTGGATTTCCGCCCCATCGCGTGTACCAGGGATTCCAATAGAACAGATTTACAAAGCCTTGCAAATCTAAGACCCTGCTTAATGTAACTGCATTTAGTTAATCCAAGATTGGCTTTAAAACACATTTTAGAAGCCTCTGTCTTGAACATATTTCAATGCTGAATTAGTGAGGATTATTTGAAACAGTTGTCTACAAAGCAGTACAGGTATTCTCCCAGAACGATCAGCAAAACATTTAATCTGACTACAACAAAACTCACAAAAACTGAAGCCAGTGAAGCCGTCAAAAGTAGAAAGAAAACAAAGTCACACGGCATATGAAGCAAAGTAGCTTTACAAATGTCATTTCCTTTTAAAAACAAGCAAATTGGGACCATCTTATTTGAACATGTATTTAAAAATACATCTTTTAACATCACACAATTTTCATTTTTGTCACACAGGAATCTTTTTCCGAGAGGGAAATAAATAGCACACAACACTTAAAAATAAAAATAAGATTGCTGCCTTGCCCCTGAGGTGCTAATGTTTTAGCATTTATTAAAAAAAAAAAAAGTTTCTGGTGCAAGAAGGAGATACACAAAGGTGCAAAAGTGCCTTTTTCTTTTCAGAGCAGTGAAAACTATAGCTTGCCTTTTTCCTAGGATGTTTTATATACTCAATTCACATATACTGTAATCAAAACCTGTATCTAAAATGGCAGTGTTTATGCATACTTAATAGATTCAGTGCTCTGACCTCATCAAAATGCTGAACATAGGGGGGAGAGAGAAAGGCCTGAAACGGGCTTTCTTCTGCTACCCTCAAACCTAGTTCCATCGCCTGTAGCAACAGCAGAATTATTTTCTTTCTAACCTTTAGGAGACCTCATAAGAAGAGGCTTCAAACACATCATGCGTCACTGAGACAGTTTAAGTGATTATGAAGTATGGCTTTTCACACCACAGTTTTGATTCTGACTTTTTAAAACTCAAAGGTTCCCCAGTCCATTTCAAGGTTTTGCAGTTTCCAAAACTAAACTTTACTCTCTATGAAAAAGGACAGAATTTTATCTGCCTAGTCCTAAATTAAGTTAGCTTTTTGCACTAACATGCCATGTATTACTAAATACGCTTGTTAATTAGGTGCCTGTGAAGCTACAACTTAACATTATTATAGTTTTGCACTCTACAACAAAATTAGACATTTGAAGCATTTATTCATAGGTAGGGTAAGGAACTGGTTCTTTAAGCAAAAATTGCTATAAATTTATAAATACAAATAGTGCTTATGTTTTCTTCATTCATGCTTGAACAGATTACAAACTGAATACAATGAAGTTACGTTTAAGCACCCCACATAGACAAGAACAATAAAAGAAAAGTTTGCTGGTATCTACTATACTTAGTTCCAAGTCACTATAAGTTACTTTTTCACTGTTCAGTGTTCCCTAACTCTGCATTAGTTTTAAGGCTATATATACAAATATGTATATTTCAAAGTTAGGGACAGACAAATATAGCAAAATGCATTGTACTACATTTTCCTATCAAAAAGTAATTATACACCAAGTTTTGATTCGGTTTAACTGCAGTAAATGTTACAATCTACTTGTTTTACTGGTTTTCCTTTTGGGGAATCTGCCTACTAAATGAGTAAACTACATATTCAATACAGTAGTCTCAACCAAAAAGACAATACAAGGTGCACAAAACAGCAGTTTTGCAAACACGACTGACTTGAAAACTTAATTTTTTTATGCTCAATGGGAGAAAGCTAAGCTTAAATCAATTTAGTTTATTATCTCATAAAATCTTAAATTAGAATTTTAAACAACCAACAGTTAAATATTGTCAACATGCTATACCTCAAATCACAAGTACGGTTTAACCACTAGTCTCTCATTCTACATAAGTGGGTCAATTAAAAACACACACCATAAAATGTTAAAGATTGTCAGGCTTTGACAAATATTTTTATCAAACAGTAGGCAAATTCAAACCAATGCACATCTTCAGTGGGGAGAAAAAAAAAAACCAAACACAAAAAGCCTGAAAAACCCCACACTTGTTAAAAACAGGGTAACATTAATCCCACATATTCCTCTAGCATATGGCTATGTCTCGGGCAATAATCAAAATACTTCCCATTTTAAAATGGGCTACCAATTAATAAAAATATTCTTCCACAAGTAAAATACCATTTACAATGGCACCAACATTTTAAAAGGCAGGAAAAAAGGAATTACACATTTATAGATAAATTTCTTGTTTGTTAAATCAAGCTTTATTGATAAAACGGAATTCAAAATATTTTACTTCTAACAGCAGCAGACCCAGCCAACAAGGATTGTAAAAATGCTGCAGACTCCTACTGTACGTAGAAAGCTGCCTGTTCGTGCTCAGTGATTAGTAGTTTCAGGTAAGGGTTAATAAAAAAAAAAGAGGCGCAAAGAATCAAGGCATTCTAATCTCAAGATTTGTACAGGTACAAACATGATACTATTTATAGGGCATGATTTAACACCCACTGAAGTAAAACTCACAACTCCCTTTAACTCAATGTGAGAGTGGGAGTGTGTCCAAGAAAGTGAGATACATTTGTTGAAGGACGTGCACTGCTCTATTTTTCCATTGCCAAGCCAATTCACACTCCGTAACGCCTGGTAAGCTGTCCATCAGTTCTGCTTTCATATAAAATAAGTTATCCTTACAGTTTTGTGCACCTCTTGAGCACCTACCTGGCTAGGCTGCTGCTCCTTGCAATCCAAAACCACAACAGGAATTCAAAGGGATATACATTGTTGCATCACACAAGCCAAACATTTCTTCTGACCTTTACAGTGATTTAAAGCAGTTCATAATTAAATATGAGCATTTTGTACAAAGACAATTGCACTTTACAAAACCAAAATCATACAACATAAATTGCTGGAGTCTGATTTATGTTTGTTCACAACATGAATAATGGTTCGAAATCACGTTCGAAATCACAAAAAAAGATGTCATACTGGTGTAGCCACTCTCACCAACACATCATATTCCTTTATTTAATTAAGGTTGAGGATGGATGTTAAGAATGGTCATTGAGGCTGGGCTGTGCTTCCAATTGAAGGATGAAACGTGAACTCCACAGCTAGAAGAATAGGTTTACATCATCAATTGAAGAAGAATCCTTAAAAAAAAAAGAAGGAACCCTTTAAAGTCTGGAGTGCCCACAGTTACAGCAGTTTCTGGATAATCCAGACTGAAAAGGGTAGACATATCATTTTAGGTGTCTGTTTTCCTTCCCTCTTCAGAAAGAGCATTTAGAAGTATCTAAAAAACACATATCTTAAATTAATAAAGCATTAAGTACCAAGACATTTCAAAATCTGACAGTGTTCTATAATATCCATGTCACTCCTCAAAATAATATCCTAGGAACAATATTCAAGAGCATTTCCACAGTAGCTAGAAGTAAGAAGATACAGACACACTTACTACATAGGTGCTAAAAGAGCAGGATGCGTCTCATGCCATTTATTATCCTTACCACCATTTGTCTTCTCAGCCCTTCCTCACTGCATAGGAAGATGCACTCTTCAACTGACACCTTGTTATAATTCAGATCAATTTTAACACTTCTAATTTACTTTGAGAGAGAAGTGCAGTTTGGGTAAACTTTGGGAAACTCTAATTTTGGATGGTAATAAAACTGTGTGAAGAAATATAAAAGAAAAAACTGGAACCAGAGATATGCCTCAAAGGGCTAAATCATAACCATATGGCCACCAGGCCATATGACAACCAGGTGTCCAGTACCTGAGTGTTCCTAAACTTCAGCCCAGTTAGGCCCCCAGGCAACAGTGGATTTTGTTTAACTACCACATCCCTAAAAAATATTTAACTGATTCCTATTATCAGTTAAAAAAACGAAAACCCAACTTGGTTCAAATCAAATATTTTAGTCTGGTAAATGTTTTTTTAACCCACTTGCCTTTGTGTCACATTTGTCTCCTTTTGCCTTCCTTAGGTTGTTCTACATTCAACTTTGTCTAACTGCCTCATCAGGTGGGTAAATATGTTAAAATGACGACAAAGTGGGACCGCTTTTGAAGCAACAGCTGAGTCTGTAGCACAGGCATCAGAGCAAACCACTTCTGTACCGTAATCGTTGGTTGTTTCAACGTTATCTGCTACCTTCTCCTAAGTAATTAAGGGCCACGATGAGCTTTAACATGCTGGTGCTTCCACAGCTGCATTTCCCTATCATTACTAGAACTGCAGGAGGCAGAGATATGACTCCTCTTTAGAGGCACTGCCTTACCAATTCCTTTCAGACAAAAGGAGCTAATTAAGTCTCTAGCAATGCCACATGACAACTTCTTAGCACTAAAGTTCTGCACCCTTCATTCAAACTTGCACACAGAATTCATTACAAACCATACAGAAGAACAGTTGGCATGGAGGTGTAGTAAAAAAAAAAAAAAAAGCCCAAATCACTAAAATTACCCTTTGCAAAAGTACCACCTCCAGTTTTTCCTTCAAGACCAGAAGTAGCAAAGGAGAGCAATTATATGAAAGACCAAAATGGTTGTGTTTGTTTCAAGCACAAGGATGAAGAATAAAAGCAGCAGTGAGTAAAACCGCAGGAACTGCATGCCAGCTATTCAGTATGCAAATGCCTGCATCCAAGTTGCCAACATCATCACAAAAAGTAGTTTGTGTACTGCACATTTGTAGAACAGTAACACACTATCGCATGTATTTTGAAGGTAAAGCATCCTCTTTCAGCCAGTATTCAGGAATTTTTATGCTAAAGAGCTAATGAAAACTGCCAAATAAACCATAGCATCCAACTGTACAGCCAATGCACAGTTCCTTATGTCTGGATGCATTTCACTTCTGTGGCACATCAGCCAACAGGTAAAATATCAATTTAACTACTTTATGAAGCACAGCACTTTTGGTGACTGAACATTGTTTCCAGTGATCTAACTGCACTTGCAATCATTGTTTGTATTTTAGAGTTTTGAGGGCTTTTTTCCCCACTCATAGTGTATTCATGTCACATGGATCACTGACACATTAGAAATCAAACCATGTTCTTGCTGTAAGATGCTCTATTCTTACAAATGCTTACACAATAATTTGGAAAAATTAATATACGTCTTAAGTTGATAGTTACAAATCTTTTTAACCTACAAGTACAGCCTTTTTCTTCTTCATATTTGGGGAAAAATGTCTCCCATAAGAGGGAAAGAAATATACACTACTCTCTACCATTGGACAGGAAAGTACATGGAAACCCAGGCAGGACTCAAATAATGAAACTCCACAGGATAAACAAATCAACCATACTGGAGTTTTGAGATTTTGATTAGCAGAAGGCAGGAGAAAACAATTACAAAACATAGTCCAAAGAGCACAGCATTGCTATGTCTCTTTTGGGGATCTTTGAACAAGAACTAGCAAAACGTTTCTTTATAGAACGCCTGAAATAATTGGGGTGGGGGGAAAGAGAAAGAGATAGAAAGAGAAAGGATACTTACAGTATCATCATTTCTGTAGGGGTTCAGTCTGTTATAAACAGCTTCAATCACATTCCGTCTAGAGCAAAAGAAACCCACAAGAGTTTAAGGTTGTGCCTTAAAAAAAAGTCAAATTCCCTAAGTACAACTGTAATTTAAAATGCAAACTTTAAAAGGTTTTAAATGCACAGAAACAAGTTTACTGCAAGTTAGCACTAAGTGTCATTAAGCATTGAACACAGCTACCGTATCCTTTGAAACCTTTAGTTTCAAGAAAAACGAGGCGGAACACCACTCGGGGTTCAGCAGAAGAGCACGATCTGACATTCAATGAGGCTGCGATGCAGTTCCGTTTGGTGATTTGTCTCTTGACTTTGAAAAAGGGCATCAGAAAACTCGATGGACGCTGAATACCCTGGTCATTTGTGTCTGATGAACACAGCAGTTGCACTTCATTTATTATGGCACATTCATAGTCAAATAGTGATTTTTTTATTTTCTGGATGCACAAAAACTGCATTCTGAAGTACATTTTTGTTCGTGTTACATTCCAAAATGTACTTGCCATGTGCAAACCTGGAAAAATTACTCCTGAAGCAATACTCTTTTACAGTAGTGTCCAATACCCCCCGCAACTTTTCTCAAAAACAAATCTTCACTGCAAACAGCAGTTCTACATCTTCAGACTGAGAAGAATTCTGCCTAGTAAAAAATATTAAGAAATTCATACCAGCACCTTGACAGTTTCCTTCTTTAAAAGGAAATTTGCATAGCATATTTATGACAGCTTGTAATTATCTTTTGTCTCTGGGATTCTTGGTTTTTCTAGTATTGATAGGAAATATATCGATAAAATATTAATAGAAGAATTTTGTAAACATCATGTTTACACATGGGTGAAAGGTTTCCTTGAAAACTGATAAAAAAAGAAGAGAGACTGAAGGAAGAGGAAGCCTCTGCCTTACCCAGCACATAAGGAAACAACTTTGGAGGGGGAGCAGGAAGGAAAGAGGGGAATAAAAGACAGGAATTATAGATTGGACTTGAAAAGCAACTTTCTTCCACATCCCCCTTCTGCAGAACCAAATATGACGAAGTAGCAGACTACAACTGCGGTACAGAACAAACCTCAAAGAACAACCTTTTAACTGCCCGTGAATGCATGCAGAGCAATCACAGAGGAGTGCATTAAAAGAAAAAGAGCAGCTGATAGCTTTTATGATCATACCATAACACTGAAAAGTCAGGAACCACCATGCAGCAGTATAAATATCACAGCGAATCTACTGAATAATTACAGGGCAATGAAAAGAAGCTGAATTTAAAGGAATAACACCAAGCACTTACACACAAAGCATATCACACATGTGAACTGGAAAGTTTCCTTATCTTTCAAGAAATAGGTATCTTTCATTCTAAATAAAGGCAGGTTTCTTGAAAAGCATTATTTTCCTTTTAAGGTGGCAGTATGGCTTTGAGTTATACTAACATCCAATTAAATCCATACTTCTATCAATCTCTATTCAAACTAGCATCGTTAAGACCAAACCCCACAGAAGCCAGTCTCTTCAGTGACTTCAGTGCTTCCTCACAACCACAATATCACTGCCAGCCAAAGGAGACTGAGAAAAATCAAATTGTACGCCATATTTCATCAGCAACAGACTCAATGGTACTTTTAAAACTACAGCAACACATCCTAAAAAAACGCCATTATATATACAACGGCCATCTCTTCTTTTCCAAGTCCAACAGTTAATGTTAGAACAATCTTGTTTTGCATAAGCCATCATTATGTTATTTACTACGTACTTAACAGTCCTCATGTTTTGATGTAATGATAAAAAAAATCATACTCCAAAAGGCTGAAAATATAAACTGTGCCATATGTGCCCAATCCATTTTAACATGGTACAGGTTCATGAACAATCTTTTAAACCAAAAAGCACCTGGTTTGGTGCACAAACCAGCTAAGCGCAGTTTTCTTAGATACTGAATGTCAATTTGAGAAGCCACAGAGCATCCACACCAAATTCTTCAAGGACAAAGCCTACATAGAGCTGTGAATTTAACTTCCCACTTTTCTTTCTTGATAGAGTTTTATATAGTTTTCAGATTTGTCACAAGCAGAGATACAAAAGCAAACTTTTAAGCAATTACAACATTGCTTTAGCAACAGATAAGAAAAGAAAGCTGCCAAGCAAAACATCATAAGCATATCGCTTCTTGTTGAAGTGTATAACCACACATCCAAGTAACTGCTAGCGTCAGTGCATTACTTCTTCATCTTCAGATGTAACCTCCCACCCAGAAACCCCAGTTAATTACAAAAACCAGACACATTCAGGCCACCCTTAAAAAACTCTGTCCTCCCCAAAACTACAGTTTGACATTTCATTTTAGCAGTGACTCACAGTTAAATCTGTTCTCATGCTTGTCCTTTTTATTCAGAACAACTGAGTAATAAAAATCAGAACAGATCATCACCTTTTGTCCTGTACCCTTCTTCCCTCCCCCCACTTTTAAGAGTGGCCTTACAGTTACAGTTTCAATTTAAATCAAACCCCACATTTACACAGATGTGCACTCACTTGCTTGCCAATTCCCCCCCCGGCGGGAGGTTTGGGATGCTCTCAGTTGCTAACATATGCATCACGTGGACTAAGTCTGGGACTCCTTCAACCTGCTTCTTTACGATCTCTGGGAATCAGAAGTACTTTTTTTGTAAGTGCAGTCCAAATTTAACTTAAAAAGATTGAAACACTCAGTTCTATAAAAAGGCAGCTTAACTTCTGTTAATATATAAAAATATATAAAAAAAGAGACAGACCACATTCAACATGGAAAATATTAACTTTGGTTCCGTAAGAAAATGAACGTGTAACAGATTTGACAAAGATACACTGCTGTTAACATGCAAACTGGGTTTAGAAATACACAGCTACCTAATAAAGGTGAGAAACAATTCTTTAATGACCTTCCTGCTATACATCAGGTATCACATATGTAATATCTTCCCAACAAAACGCCCTGGGCATGAGGCAGATACTAACACCTGCCTTACTGCTGCAACAGAAGATAAAAGATTATTGCTGTTGTAGCAAGCCTAATAGTTTTAAGAAACAGAAGTTCAGACATATTAAAAATGACTCCCATGGCTGTACGTACATAAGCAAACAGTTGTATCTCACTGCTTTCTAGCACCACGCAAATTTTAAGAACTATTATGCACAAATTAAAAGCCAGGGACACCACATCTAAGGCCATTCCATCCTCAACTCACTTAAGGGATATGTGAATATTGGGCAGTTATTTGAAGCTGATCCACTCCAACTTCAGGTGAAGAGAATCTGTTCTGTAGCCACAGTCACATTTATGTTTATTTGTAATTCTTAAACTCTATTCTTAGGCACTTTTTTTTTCCTTCCCAAGCTGTAAGCACACAATTTTATTTGAATCAAATGAGATTTCAGACCATACCATCCTTGAAGAGTCCCTCTTTAAACCGGGATTCTTATGAAATTTAATGAACAATCACATTCTTTAAAATGCATCCCATTCATTTCTCTGTAAACATAAGCTTTTAGAAATTATAAGAAATAAGATTAATTAAGACTTGGCACTGTTGTCCTTCAAGCGAATACTGCAGCACACATACAATAATGTGTACATATGTGCATATATACACCCATGCACACTATTCTTCACGTAGTAAAGCATTTACACAGCTTGAAGAGTAGTTGGAATTCACCAGTGCGACTTTGAAAAATACTGTAGCGTTTAGTTTTTGCCCTAAACGATCATTCCGGAAGAGCATACCAAGTTTTCATTTTATATTTAGTGAGATAAGGCATGTTAAAAGCTTTTAAAACCAGCATGTATTCAAGCCTTTTTAATTAAAAAACTTAAAAACAAGAACTGTGAATTACTGTTTTGCAAGTAATAGTTTTTCAAGGCTGTTTGTGTGTTTATGAAAGGAATTGGCTCTATTTTGCAGTCAGGCTGCGTAAATTATTTGCAAGGTACAACGGAAACACTTTCTAGCCCTCAACCAGCACCAAACCCTGCGGCACAAAGCTTTAAGCTGCTTACTTCAAGACCTACATTTTAAATGCATGACACCACACACCATAGACACCTCAAAAACTTGCCACTTCCTCAAAACCTATAGCCAGAATTCATTTTATCATCTAGTATTTAGTAAATAAATAAGCTAATGCTCTTAAATCTGAACAAGAAGCAAAGATCTCAGATTTGGTTTGCCAAGTTCCGTTATTGTACAATGTTGAACATCTAGTATATTCTACATTGTGCTAGTGCTAAAGTTCTGCTGTACAAAAATAAGGAATTTATAATTTACCTATACTACACAGTTCCACAACCTGTAACTGTAGTACATTTAACATACAGTCTCCACTAAATGAATACATTTATATTTTGATAAAACTATAGATACAGACTCAATGAACATCACAACAAATGGAGTCGGTCTGCTAGCTGTGTTTAATCTCCTGGAATTGTCTTCTTTCAATACATTTTACAACCCTTCCCCTAACCTTTAATTTACTTTTAAACCTTCAACACATCATCATGGCATCAAGTACTGGATAAATGTACTTAACCCTAAAATAAAGGATTCAAAACATATCTGCTTATTTTATATTCTGACTGGGAATTTTACACAAAATTTAAGAAAAAGCCAGAGCTTTGATTTTGTGAAAATATGGGAAGGAACATATAACAGCTAACTTAAAATTATTTGTCTCTATGTAGGTATAAATATTGCAAGCATTATCTATTACGGAATGTTTTTATGTAAAAAACTGAAAACAAAAAAACACAAATTTCTTTTTAGAGTCAACACATCAACAACCCATTAGTGCAAATGACAGCAACACATTTTGGAACGACTGATTACTTCTACCATGAACTTCACATGATATTTTAAGAGTAACAGTGATTTATTGCAAGTAATGGCACAACGAAGCTTCTCCACACTTGCTGCTTCTTCCATTATTATCTATTGCAGCTAGGAATCCAAATTAGTAAAAAGAAGAGTCCTAGGTGGCATGCTGAGTAGAAAACTTCTTGTTTTCAAAAATCTTAATTGCCTCTCCTTATTCTAGATGGCCAGCAGTACTAAGCCCTCTTCAGTCATAAAGTTCGCACCGCTTCTTAACAGAATAAAGGTATATTAGAGGCTGACAGAATAGAAGTACCACCAGAAAAAAAATGTCCATTTCTAAACACAATCTCATTTCTTGGACTACATCGTGTACTGACGTGCATAAAGTTACATAATTTGCATTTTTACCAAGTTTTCATTTTAATGAATTTTAACTTTAAATCGGTTTAAGATTATTCTAAAAGTACTCTTACATTTTCTAGTTCCTCAGCTGAAGATTAGGCATTTAAAGTTAAGCACTGCCATTCTTAAAGTATCCTAGGACAACAGTAAAGTTATTCACTGTAGCGTTGAAAGTTTCAGATGCTTTGCATCCCTGCCTTACTAGCCAATGCCGTGTTATCCATTTACACCAGGAAACAACTGAATTGCACAAGCATTTCTAAGTTAAATATAACAAAGCTAATCAACTCCTGTTCTTGATGTTCTGCTTTAGTTCAGTCTCTCAACTTCCCTCCTAAGCAAGCCCTAAAAGGCCAAATTCAGCACACAGCTGATGCAGGTCACTGCTGGGTTGAATAGTGTTTTCTACATATTCATTAATTGAAATAACATCTTTGTGCATCAGTAGACAAAAGATTGAGGTCAACCTATAAAAGAAGCAAAGACCTTCGAGGACAAGTACAAAGTATTTCCTCAAGTGGTCTAGACATCATCCCATTAAATTAGTATTAAAGTGCTTTATAACTACATACAGAATCCTTCTGCCTCTAAGCAAGTATTGCACCTTGCTCATTCCTGAAATTTGGTATTTTATATGTGCAAAGCACTGGCAGACAAATTCATTGTATGTACCATAATCACGTGCAGTTCCACTGTTTATGTTCTTCATTTACAAAATGAAGTGTCAGTACAGAAACATCAGCTTTCCTCATTGTCATATTCTGGGGTACAATGAGGTTGCCTGAAGATGCAGCCGTAACTTGAACATGTTTTCATGTTCTAGGTCATGAGTTTCTCTGAAATCGGACAAAAGCATGTAAGAGACAAAGGCAATATATGCCCAGATCAGAAGAGTCAGCATGCTGTAAATTAATGTGTGAATTTACAGCATGCTTGTTCCTCACTGGTTTTGTGAGTGGGCACACATAGCAAACTATTCATGCCTGATGCAAAACTGCTCATCGCTTTGGAACAGAGAAAGTCACCTGACTCAACTCATGCAGTGTTACCCTGCTCTTGGATGTTCCTGCTACGCTGTCAAAAAGGTTCACACTATTGCTTACTGTGCACCAACTTCTATTAGGCAATAAAACACAGAAATGTCTGTCTGGACATTTGTTCAGGGGCAGATGGAGTTTGCCAAGACCTTGCGAATGACGCCTTTGAAAAGGGTGACATTTCTGAAGGAGCAACACCACAGACAGCAAGTGCTGTAAAACTGTGCATTAATTTGTCTGAACCCAGAATTCAAGCCCTCTGAAAAAGGTCTGAGGCTGCAACATTATCTCTGTGCAAGCTAACAAGGAAAATAGTGCACAATATATTCCTCTAACTTACTAATCGCTGATGCCATAACTGTAAAGAACTCTGCATGTCATGCCCAGTGTGCTGTTAAGGGTTCCTGGAGCACATACACATACCTCAGCTTATAACACGTAGGTCTAAAGGAGTCCACTTTCAAAACAGACAAACTATGCAAATAATGCATACAGCGTGTCTTACGTTTCAGAAACAAACTCCAAGCTGGGTTTGTTTTAAAATACAAGGCACTATAAATCCATTTTTAATAATAAATCTTTTAAATCAAATTGACTTCAAATATCATTTTTAGTTAGGTGACCCAAAACACCTAAGACATGCAGTTTCAGTTTAAAGTTTAAGAAATCCTGAACTACAAACTTGAAGAAAAATGAAATGTTGAACTTATTATCAGAGTAAGATGAGCCCCTGGCTTTTGTTCATCATGAGAGCTTAAAGACTAGCTCTGCCAAATTTCTGAAGTATGTTCAAATAAGTAAATATGTTAGAAGGTGCTTTCAAGATGACAGTAATCGAGCTGTAACCCTACCATAACGGAATAATAAAATATTACAGTTAATTTGTACATAACTACACAGGAAAATGGCACCAAAACTGCCATCTTCACAGACACTTGGCAAGATATTCAGATTATTGCGTTTAACTACATATAGCTGGAACTAGGATTTACTGGTCAGAATTTAACACTGTCAATGGACTCATGAAGAACACTAAGCACAAGCAAATTCTTTCCCTGCCATCCTAAATAATTTTCAGGGCCAGAGGCTGCTTCACTTTCACATCAGCACTTTTTCGGGACACAGAGCAGGGCAATACCAGCACCTTTTTCAGAGGTGTACACTAGACGGCCAGTGGCACTTGAAGGTCTATTACAAAGCCTGCATGTGTTAAGAGTTTGGTTGTTGGAAGGGGAAGGGACCAGGGGGTCTGTTTATAAACAAAGCTACTCATTTTTTTTTTTAAATGATTCACCTTCTACTCTGCTTTCCAGGTACTCATCCAATTCTGCCTCTCTTTTCACCACCTCTGGTGATACCTTTGGTGCGTTCGGAAAACAGATCAGTATCACACTCATGTTGTCTCGACTTCCCTGGTGGAAGAGAAAAAACAGTTTGAGAATGGACACATATGAGACTCAATACACAAAACACTTTACACACAAAATTTCACATATGGTGTGATAGTAAAATACAACTTCTACTACTATGGACTAATATTACTTTAAGCCTTAACCTCCCTCAAACCCTTACACAACTCCAGAAGTCTGCCTGTTCATACAGCCTTTGAAGTCATGATGTTCTTTGCACTTCTCTTGCTTGAAGACAACGCAGAGCCAATTAGCTGAAGAATGATTTGTAATCACAAAATTGTGTTCCATCTTGAAGTACTATCCAGCTATTTGGGGATCACAGCTGAACATTAGATGGGTAAACAAAACCATTTAAACCACTAAGGAGAGAGGTATCGAACTCAGACAGTGCTTCCATGTAAAATCACAGCTACCAGGGTACTTTATCCTCTTTTCTTTAAAAAGAAGAGAAGTTGCAAGTGAGAGAACTGAATAAAAGACCAGCTGGAAGGAGCCCAGGCCTTTACAAAAGCCTTCTTTGAAATGGAAACATTTAAAACTCCAACTAAACAGAACCCCGATACTTGAATACATTAAAATACAAACACATTCTACTTCTGAAAAGTAGCTGTTTAGTTTACTTTCAGTACCCCTGTGCTATGGTCTACAAACACGCATCCATAAGCTTGACTTCTAACACCAATTAAATCCTCAGAAATCAGCAAGATCAAGAACAAGCCAGTGTTTAGAACAAGAGAATATGGGTGTACAGGGAGGTGCTGACAGCTGGCTGCTGCAAAGCTTACAGCATCCACAAGCCACTGTTCCTTCCCTGGTATTTGTTTTCAGGATGACCAGACAAAAATTATAAACAAAAATGTACGCGTTACCAATCTGCCAAAGCACTGGAAAGCAATTACTTTCTTCCAAAAGGGAAACAATGACCTCGCTAGCCATGTAGCAAGGGCAGAGATGCTGCCTTGCGTTCTTTAGTATCAAAAACGTTGGCTCTTTTACATAATGACCTGTAGCTTGCCTTTAGAAAACAGTGAAGCTATAAAACCGAATACTTCACATCTTTTTCATAATTGTACCACCCTGCAACTCATATATCTGCTAAACAAAACCATCCTGCCTTCTCCTTTAGCTCATTTCAGAGCTCTATCACATAAGACTGAATAAGAAATACAGTAATTAAAGCACCACAAAAACTAGCTTAGGAAGTCAGATCTTCATACAGCAAAGAAGAAAATTTAAACTGCAAAACATGAAGTAAAGATTCAGTCATCCTGCATTAAACTTGGTGCAATTTTGACAGTAACATTATGACTATACACCCAAGAAAGGAGGAGAAGCCTGATGAAGATTCTGCATAACAGAAAGGGGCAGTTATTGTCCCTGGCTTGCCCATAAATTCCCATCAGCTTCTAATTTCCCAGTGATCACATCTCTGTACATGATTTTTAACTCTTCACTAACCAAAACCACCCAGAAAGCCATACTGTTTCTATTGTGCTTGTTTGCCCTCTACTACCATTTTTGTGGGAATCACGGTAATTACTGCCAAAGTCATGTTAACATAAACTATTGCGAATTTGTAAAATGGAACCAAAACTTATTCTTAACATGTTCATGAACTTCTAATAGTGAAAACACAGTGAACTACTTCTCTCAAGTCTGGCTACCTTGTGCAAGCAGGTGTCAACTATCTCATTGCAAACTTTCTCAAGGTCATCAGTGACTTCAAGCCTGGATCTTACAAAGTCACATAGCTCTTCATTTCCCATAACATCCCAGATACCGTCGCAAGCCAGTATGATGAATTGATCGTCTTCTTCTGACCTCTCAATTTCATGAACTTCAGGCTCCGGTGAGACTAGCTGTTCTGTAGGACCTTTCCCATGGACACGTTTGTAATCAAAGTCCCCAAGTGCCCTTGAAACGGCAAGAGAACCATTCACACGCTGAACCATTACAGAGCCACCTGCGTTCTGTATACGCTCTTTCTCCAGTGGATTAGTTGGTTTGTGATCCTGCGTGAAGAAGTAAACCTTCCTGTTCCTACAAAGTAAACCTCTCGAGTCTCCACAGTTGATGAAGTATGTGTGTTGGGGAGAAATCATGACACCCACAGCTGTTGACCCACTTCTGTCTGCACCATGTTTGTTCTCGGCGATGACTCTCATGTGCTCATCAATTTGCAGAAAACCTGTTCTGATGCCACTCTTTACACTTTCCACAGATGGTGGTCCACCTGGCCCTTTAAAATCCTGGTTGCTCGTGATGTGATCCAATAAATGCTCACAGCAGTACTTGGCAACCTGTGATCCAGCGTGCCCATCATATACAGCAAAAAACGACCATCCATCGAGTCCATTTGGCAAACCAATCACAGCCGTGTGTGCGTCCTCCATTTCAACTCGCCAGCCTTGCATACTGCTCAGACCGTAACGAAGCCCATTCCCTTGCCCCTGGGCATTATGCTTCTCCGTCTTTGGCTTGTCTAAAAATGCTCCCATGATGACGTTCCCTCAGTTCTAAAAAGAGAAAAAAAGGTTATTGAGATAATTCTTAAGTATCTCTTGTTTAAACACCTGATTGTACGCTATTAAATAATAACCCAAATAATGTTAAGATAATAAAAATACACAGATATTAAAGCTGACTTTTCTGTGTACCTCTCAAGCCAAATTTGCATTGCTTTCATTTCGACAGTAGTAGCTGAACTGCGCGCTTCATATTTTTGTAATTATTTTCAGCTGTTTTACTTGGAGAACTTCTACCCCACTGTCATTCACAGTTCTGACAAAAGCCTCTAGTGTAAGGAAGCATAAAATCAGTCTGAAAGAAGACCTGTTAACTGGCACACATCTGAAAAGCTACATTCCCTGTGATTACGGAGCCAAAGGAACAGTTCAGTGTTACCAGCACACTGGCATTCCCTAGATGCCTACCTGCTGGCCACAAAGTCTGCTCACACTCTGCTTTTCCAATATTGATGGAGAAAGGAAAGCAAACTGATGAGGTTTTCTTTCGGAGGAGGAAGTTTGGGGCTTTTTGTTTGGCTGGTGGTTTGGTTTGTTCTGTTTTTAAATAGATAAAGCAATCCGAATGATCAAGATCATGCCAGAGTCTGCATAAAGGAAGAGGCAACAATGGATTACCAGGAGCAGGACTTGGAAGGAGCGCTGCAGCTGTCCCTTAAGGCAGCAGCAAGCCATTAGTTTGGCTCAGCCATCTTGTGAAAGCTCATGCTTAGATTTTCAGTTAAATTACGCAGCAAGCTTCTCAGATGTCTGTGCTGCAGATTTACTTAAAACCTTAATGTATTCATGCTTCACTGAAAGACAGCTCCCCCTGACAAGTCGAAGGAAATCTGTTTGGAAATAAAATCACCAGTATTGTAAATCCATGCTTCCTTATTCAAGCCAGACCAATATACCACACACCCTGTCCTCCTCCACCTCCCATCACTGGGATGTGATGCAGCAAATATTCATGCTTAAAAGAATACGAATTATATTCACAGGCTGCGTAAACTGACTGGTTTATCTTCATGGCTTTCACACCCTAACTGTTCAACCCACCCTTCTAATCCACATCTGTTTATTTGTGCATTCATTATTAAAAAAAAAATCACGCAAAATAGGTCACACATTTTATATACTTGCAAATTCTGCCCTGGGAAGCATCAAAGAGCGTGCAAATCCCTGTTACACAACGCAAGGTAATGGAACAAGACTACGAGCTTTTCTATTTGAAGACAGTGGAGAAAAATTAACTGTGAGAAGAGTCTCTGAAACAGATTTTACCTAAGGTCCCAACTATGCCGCTGTACGAGCAGAAAAGTTAGACTACTAGGGGTTTCAGAAAGTTTTAACTTGTATATGGAATACATTTAATCAGTTTTCTAAGTGATACCATCACTTTTTGATAATGTGCTTTTACTGCAATACAGCTCCAGCTGTGACACCGTATATCCAACAAAGCCTTTCACACTGCCTCTTCCAGCCATGATCAACCTGTCTAAAACATCTGTATGTGTCAGAATAAACACCTGAGAAATGTTTTTATCTAATTTCACCACAACAGTGATTCAAATGGGAGGCGTATGGGCTGGATACACGCTCCCTGGCTCACATCCTTTTTAACACATGCAAAAGCTGCAGATTCTTCAGTTCTATGAAGAGATGTCAACAGCACGACACCTCTGCTCTTAAGTTCTGTCTCTTCTCAAGCAAACAAAATACTGATGACCACGCAAACCGTAACCAGCCAACAAAATACAGTTTATGCTGGTCTTGTACTCTAAACAGAGGCTTCAGGTTGATGTTACTGCAGTTGCTAGGAAAAAAATATGACTGAAGACTATCTTCACGTGCAACTCAAGTGAAGTCAGAGCGATCAAAATAATTACAGAATGATGTCATAAATCATATTAAGAATTATTCTGCAGAATAACAGACTTCTTATTCATCTCAGAGTTTAAACTAATGCTAAATGCTTTGTTATTGTTGAAGAGATCATAGAATAGAATGCAGATATTCAACTATTTCACTTTAATCTAGAGCTCAAAAAGCTTTAAACTGCCCTGGCCAATACCACATTTCTGTCAGGTATTTTACATTATTGCTGCATTTAAAAAAAAACCAAAAAGCATTAAGAACAGGACACAGTTAAACTAACCATAAGCACCGCCACATTTGCACTAAAAAAGGTAGCACAACTCAATTTGCACTGAATATTACATGTAATATTCAGACAGAGTTGTGCTTTGTAGGCTGTTTGTCCCTCTCAGTAGTTTGTCATGTAAAACACAACTGAACATATGCATGGGCAGGTCGTACGCAGTTCTAACAATTCACACAGAACTGCTATCATACTTCAAAAATTAACAAATCCACTCTCCATTTAAATTCAAGTTGCCGTATCCTTCCACAGACTGTAAACTGAAAGCTGTTGCTATTCTAAATTAAGCTTTGTAGGTGAGATGCTGGCACATGATCCTTCAAGGCTGCGAACTACCCACTGTAGAGGCAAATACAACCAGAGAGAAGGATAACTACAATGTGGTCTCACAACTTCTGCTTAGGAAATTATTCACAGCCCAGAGCATAAAGTGGTCACCTTCTGAAAACTGCCATCACAGACTGCACAAGCCCTCTTTGCAACACTGCAGCTCACCATACTTCCATCAGAGCAACAGCCTAAACCTAGTTTAGAGTGGCCAAGTTTTCAAAATTCTCACCGTATCTGAAGGAAAAGCATAGTTTACTTGTGGATAGGACAAACATGCCAAGCCTTTAGTTTTTCCAGCATCCCAATTCTTGTTCAGAAAAAAAAAATGAGTTCAGTATGATCAGTCTGTGAATTCTTATGATTCGGAGCCTATCTGCTACTTCTCCCCCCACATTCTTATGTGTTGCTAAAACCTGAAGAATTTCAAATCCCTTATTTCCTAAAAAACCCCATCTTAGCTTTAAATGGACATACACACACGGACACAAAAAGGCTGACATAAGAAAGCTGTGCCTCCTTCCTACTAAAAATATCTTGTAGGCCTGTTTTTGAGTCCATATCTACAAAAACATCTTTCACGCATCAGTGCCTACCCAAACTCACTAGTATGTTTTTCATTCTTCTGTGAGGTGGTTTCTGCACTCTACTGATTAAGCTGGAATGACACCTTCAGTTAAGCATACAGCTCTGTATGCAGATCAGATTAAACTGTAGCTGTGCAAGCACACAAATTACAGCATGACTTCATTATGTAATGACACTACAGAGAGACGCCAGACCCAGGAGAGTCTGCATGCACAATCTGCAATAAAGCAACAGATTCCAAACTTCGTTTAACTCTCATATTTTTTTAGTCACCTTCTTAAACAGGAGTCTCCATCTTATAACCCTTACTCTCCACAACCGATTCTACTGCTCTTTCCCCTTGCCCTTCCCATCACAGCCACACATTTCTGCAGGCACATTAGAAAACTGCAGTCTTATACTGGGAGACAGAACCAGCCCTCTGCTCTGGAAGCTTCAACTTGCAAAATGCTTCAACAATAAACGCATGTACAAAAGGAGACAGACATTCTCCCTGCTCCTATTAAAGCCAAAGTAAGAGAAAATGCACTTTAATCATGAGGTTGGAATGCGTCCAGAAGAGGCCACAAAGAAGATCAGAGGGCTGGAGCACCTCTGCTATAAGAACAGGCTGAGAGAGTTGGGGTTGTTCAGCCTGGAGAAGAGAAGGCTCCGGGGAGACCTTAGAGCAGCCCCCAGGAAGGGCAGCCTACAGAAAAGTTGAGGAGGGACTTCTACAAGGGCATGGAGTGATAGGACGACAGGGAGTGGCTTTAAATTGGAATGGGGGAGATTTAGATTAGACATTGGGAAGAAATTCTTCGTGATGACGGTGGTAAGACACTGGAACAGGTTGCCCAAGAAAGCTGTGGATGCCCCCTCCTTAGAAGTGTTCCAAGGCCAGGCTGGATGAGGCTTTGAGCAGCCCAATCTAGTGGGAGGTGTCCCTGCTCATGGCAGGGGGGCTGGAACTGGATGGGCTTTGAGCTCCCTTCCAAGCCAAATCACTCTATGACATGTCCCCTATCCACTGCTTTTTTTTTTTCTTGGAGAAGGGCAATTTTGAACAGCCCTATAGCCGCGATGCCCTGTAAAAAGATCAGAGATGCAACATTTTCTTCAGAATTTGTAACTCCACAACATCATCTGGCACTGCAACTGCCACGATTCCTCAAGCAAACTTCAACATTAAGCCAAGATGATTCTTGGTGTGCCACCTCTGTATCAGTGCCTTCCATTAGTTTCTCCTACAACAGAAGGGCTTTCTGCAAAGTTCCCGGGTTTTGGCTCCGAAGAGCAGAGGCTTCTGAACAAAACTAAAAGTGAAAATGGACCCCACTGCATGCAAACAAATATGCAGGGGACACATTTACGAGTGCATCTAAACATGGCTCCTGAAACGCTTATTTTGTGGAGGTCAAACTGAAGGTCAGCCTCTACAGCAAGCGCATGAAAAGCCCAAGTTGCAGTTTTCAGACAGCAAAGCAAAAATACTGTACTTGGCCTAGAAAAATCAACACCAGTAACAAGATCTTGGATAAAACACAAGACTGCCAAAATTTAAAGGACTGCAGCATTAGAAACAAAACTGAAATAATGAATGGAGTATGCCAAAGAGTCAGTAGCTGAACTCCTTGAAAACAGACACGACTGGAGAACAGAGAGGCAAATAAAAGGAGGGTAATTAGTATACTGGGCCACGGACTACCATGGACAACCACAGATACATCACTGGAATGCATGAAATCTCTTTGCTCCTTCATTTGTTCCTCAAATTGTGCTATCCAGACAGCACAACTACACTGCCTTCTGATACAAACAAAAATAAATTTTACTGTTTTGCTATTTGCTTGAAGACTTAAAGAAGATAAGTCTTAAATTGCTCACAAAGGATAGTTAATGCAACTCCTTTTACCCCTGTAAAGGGACAATTTATTCTTCCAAGGAATTCAGACAAAGATTAGATCGTCTTGTCCAAGGAAACCAACCACTCCCTTCTGAAACTTGTACTTTAACAACATGTAATTTAATAATCCTTTTTAAACAAAGTTAGAGTTGTATTCCTTTCCTAGAATAAGCTGCTTATATGAACCACACTGAAGTCATAGGCACTTGTACAAACTAAGCTGAGAAATATCCCCATACTCCAATTTCCTGGAACAATTCTCCAAGCGACACTATGCGCTGTGTGTTGTAATGAGCACCATAAAGAAGGATTACAACCTCTACTTGAACTACAGGATCCAGAGCAAGTCACTGAATTATACAGACTGCTACTGAATAGAAAAGCAGCATTTGATCCCTTCAACTCCAATCTGATCTGTGGTACTTCCCCTCCCTGCCCCAGCCTTAAGCAGGCTGGACGCAGTAACCAGTCAGCACAGAAAAGTGCAAATGTGGAAACGCTTTCAGAAGGTAGTGCCAGTTGAATGAAACACTGACAGCACACACTGGATGCCCCAAATCAATTAACGTTAACAAACAACATGTCAGAGATCATCCCAGGGATCGGAAGAATGACTAAAATAAAACAGAACACGCAGATGAGGAGACATAATTGCACCACAGTCATGGGCTGAATGAAGTCATGAAAAAGCTTCTTGCCAACAAAACTATTTAAAAACTATTGAAGGCTATACGATTGAGGTCTGGCACTCATGCTTCAACAACATCAATAAAGCACTGAATATTACAGTTGGTGTTTATGAATGTGCCCTTTCAGACACCGGAATAGAGAGCCAACTGGGAGACGTAAATTGTCTATGAAAATGAAGAAATAAAATACAGAAACAGGGCTATTTTAACACACATGGACTAACACACAACTTCCCCGTCAGAATACTTGCTTCTTGAAGACACAATCGAAGTCTGCATTCTATTTCAGTATGACAATTGCAAATAGAAGAACATAAGAAGAGACTACCCATAGGGGTAAGAAAGTTTGTAATGACATCAATAATTTCTTTGTTTATGACAGATGCAGGAGCTATGGCATGTGCCAAAGGGAACAGGAAAAGGTAGACAGCCAGAAACATTAGTTTAAAGAAAGTAAAGAGAAATATCAAAGCTGTCAGCAACCAGCCTTCATACAGGCAAGAACATCCCTACAGGGATGCAAGTGAGAGGGCAAACAAACCCCGAAGGTAAACAAGTTAATGACTCTGTGTGTTCTAGGGAAAGCATGAATCGTTTCCACCTTTCTCCACTCATCCTTCCTCTCTCTCTGTGTAATTAATATGCAGCAGTCACTGCAATCACAACTTCATACCACAGCAGAACACACTGAATCACTGCACTCCTGATACAGACACCTATGAGCTCTGACCCTGTGACAGCTGGTCCACAGGCATTGCCATTTCACTGAGCTAGGCTGGTTTGTGAGTTGGTTTGGTTTTCAAACATAACCCCTCTTCTGCTTAAAATACTTTACCCTTGCAAGGAGCAAACAGCCTTTCTGAATGCTCCCCCCCGTACTAAACAGCAAAGTACTTTATCGCACTTGTTTTCCTACGCCAATGTATTTTTCACGTGTGCGTCCAGTGGGGTAGGTAGGATTTAGGAGAGGATTGCTAAGCCTCCAAAGGTTTTCTGGAATGCAGAAAGTAACCAATTCTAAGTCAAGACCCCCCCTCCAACAATGTGTTTCAGCTTTTTCATAAAACACCTTTTCCTGCTTCTATCCTGCAGTCAACTAAACCTGTTCCACGGTTAAACTAGCTGCTGTTCTTGATATGAATGTATGATGGATTAAGTTCAAATTTTCTCCAAAGGAGATGTATGCAATCTGATTTTTGAAAAAACAAGCTCTGGACATTAAAGAAAGGTAATTAATCTCTCTAACAAATTGTTCCTGCAGAAATTCATTAAGACTGTGATGTAGTTTGGAGATTTCTTTATGGAGTTGGTTTTGTTTTGCTCTAAGTTCAGTCACTGAAGAAAATGACTTCTTTCCAGAAGCACTAGGACCACTGCTGAGGACAGAAAAATCACTACATTGATTCTGAGATGAGACAGAACTTGCATACACAAGTACCAGTCACTCATTAGGATCCTGACACGACTGGCACCCAGAGAACACAATTAAGGTAATATCTCTTGGCCTAAACAGAATTCTTGCTTCTTTATACATATTTGTACTATAAACTAGGGGTGGGAAAGCATAAAAAAAACGCACTAGGCAGCAGTTTCAGAGTACGGGCAGCCCCATCACTATAAAGAACTGTAGACAACCAAAATGGCATTAACAAGTCCTATGAAAATCAATGAGGTAGCTCTGCATAAATTCATATGCTGCAGTCTGAACAGTGTGAGAATGAAAAAGTCAAGGTCCTTGCTTGAAAGAGTTAATAAGCTGAAAACATGCCCATGCTGGTGTTTAGTTCAGCACCTTTCTGGTTATACTTCATTTTCCAAAGATTCCTTACTTAAAAGTGTTGGAAGATAAACAAAAGACACCCATTTCAGACGCGGTGATTAGACAAATGCTTTGTTAACAGCACACAAACTCCTGCAGACTCCAGCCAAAATTAAAAGCCCCATTTAAGCAAGCACTGTAAAAACTGGAAGATCCAAGGAAGCTGCAGTCTATGTAGACAGAAATCAGCAGAAAGAAAGGCCTCGCTTCATTTTATATACCAATGAGATGCAGTAAGATTCAAATTTTCTGAAAGAGCAAAGCAAATAAGTGAAAATAAGAACTCCAACCAAACTGCCGCTGTCAGAGTACACAGCGCTATGCAGCTATTTTGACAGAACTACGCACAGCAGCATGTTTCACCTGAAAGAGAATATAGGCGGAAAGGAAACAGAAAACGATAACACAGAATAAAGGCGTTACAGTATGTCATAAAAGCTGAGTTACAATCTTTCACAGTATTTGTAACGCCAAGACTGCTCTGTCATTGCCTTCGACCATATCAGAATATTCCCCCACCTCTAGACATCATGGGCCTAAACAATTCATGCTTCAGTACAAGCCACTGAAGGTCCAAGAACTGAACGGATCTGAACATATCAGATGTTTCAAGTAACAGCCAAACCCTCCATCCTCTACATTTCAGTTTTTTTGATCTCTTATTTACAGCTTGAAGCCTCAGTATCTTCATTCACTTTCAGCACAACCAATCAAGCAACACCTGCCATTAAGGGGAAAAAAAAAAGCTGACGATTCCCCAAGGAATGTCTTCTTTAGTGGAAGAACTACACTATTCCTCTGCTATTTCTGCGTCAGAAATTAAAAACGAAACAAACAAAAAGCATTTCCGTTTTTATCAAGTTCATCTAAACCTATTAATAAAAATCAAGACAGTATTGGAGCCCTGGCCCATCATGCCACTCAAAAGAGGAAAATGAAGTTATTTGGTAAAAAGCCTCCAGACTAGAATGACTTATTAGAATGACCAGAACTGCTCACGCTGTTCAAAGCCACTGCAGTGAAGTCAAGCTACAGCAAATTTGTCTTTGTCAGTGTTTTAGCTAAAGTGTTAAAGTAAGCTAGGAAAAAAATATTACGTGGAAAAAGGTCCCAATGGGATTATTCGCTGAGACTCTAAAAACAAAGGAAACACCAGCCATCTATTTCTGATTTGCTTATGAGTAATTTATGACTATGGAAGAATAAAACCATTAAAAAAAAAAGTTTACACCGATAGTGCTTGAGAGTGAAATAGAAATAACCTATTTAGAGAAAACACAACCACTATGCGTGTGCTCAAGGATTAGAACACCATGTTTGCAAGAAGGTCCCAAAATTTTCTGTTTAGCCAAGTACTGACCCTTCATTTTACATGAAAATATTTGTGGGTTTCTAATCTCAGCAACGTTACGACTATTCTGGTGAGGATATAGGAAAAGCAGTATACAGGAGGCTTAAAATCTGACGGCTACACATGGGAAGAAAATAGGAAATGTTCTGAAGTGTGCAGCTGTAACCTGCCTTTGCTTGCAAGGAAATGACATTAAAACTATGCCAGAAGCACATTAAGATCTGGAAGTCAAATCCTCAAAGCTTAGGAAAAGCCAGAGTTTGTTCATTTGTACACACACAGAGTCTTTATTTACAAAGCTATTTTGCCCTCACATCCCCAGCATTCCCATCTCATTAAAAGAACAAGGATCGACGATGACTGCTGCAAGAAAGCAGATTCTTGCCCCAAGACTACACGAAAAGAGAAAAAAATGAAACTAACCAGAAAACCCCTACTGTTTTAGCCTTTTATCAGACAATAACTTGCAGGACAGAAGGCTCTGTCGTATTCTATGATTAAAATATTCTTACCTGAACTGAGAACAAAGATGTTAGCAACAGAGAAGCTAATGTACTTTCTCCTCTATGTGTAAACTGCATTTCTCTACATTTCAATATTGAAACTGGACTACCCAGTTGTGTTTTGTGTCATTCTTAGATGCTCTTTTGCTACAGCTACAAAGTTTACATCCTGCACAGTTACTTCACTGGAACTATCTGTAGATGAAGTAAGCTCTTACTCAGTTGTTTTAGTCACATGTAAACATCTTTTTAGCAGAGCTGTTAAAAAAAAACCTGAGCAACTGTTTCATACATTTATAAACACACACGGTTTTGTAGACTTCAGTAGCAAGCTGAAATATCCACCAATTGTACCAGCACAACGAAAACAAAAAAATTAAGATGAAACCCCCAAGACCCAAAAGTTTGTTCAGTTTATACACAGACAGAAATTTATTTAAAAAAGACAACATTAGAGACTTGACAGACATCTGTAACTTAGTTTGTGGTTTAACACAGAGCAGAGTTTAGCAGAAAGAAATACAGAAAACCAGACCTTAACACAGACAGAAATATAGAAAATATCAGTTTTACAGGCTTAGTACCAGTAACACTGAGCCAGATACCACCTCTGTCCATGAACAAAAATCAGTCTACCCACCCCCATGGTAACCCACTTGCTTTCTTCTCCTGCCCCAATTACAATTTCTTTGTTCTCAGCATTCTTCCCAGTCTTAAGGTTTTAATGTTTTACTCCAGCAATATTAGTCCTGGTAAATCCCAAACTGTTTCTTCACAGATAGCAACAGGAACAAAATACAGAAGCTACAGGAAGATAATGACATTTCCACTGGGATCCACACCACATCGTGGCTCATATACATAAATCCTTAAACAATGTTTTTATGCAACAGTTAATGCAATGTACATAAAATGCCACAAAAATGACATTCTATGAACATTTCCTGGATCTTCAAAATATCCTAAGAACATCGGCATTTTTTCAGGGATTACACATTGTTTACACAGACTTTATACTTTGCCATTCCTTGAATGAAGAGCATTGTAGTCAAGCATGTTTAAATTTTACAGAAGATTATTTCTTATCCTAGTATTTTTAACTGCAATTTGGATCATGCGACTAAAACTACAGAGACCAGTAAGAATTCAGCAAGAAAATCAGCACCCAAAAAAATGCTTCATTTTCAAAAGAATAAATGAGACTGCAGGTTGCGTCATCTAAAACCAGTCACAGACGACACACCAATGTTTAAAAAAAAAAATGATAAAAGTGAGGTATGATTTATGAGAGAAGAGGAGCAAAAATTACAAAGGGCCACACTCAATAGAAGGAATAAATGTTGTTTGGCTGAGGTGTAGCTATGCTAAGTTCCTGTTGTCTTGACTTCAAATACCATCACTGTTCTAGTCCTAAAATGAGCTGCAGGTCTGCAGACACAAGATGAATGCAATTACTTCACCGTGGTTCCCATTCCCAAACTTGCTTATTTAATAGCACAACCGGCATTATTCAGTGACTTAGTTCCAATGCGATCCTGCTTAGGCAGTTACCTACAAAATACTGAACATGTAAAAATTACGTCAATACTGACATCAATATTTCAGTAAGAAATAGGTTATTGTTAAATTACTTATATTTAGGTCATGTTCTGAAAACAGCTGCTTTATATTCCCTAGTTCCGCTAAAACTGAAAAGTGCAGTAAGATCTCCTATTGACAGCGGCATTCAAAAACATACCAGTTACATAAGTTTGCAAATTATACCGTGCCAGAGTTAACTATCTAAGCATTTTAAGGACAATTCTTAAAATGCTACCTCAGCAAGAATGACTCAACTTCACTGTACAAGCTGCACTTCAGATAAGAAGCAACTAGCTTGATTTCATAGGAGAAAAAAAAATATCTTTCTTGTATTCTGCTTTAATTCAGATGGCACTAAGTCAGTTCTGCTTGTTTAGACCTGCAAGCTTCACCAATCACTGACATTTCCACCTCTTCTCCTTGGTTTCAACAAAAGTATCCCAACCTCACCTGCAAACAGGTAAGAAAATACTAGGGAAAACAGGTATAGTTCTACCTCAAGCAGAGATTTACTAGACAACCACCAACCAAAGGACTTAATCTATAAACCAGGTTGGGCCTTGGCTGTATATATGAAAGCTATGGCTATGCAAGAGAAGCCAAGAGTACAGGCCAGCTCTCTCCAGCGCAAGCTGCATTTATTAACGGGTTTTATCAGAGATCTATCTCTGAGGAAAACATTAGTAATTGCTACGATGCATCAGCAAGTCTTCTACTCTTAGCCCAGTCTCATACACAAAGGGAGAAGGCCTAGATGGGAAAGCTTTAGGAGCAGCTGTCCCCACCCCAGTGAAAAACTCTGGTTCACCTATAAAATGTATCTTCCTTCAGCACCTTTCCTTTGAGTGCAACTTCTGCCAGAGAGGCAACACGGAAAACTCCCCTGCCCCATGTTTTTTCCCCTCATTGCCTGACACTGCTGTTATTCATAGAAAAACTATGAATAGTAACAGAAAGGAAGCAATCAGAGAAGAAATGCAGCTAGGACTTGCACAATTCTTGGGCATTTGGCAATCCACACAGGGTCCTGAGAAAGAGCAGCCCTCTTGCTTTAGTTTCACTAGTCCTTCACCAATCCTGCTTCTGCCACCTAACCACTCAACCACGGGTGTACAGGCTCAGGGAAGTGCTTCAGGGACTTGTAGCTGGAAAGTTACTTCCTAGAATCACAACATTTAGAATTTCTACTTGAGAAAAGGATTCTACTTACTCTGATGTTAAATACCACAACCTAAGGAAAACATATCACCTACCTTTCAATTTACTGCTCTCAGGATCTAAAGCTGCCTTCTGCTCAAAGAAATACAGATAAAAAATTCCTTTGCATGACATACAGGACCTTAAACTCTAATGCAGGACATCGCAATGACCAGCGCTTTCTCACTGACAAAACGTATAAGCCTCCAAAAAATCAGTTCCCCACAAGCCCTACTGTAAATGTGAATGTTAGTTCTCCAACAACAAAATTCTGCTGTACACATGGCAACACTGAAATATTTTAATTGTACTGAATTAACACAAATGCATAATGAACAGATGCCTCCAAAATCAATTCTGCTGAAACCATTAGCCCACAGCCAGTTTTAAAGCTGTATCACATCTACTATAATACAAACGAATGTAATGAAAACATAAGATGCCTGCTCAGAACTTCTGGCATTTAACACAGAAGCCAAATTATCCAGCACATCACTGGGCAACCTTTTAATCGAGGAGAGAGCGTTTTCTTCTCTCCACTTCTGACAAGCACGCTATGACATATTACAGAACGTCAGCATAACCTTTGCTCATGACATTGTTTTCAAAGGCAGCAAAATCTCAAACTTTAAACGCCTGAAAGGCGTTGGCAAGGGAGAACCACCCGCTGTGTGATAATGTCACTATTCGGGGAGTACTCGATGCTCTGACCCTCGCTAGGGTGGGGTGCTTTATAAATAGATGCGTGGTTGCTTTATTTCTCTCCCCAGTGCTGTGCCCCAAGCGTTTGGGTGGTGATGGGAGAGAAGGCTGTTTATAGCCACTATTAAATGAACTCTGAATCGGCTGAGAAAACGAGGGAGGAGGAGGGGGGAGCAGGAAGCAAAGGGAAGCTGCTGCTACCTGCTTCACGCCCCAACCCCTCTCCTCACCTTCATCCCCACTTCCTTTCCCCCCCATGCCGAGCCCCAACAGGCTCCATGCCAGGCCTTAACTCCACTCCCCATCCTCCTCTTTTCCCTATGTCCAACCCCAAGAAGCTCTGTGCCACCCCCACCTTGCAATGCAGGGGCTGCACGGCCCAGCCACCTTCAGCCCCTGGGAAGGAGGATTCCAGAAAGCCAGAGTTAAATCAGGGGGGCTGGGGATTTTTGAAGGTGGAGTAGAGGCCAGAAGGAGTGCTTTTAAAAGGAGGATTAGGGATGCATCATTGTTTTGAGGCTGCGCAGAAGGAATTGAGTAAAAGACATTGAGGTCCTGGAGTATGTCCAGAGAAGAGCAACGGAGCTGGCGAAGGGTCTGGAGACCAAGTCTTGTGAGGAGCGGCTGAGGAAACTGGGGCTGTTTAGCCTAGAGAGAAGGGCACTGAGGGGAGACCTTATCACTGTCTACAACTATGTGAAAGGAGGTTGTAGCAAGGTGCGCGCTGGTGTCTCCTCCCAAATAACAAGCAGCAAGACTAGAGGAAACAGCTTCAAGCTACTCTAGGGGAGGTTTAGACTGGACATTGGGAAAAATTTCTTTACCAAAAGGGTTGTCAGGCACTGGCAGAGGCTGCCCAAGGAAGTGGTGGAGTCCCCATCCCTGGAGGGCTTTAAAAGACAGGCAGCTGAAATGCTCAGGGATATGGTTTAGCAGTGGGCAGGTACAGCTGGATTCAATGATCTCAAGGGTCTTTTCAAACAAATGATTCCACGATTCTTCCCTCAACCCTTGCCACCCCCATTCCCATTTCCCTCACAGTACCAGTCAGCTTCCCACCTGCACTCCAGGAGGAGGAAACACACACACATGAACGCAGGAACGGAGACACAGATAGACAACCACACACAGAGACACACAAAACACACAATCACACGAGACAGACAAGACACACACGTGCAAGCACAATCACACAGACATGCACTATCACACACGAGAGATGCACATGCAGACACCCGATCACACAAGACAATCACACACTAGAGAGGCACACGCAGATACAATCACACATGCAAGACAACTGCACACAAGACGCACATGCAGACAAGCGATACACACGCAGATACACAATTGCACACGCAGACACACACACGCAAGACAATCACACACAACAGACAGACGGACACACAAAAGACAGACACACGCAAGGCAGTCACACACGAGAGACACAGATACACACACGCAAGACAATCGCACAGAAGAGACATACATGCAGACACACACGCAAGACAATCACACCCAAGAGATGCACACGCACACATGCAAAACAAGTGCAGTCACAACCACTCACAAGACACAACCATCACACACACTCATTACACAGACACACACTCATCACACAACCATCACACACAAGACATCACACACAGACACACATGCAGGTACAATCACAGACACGCACAATCACACCCAAGAGACACACGCTCCCGCACACACGCTCCCACCCCCCTCCTCCCTCGCCCCCCCCACTCACCGCGCGCCCCGAGGCGGCCGAGGCGGAGGCGGCGGGGGGGGGGGGGGGGGCTGTGAGCGGCCTCAGCTCATTGGCGGGCGGCGGCTGCCGCGGGCGGCTCCGTGCGCGGCGCGAGCTCCGCGCTCATCTCGCCGCTCGCTCGCTCTCCTCCTCCTTCCTCCTACCACCCACCCCGGCTCCGCTCCGCGCAGAGCCCGAGCGAGCTCCGCGCCCGCCCGCCCCCCCCTCCCTCCCCCCCCCCCCCGTCGCCTCTCTCTGTCTCCCTCGCTCGCTCTCTGTCCTCTCCCCCCTCTCTGTCTCACGCAGGCACCACGCGCGCACTGCGCCGCCGCCTCTCCGCCCCGCGCAGGCGTCGCGATCCCACTCCCCCCTCCCTGAGATACCCGGATGTCGGGGCTGGAAAGGGAGGGGCGGCAGCGGGGCGGAGCGAGACGGCGATGCTGTCCTCCAGTGGCTGAGCAGCACGGCGCGTGCGTGTGGGGGGGTGACGTCATAGCCGCCCGCCGTCCGATGGGAGAGGCGCTGGGGGAGAGGGAAAGGGAGAGGGATGGGAGAGGGGAAGGGAAAGGGGAGGGAGGGGAGAGGCGAGAGAGGGCAGGAGAGGGGAAGGAAGAGGGAGGGAGGGGAGAGGGAAGGGAAGGGGGAGGGAGGGAGGGCAGGGGAGAGGGAAAGGGAGAGGGGGAGAGGGAAGGGAAGGGGGAGGGAGGGCAGGGGAGGGGGAAAGGGAGAGGGGGAGAGGGAAGGGGAAAGGGGAGGGAGGGGAGAGGGAAAGGGGAGAGGGGGAGAGGGAAAGGGGAGGGAGGGGAGAGGGAAAGGGGGGGAGGGAAAGGGGAGGGAGGGGAGAGGGAAAGGGGGGGAGGGAAAGGGGAGGGAGGGGAGAGGGAAAGGGAAAGGGGAGGGGGGGAGAGGGAAAGGGAAAGGGGAGGGAGGGGAGAGGGAAAGGGAAAGGGGGAGAGGGAAGGGGAAAGGGGAGGGAGGGGAGAGGCGAGAGAGGGCAGGAGGGGGGAGGGAAGAGGGAAGGGGAAGGGGGAGGGAGGGCAGAGGAGAGGGGAAGAGGGAGAAGAGGGGGAGAAGGGAGAGGGGGAAGGGGAGAGGGAAAGGGAAGGGAGGGGCAGAGGGGAGAGGGAAGTGGGGAGAGGGAAGGGAGGAAGGAGCAGAGGGGGAGAGGGAAGGGGAGGGACGGGGAGAAGGGAAGGGAGGGAGTGGGAAGAGAGGAGGGGTGGAGTGGGAGGAGGAACGGAAGGGGAGGGGGAAGAGGGAAGAAGGGGAAGGAGAGGAGAGGGGAGGGAAGAAGGGGAGGAAGGAGGAGGGAGGGGAGAGGGAAGAAAGGGGGAGGGGGAAGGGAAGAGAGACGGGAGGGGGAAGTGTGGAGAGGGAAGGGAGGAGGGAGGGGAAAGGGGAGGGGAGGGGGAGAAGTGAGAGGAGGGGAAGGGAGGGAGAGGGAAGGTAGGAAGGAGAGGGGGCAGAGAGGGAGGGGGAGAGGGAAGGAGGGGGAGGGAGAGGAGAGGGAGGGAAGAAAGGGAGGAAGGATGAAAGAGGAAAGAAGAAGGAGAGGGAGGAAGGAGGGAAGAGAGGAAGGAAGAAGGGAAAGATGAGAGGGAGAGGAGAGGAGAGGAAGGAAGGAAGGAGGGAGGGAGGAGGGAAGAGAGGAAGAAGGGAAAGATGAAAGGGAGAGGGGAGGAGAGGGAAGAGAGGAAGGAGGGAGGAGAGAAAGGAAGGAGGGAAGAGGAAGGAAGAAAGGAAAGAGGAAAGATGGAAGGAGGGAGGAAAGGAAGAAAGGGAGGAGAGGAAGAAGGGGAAGAGGAAGGAGAGAAGAGAGGAAAGAAGAAAGGGAGGTGAGAAGAGAGGGAGAAAAAAGGGAAGGAAAGAAGGAGAGAAGAAGGAAGTGGGAATGTGATAGGGAAGGAAAGAGAAGAGGTGGGAGGGAAGGAAGGAGGAGGGAAATTGAGGGAAGAGAGGAAGGAGGGAAGGAAGAAAGGGAAGCGAAGGAGTGAAGAGAGGAGGGAGGGAAGCAAAGAGAGGTGGGAGGAGGGGAAGGATGGAGGGAGGAGGCGAAGGAAAGAAGGCTGAGGAAAAAACACTGAAGGAAGGAGGGAAGGATGGCTGAGTAAGAGCCATCCTCATGTCTCATCCCCAAAGCCGTGGGCAGGTACCGAGACGCAGGGACAGTCTGGCATAGGCTCTTACCCACCTAAAGCAGAGCCCTGCAGGCTTCCCTGTTGAAAGCACATCTGTTGGCCAAATTGGCAGCAGATTACCAGTAATGAACGCATAACGGGATTAATAATCCCATGATTTTCAGCTGCCCTTTGATGAATGTTGGGCTGGTGAGAAAAGGGATGGGAGTGTGTTCAGGGAGTGATTGCGCCTGCCAGTCTGCAGGGAACAAATTAAAGGGATGAGTTGTTACAGAAACCTCTGTATTATCTAACAGGGGGAGGTGGATGTGGTGGGACTGGCGGGAAGATGCTTAGGGAGGCTCTGGTGGGAGCAGGGGCGTCCTGGCAAGGCGAGAGCTCTGTTTGGCTCATTCCAGAAAGCCAGGGTTAAATCAGGGAGCAGGGGATTTTTGAAGGTGGAGCGGATGCCAGAAGGAGTGCTTTTAAAGGGAGGATTAGGGATGCATTGTAGTTTTGAGGCTGTGCAAAAGGAATTGAGTAGAGAGGGAGAGATACTGAAGAGGGCTGGGGGAAGGTGAAGTGGGTACTTCAGGCAGGCTGTCTTCTTTAGATCGCTTCCATCATTAACAGCAAGGAAAGCAAGCAGCTCTATGTCAAGGTTCCCCTGAACTCAGTGTTTGGAAAGCCCTCACATTGCTGGTTCTGTTCCCCTGAGCTATTGTAGGTGACAATAAGTGCAGCATCAGCCTGAGTGTGCCAACGACCAGAGGGTTCTGGTGGAGGCAAGACTTGATAAACCCAGCAAAGCCCTAACTGGAGATACCTGAAAAAGCTGTAACTTATAAAACAAAACCTCATTGTTGTATGGCTTTCCTGTAATAAACTGTTGGTGTTTTACAAAGCCTCCAGATTCCCTTGCTGACTGTGACCGAATGACATGTTCAGAAATGATCTCACTGTCTTCCCCCTCATCGCATTTGTCAGTGTGATAGTGAACAGCGCTCAGTAATGGTTAATCACATTTGTCAGTGTGATAGTGAACAGCACTGAGTAGCGATCAATGTTGTGTTCACTGTTTCGGGCTTTTGAAATGAAGTTTTGGTGGTGGAGAAAAACTTTTAGGGGGATTTAAATGCAAAATAGTCTTAAAATATGTTGTACGGGAGCAGAGCCTGTGCAGTGAGTTCCACAATGAAAGGGACATTTTGGAAGGTTGTGGAGGAATTCCCATAATCTTTGTCAAAGCAATTTTGAATTTTCTCTTGGTGTCCAAAGGTAATTAGTTACAAGTTTGATATCCTGGTTGTATCAGAAACAGCGTGGCCAGCGGGACCAGGGAAGTGATTGTGCCCCTGTACTCTGCATTGGTGAGGCTGCACCTGGAATCCTGTGTTGAGTTTTGGGCCTCTCACTACAAGGAGGACATTAAGGGGCTAGAGCGTGTACAGAGAAGGGGATGGAGCTCGGGAAGGGGCTGGCTCCTCACAAGTCTTATGAGAAGCAGCTGGGTGAACTGGGGTCATTTATTCTGGAGAAGAGGAGGCTGAGGGGAGATCTTGTCGCTGTCTACAGCTCCCTGAGAGGAGGCTTTAGTGAGGTGCGTGCTGGTTGCTTCTCCCAAGTAGTAAGGGATAGGATGAGAGGAAATTGCCTCAAATTGCACCGAGGTTCAGATTAGATATTAGGAAAAATTTCTTCATTGAAAGGGTTCTTGGGCAAAGTCAGAGGCTGTCCAGGGAGGTGGTTGAGTCCCCATCCCTGGAGGTGTTTAAAAGATGGGTAGACGAGTTTAGTAGTGGACAGTTCAGTTGGATTCAATGATTTCCAAGGTCTTTTCCAACCAAATGATTCCATGATTTTGTGATGCAGCTCAAATTTTAAAAACTGCATTTTTTTTCCCCTCAAAACTTCTACACTATGCAAACAAGGTGGAGATTACGCAGAATTGTTCCTGCAGGCATGTGCCATGCTGATTTAACTTCTGCACTTAAACATAAATTAATTTTTTCACCTTCCTTTCCCACTTTAATAAATCTTTCCTAACATTTTGAATTGTATACAATTGTGGATTTCATTTAGATTCTGTAAGTGTTATCTGTAGCTGGGGTTTGTGTGTGCGTGTGCTTTTAAATAAAAGTGAATGAAAACATGGCCCGGCTTATTTTGTGATGCCCTAGTTTTAAGCTGCAGGAATGTAACAACAACGGAGAGTTTGCTGCTGTCATTTTCTATTTGTATGTTTTTCTTGGGAAATTGGATAGAGTCGAATTACTACAGTATTTTCTTCAAGTGTAACTTTTATTTAGTTTTGCGTGGCCTGCTGTACTGACAATGGCAATAACTATTCTGAAGAAATTCAAACGTCACATCTAATTAGGTTCAAACAGCTATGTGTAACATAACACTGGACTGTGCATATTGTTAGCTCATGAGACTACATCTCCCAGCATACAGCTCTTTATTTTCCCTCTAGCTGTAGATCAAGATGGGATACAGTTCATTGTGACCGGTAGTCACTGGAGTCATTAGCACCACAGTCAAAGACGCACTTAATGAGAATCATTCCAAAGCTCTTTCCGCATCATAAACCAAGAATCGTATTTCACTGTTTGGAACAAGATTTTTTTTTTTTTTTGCATAATAATGCATATTTTAAATGCTATGCTGTTCCACAGGGTATTTTTAGAGAATATTATTTTTTGAGGATTTTTTTTTTCTGCTTCCTGTTACAGCTTCAGATGGGTGGTATTTTTAAGAATATTTTTTAAAAAACATCTGTCTCTAAATAAAGATATTTACCACCTGTGCAGACTTGGGTACTGCATGTGGGGGAGGATGATTTTGTCCAGTGTTTTCATTGAAACTGTCAATTTAGAACATTCCACGCTTTGAAGCTGTTCCCAATGACATCATTTCCCATAAAAGAGAATACGGGACTGCAGTTGTGACTAGGATCACATGGCAATTTAACTGCGTTTTGGAATCGGTTTCCATTGCAATGGCTGTATTCAGAACAAGTCTACTGTAATGTCTGCATATTCATATTGCCCAAAGCTCCTTTTAACTCTTCTAGTTTTATTACTAGTTAAACTTATTTTATTATAAGGTATATCATGAGATACAGGAATTTTGGCTGTATATTCTTTAAAGAGGGGACAAATATTAACTGTTGTGTGGCATGATTTAGATTTCCTGATCCCTAAGTGGAAAAGCTGTACTTCTTTCAGTGTCTCTCATGTAGTTTATTCCAAAGGTCAGGAAGAGCAGAGCCCTTTGGTTTCATCTTCCATCCTTACTTATTGTCCCTGTGTCTCTTATTGTCTACCACAGATATTTTACATAGACGGGAAGTAATGTTTTCAGAGTTACTCTGCAGCCTAAAACCTGGTAGATTGTGGAGTTTGGTTTTCTTTGGAGTAGGATTATATCACCTAGTAACCCTCATCTAAATATTATATGTGTAATCAAGCTGTTGTCCAGGCTGTCTTTTGGGTCAGCAGAGACAGGCAGGCACCTTCCTATGATCATTACTCCCATGCTTTCCTGGGTGTCCAAAACAGGTTGGGTGAGTTGCCTTCTGAAAGTGCCCTTTTCTCTCCTGTAGTTTCAGTGATTACAGAAGAAGCCGTGATGAACACCCGGGCTGGACACTTAATTTTTATATGGCTAAAATTCATTAATTACCCATTGCGCTTAGAGGTTATCTAACAGAAATCCTCGTATTGATGATATGTAGGGCCTCTAAGAATGCGATCATGAACCTGCCAAAACTTCATCCTTGGACTGTGCAGTCCTCATGCTCTGCTCCATCTCTCCTCCAGTGGGCTGCCCCTATTTTTGGAATCTAAAAGCCAGCTGCTGGATGACTGTGCTGCAGGCTTTATGTTTCCTTGGTGCTATTCCTGCAACACCCTGGTGTGATGACATCTGTAGGTATCCGCTCAGGCAGCTGTGCCATTGGGAACTGTAGGACTGTAGCTATGATTAATAACCACATGATGTTTACCTCATCAGAAGTGCACACCTAGGGTGTATCCTGTGTTCGAACTGAATTTATCTGAAAGATGTCACAAAGGCTTTGGACTTTTGAAGAACATGGAATGCTGACATCCTGCATTCCTGAAATGCAGCAGTTCTGATAATATTTGCTTTCTGCTAGTGTCTTGAAAAAATGTGTTACACAAACTGCTGCGCTTCGGCCCCTCTGAGGCGAGATCTATGCTCACCTGATAGCTTTTTAAAACAATACTCAAACAGTCAGGACACTGGTTAGAACCAAAATGCCAGTAATTTTCAATCTACAAAATTAGTTGTGAAATCATTAGGGCATCACACTGTGGTTTTCTTGTTCAAGTGGAAAGAGAATTTGCTGATGGAAGGAACCTGCAATTCAGGAAAACCAGCAAACTGAAAGTACAGTAAAGACCTAATTATCAATAGAGGGAACATTATTTTTACGCTGAAAATATAAAGCTTTATTTGAGAATATTGTTATTTTTGTTCCACTATTTTTCTCCTAGTTTTTTTGTATGTGAAATACGGGAAAAGCACAACACCTCCCAGACTCTACAGAAGTCCAAGACTGACAGAAAAGTAAGCGGACCAACGTTCAGGCAGCTCAGAAAGATAAATGCAGTTTGTCCAGGTTTTTGGAGCTCATCTGCAACTCACATGCATTTCACATGGTTCCTCTATTGGTAGCAAAATGTCACTTAAGGTCTGGTAGCCAGGAAGATTTGATTTTCATGTGAAACATGGAAATTAAAAAAGAACGTCAGTACATTTACAAGCATTTTAAAGAAAATGAAGACCAGTGGGGGAAAAAAGATCCATTTGAATATTGATTTTTCCTCCCCCCCCCTTTAGAATCTCAGCTGCCTCAGTGATCTTGCTAGAAAGCCTGCGTGTCCTGAACCTGTTGTATAAAAAGGGACAAACCAGACATGTCTGACGCCTGAAGAAGCGTTGATGTGGCATTGCAGGGTATGCTGATTCATTTTGGACCCTGTGCTCTCTACTGGATTCATGATGGTACAATGTAAATGGACTCATTGGTACCATCTGCCAGTGACTACTTCAGCACAGAAACCACAGAACAGCTGAAAGCAACAAGAGTAGAAAACTTAAGTCAATTTGAGGTGTTCTAAAGGCTGGGTGCAATTCACACACAACAGGGCTCCAGCACAGCTACCTTTCTATGATTCTTTTGTAGAATCATAGAATAGCCTGGGTAGGAAGGGACCTTAAAGATCACCCAGTTCTAATCCCCCTGCGATGGTCAGGGACACCTCCTACTAGCTCAGGCTGCCCAAGGCCCCATCCAACCTGCCCCTGAACACCTCCAGGGATGGGGTGCACGTGAAGGTCCATATGTGAAGGAGATGCACCTTATCTCCTTGACAAGTCTTGACCTGTCAGTGGTGAAAGCTTACAATGCCTTTGTGTTCAATTGCAGAAAGCTTAATTTTCTTGACAAGATCTTCTGCTATAAGAAATAAGGAATGACCAG
Source organism: Cuculus canorus (assembly GCF_017976375.1). Classification (NCBI taxonomy): domain Eukaryota; kingdom Metazoa; phylum Chordata; class Aves; order Cuculiformes; family Cuculidae; genus Cuculus; species Cuculus canorus. Next base: position 9,417,800 of record NC_071405.1, read on the forward strand.
AATACTTTCTCAGCTAGGCTTTAGCCTATTCCATTCGTTAGGTGGTGCTTCTATTTTAAAAATGCAAGGGTGTATGCAAGTTGCTGTTTCCATTTGCTATTTGTAGTCCATGCATGAAGGCCTGTATCCTCACTGCAGTGACCTCACTGTTGCAGGACCAAACCTGTAGTCATTAGCAGGTTGTAAAAACAGCTGTCATCCCAACCACGTTTAATGGGCTTGCCTACAACTGTCAGTTGTTTAACCTTAAAATTAGCTTAGCCATCACAGCTAAAATTACATGTCAGACTGTTGATGTCTAAGAATACTTCATACTGAGTCATCAAGTCTCATGATGCTCTTAAGAGTTTTATAATTATTAACATTCAAGCAAGAGATTCTGAAATTTGATAAAGACTGGAATATCCAGATGTGAAGGAGATTAGTTCTGATGAGAAGATAAGATTAAAACTCTGTAAACTCTGTGCTTGCATTACTAGTCCTTTTCTTCTTTAAATAGCCTGATCTGATCACCCTTGTACAACCAAAGACAACTTACTCCTTGCTGCATTCATTCATTAAGTCCATCCAATCAGTTGTCTCTTTTTAACAAGGCTGTTAGCTGGGACACACATGAGGAACTATTTTTTTTGGTGTCAATTAAATAGTTAAAATTAAATTAAAAAACAAAAAAAATTAAAAACAACATGTCAGAATCAAATTGCCATGGTATGGAGATACTTGAAATCAAAACATTGCTTAGTGTTTTGCAAAACAGGTGTTACACAGTACCAGGGATTCTGGAGAGTCTGGGATTTAAAGGATAATCCTGTTCTGCAGCTGGATTTTGCCATTTATGCCTTTTTTTTTTTTTTTTGGCTTGACAATAGAACTGAGGTTCAAATTTAGCTTTATGACATAGGTGCTGATGTGGTTTGATTGTAAGAAGTAAAGACATTGTTTCATGTTTGCTGCCATAAGGGACATGATAAAAATGGATATGAGATCACAAGCTATATGTGATTATTTTCTTAGGAAAGCAAAATAAGTACAAATGTGGATTTTTAGCATTTTTATGACAATATCTGCAACCCCACCCTCACGTGATGAAAGGTTTTTTTATGTTCAAATAAATAATATAATCCCTTGTAAGAGCCAAGATAAGGAAGAGGGGGGGAAAAGTAACTTAGAATCATAGAATAGTTTGGGTTGGAAGGGACCTTAAAGATCATCCAGTTCCAACCCTGCTGCCATGGGCAGGGACACCCACTGGCTCAGGCTGCCCAAGGCACCATCCAACCTGGCCTTGAACACCTACAGGGATGGGGCAGCCACAGCTTCCCTGGGCAACCTGTGCCAGTGCCTCACCAATCTCATGATGAAGAAATTCCTCCTTATGTGTAGTCTAAATCTGCTTTTCTCTAGTTTATACTCATTCTCCTAGTCCTACCACTACAAGCCTTTGTGAAAAGTCCCTCCCCAGCTTTCTTGTAGCCCCTTCAGGTACCAGAAGGTCGCTATAAGGTCTCCTTGGAGCCTCCTCTTCTCCATGCTGAACAAGCCCAACTCTCTCAGCCTGTCCTCATATGGGAACTTGTCGTACAACAATGAGAAAAACCATGAGATGGAAAAGGGGAATCACTGGTGATGTTAATTCATAGCAGCCTGCTGAAAAGGGGATTGGAATCATCAGGTCACAGGATTGCTGTTCTATGACATAAATGCCAATTAATACGGACAGTGTCTCAACACCAGTGCAGCGTTTGACCTGATCTGAGCTGAACCCAAGCTGGGTGAGAGACTCATAACCCATAACAGTTCACAATTGGGAATTTTTCCTGCATTGCGAACTGGGAAGCGGGGTTACAGAGGAGCCCCTGAGCTCTCTAGGTAGCGGTCGCTTAAACAAGGTATGGAAAGGAAAAAGAAAGACCTCCTGCTTTTTCAGAGTCTCTGTACAGGGATGGTACTCACGCTCTGGCACCATCCACCCATCAGGAGTTGCTGCCTGCAGAATTGTTTCAGGCACTTGATGTCATCCAGTGCACTTCTGCACTCCTGCACTCATCCACCAATAACTGTACCCGTTGCAGCTGTCTGAGACAAAAGTCCCAGCTGGAGCAGCCTCTGACAGTCAGACTTGTGGGTACTCGAAGACAGTGCTTGTGGAATGCTTCATTCTCAGCTTGCTGCAAAAACAGCCTACTGAGAAACCCGCAGGAAAAAACACCACCGCTCTGGTGCAGTTTATAATGCTGTCTACAAAAATGAAGTTCAGGTTCTTTTCAGAATGCGAATGCTGGAAGTGTTGAATTGATCCAGTGCCTTTCAAGCTAAATTCAAGATTCCCAGTGCCTTCAGCAAGTCTATATAGGGTTTAAATGTCTTATTTGCTCGGGGAAGCATTAGTACTGTCAAAACAACTTTCATCAGTTTGAGCTGGATTAATGATACAGTAGTCATTTATCATAAAATCATAGAATAATTTTGGTTGGAAGGGATTTCTGGAGGTCATCTGGTTCAACCCCTGGCTCAAAGCAGGTCTGGTGAGATGGGGTTGCTTAGGGTCTTTGTTCAGCTGAGTTTCCATATCTTTGAGGATGGAAATGCCACCTGTCTGGGCACCTGCTCCTGTGTTTCCAACCAGAATTTGATGTGTTGCAATTTGTGTTCATTTTCCCTTGTCTTGTTACTGCGTACCTTTGAAAAGAGTCTGCAGTTGAAGACAGCAATAAAATCTCCTCTAGCCTTCTCTTCTTCCAATTGAACAAAGATGGTTCTCTCTTTGTCTCTCTTTATCTGAGTGGCCCTCCATAATTAAGAATTTACTTACCCAGGAAAGACAACAAGGGGCTGCTTACAGCTGTGATTTAAATAATTGTGGCTGATACCTTATCTGTTGCTGTGTAAGATGCGCTTTAACATCATTAAAAGAACTCAGCAATGCAAAATAAAACTGTACTGTCTTTTGCAACTCTCCTGAGCCTCTCTGAGAAAGCTGATGGATCCTCAACAAAGCATTTGCTTGCTTGCCCTGAGGCCTAATGTCTAGTAAAAGTTGACTTGAGAAAGTGGAATAGATGAAATGCTCATCAGGTCGTGTACACATCTCGGATTTGTGTTCCTGTAGCTTTTAAATGTAAGCTTTTGCAGCATTCCATCCTGCACACTTCCGAAGACGGACAAGGCCAGGTCCGCATCTGCCTGATCCTGAGCAGTGCAGGAAACTTTTAGGTGTTGGTAGTAGTTAGAGGAGTCTTAGAGCCTGTTTTTCTCGGTTTTGGTTACCAGAAAGGGACTGCTGGACACCAGGTGCACCCAACACCCTCTCCCAACACCAACAAGTCCTGTCCCTTCAGCTGATGAAGAAAGCTTGATGCTCTGATTTATTTCTCTGACACCCAAGGATTTTCCCAGATGAATAATTAGATCAGTTCTCTGTTTACTGTGTTGCCAGAATGGAAGCTACTGTTTACCCACTTTACCTCCTTGCTTCTTCATGTCCTTAACTATGTACTGTCTCTGCAGGACCACTGCCTATGACTTCTGTTAACTGAGATACACAGGAAAAAGGACCCCAGCAGCGTATGCCTCTGGAGCTCCTTACATAATATCTTCATTAAAATGCCAATCGCAAGGTTCTGCCAAGAGCCAGATCAGACCATGATCAGATTTTTAGGCCGTGTTCACTTTTGGACTTTTTGCCTGAGAAATTCCACAGGTTCACATGCTTGATTATGCAATTATTTTCTTTAATTCATTAAAAACCTCCCCCCCGCCCCCACTTCCCCTGCTCAGTTTACAGCCCCAAATATGATCTTCCTTATAAAGATTTACTAATAGTAAAAGGTCTAGAAACAGAATCTGGATTTTTCTCTTAGAAATATCGGTTGGTAACAAAAATTCTCTGCTATTTTGTGTTTTGCTTTGGGAAGACCAGCAGAGGGTGCTTGAGCCAGGGAGCAAACTCCGTCCCGGATTTGTGCTGGATCTGTTAACAATGTGAGTGTAAAAAAGAACTAAACTTTAATTGGTTTTCTATTGTCCTGGCCCACGGCAGGGGGGGGTTGGATCTTTAAGGTCCCTTCCAACCCAAACTATTCTATGATTCTATGATTCTAAAACCAAAGAGGAAAACGTTATAAAAATAAAGGGAAACTAACTGTCTTAGGAAAACTGGACTATTAAGAGGCTATACAAAAAGTAGTACTGATAATTAAGGGAAAAAATAATGTGGGGATTAGGAAAGGAATTTTTATTATCTGATTCTGTCACTGGCTAACAGCTACTGAAGGACTGGTTCCCTGAAGTATCTTTTCATGGTTTTTTTTGGGAGACATTCCCTCCTTACTTCAAGTAAGGAGACAGAGGAGCAGAAAGGAACTAAGAGAAGGTAGATTTAAACTCAATATGAGAAGAAATTTTTTACAGTGGGGGTGGTAAGACACTGAAACAGGTTGCCCAGGGAGCTTGGTTGATGCCCTATCCCTGGAAACATTCACGTTCAGGTTGGATGAGTCTCACCAACCTGATCTAGTGGAAGATGTCCCTGTTCCTTCAGGGAGGTGGGACTAGATGGCTTGTAAAAGTCCTTTCTAACCCAAACCATTCTATTGTTATATGATAATCTTTCAGTGCAGGATTCTGAGCAAGTTCCTGGCCACCCCTGTCATGGAGTTTTTTCTGCTGACTATAGTGGGTGCTCAGGGAGACAAAGATCTGCAGAATTAGCCTTTCGGAAACTGTCACAGACCACTCATAAGTGGAAGCATGATGGTTCTTTTCAGCTATGATCTTGGAGAGAAAAAAAGAAAGCAAAGCAATAATTCAACAAGTCAAGGGAGTTAAATTTCAATTCAAACAGGAGCTTTATTAATTGTGCCCGTTAAGCGGCTTGCGATAGAAAAGAGAGAGAGAATAAGGAAAAGGATGGGGAGAAAAGGGAAGGAAAAAGGGGTTTATAGCTACCACCACAGGTCCACAGACATCTGACATCTCTGGGGGTCCCACTCCAGAAGGCATTCCACTGCATCTGTAGGATGTGAACTACACATCCTGTAGTTCAAATGCTGTGACAGGTACAAAGCATTTGTTCTCTACCAGCTTTGGTAGGTACAAAGCATTATGGCTTTGGCTGTTATCGCAAGGCCCGCATCTGTGGTTTCTGAGGCTTAGCACCTGATGGGAAATGTTGAGACAGAAATCGATCCTTTGACCGACCCTTACAGAAACTACCAGCTTTTCCTCCTCCTATCTCTCAGTCAACTTTAAATGTCACAAGAGTGAGTTTTCACTAGTCCCCTGAAGCAGGAGTCTTTTCAGTACTAGTGCAGTGAGTGGACACACAGAGAAAGAACCCCTTCTAGATTCATCACAACATATTTAAATTGAATAAATAGGTTTAGATGGGATATTGGGAAAAATTTCTATACTGAAATAGTGGTGAAGCACTGGAACAGGCTGCCCAGGGAGATGGTAGAGTCTCCTCTCCTGAAGGTGTTCAAAAAGTGTGTGGATGTGTCACTTCAGGACTAGGTTTAGTAGGCATGGTGATGTTGGGCTGATGGTTGGACTGGATAGTCTTAGAGATATTTTCCAACTTTAATGACTCTATGATTCTCTGACCTGTTCCTCTGAGGAAAAGTCTTTCTTTAATTGTACCTTTACTTTTTGTAATATTCCATTTAAATATTTTTTAAGAATTAGATAATATTGATGATATAGGAGCAAATATGCATTGTCATTACATGGAGTTTTGTTCAATTTACCTCAATATGTTCTGTATTTCTGTTATTTATATAAACACAGGTGATTTAATCATACCCGTTAAACTAAAGAAAGTATGGTATGTTAAGGAAATGGATGATATGACTTAAGTACCCTGGGTTCCATCACTGTCCCACCATACTAAATAATTCTTATCATTGTAGAAATGGCCAATCTCCTGCAGAACTGCTTGGAGCTTTTCTGGATTTCTATTATTGCTCTGAGTAAAAGTGCTTTTAAAGTCAATAAACAGGAAGAGAAGTCAAAGTGGTGTTGTCTGGAGGAATGTGTGGAGCTTAGGCAGGCATTCCTGAATAAAATTCCTCCTTTTATGGAGGACACACCTGGAACACTGAAGTCACATTCAAATACCCAGTTAGGTCAGTGAGGGAGACTTGATGCACTGCAGCTTTCTGTCTGGGGCAAATGTTGTCCTTAGAAAAGCACTGTGCCCTTTTTAAACAGATATACTTCATGCAGGTGTCAGTAAAAGCATGCCAAGCACTTCTACTTTAAAACTTCTGTCCCTTGTCATGTCACAACATGCCGTGGCAAAGTGTCTGTCCCCATTATTCTTACAGGCCCCCTTTAAATACTGAGAGGCTGCAATAAGGTCTCCTCTGAGCCTTCTCTTCTCTAGGCTGAACAACCCCAGTCTTTATTCATAGCAGAGGAGTTCCATCCCTCTGACCATCTTCTGGCATCCTCTGGACCCACTCCAACTGGTCCATGACTTTCATGTGCTGAGGACTCCAGAAATGAATGCATCACTCCAGGTTGGGTCTCACAAGAGCGGTGGAGTGGAGGGGCAGAATTGTCTCCTTTGCCCTGCTGGCCATGCAGCCCTGCAGCCCTAGATACAGTTGGCCTTCTAAGCTGGGAGCACACATTCCCTGGCTCATGTCCAGGTTTTCATCCACTAGCACCCTCAAGTCTTTCTCTGCAGGATAGCCCTCACCCTCTCCACCCCCAGATCCCTTGTGCCACTGCACTTTTGCATGTGGTCTTCTCAATACTGCATAATTGCAAACATTTATTTCTGCCTTATTGTTTTGGAGAGAGAAGGCAGCTTATCTTGCTTTGATTTACATTGAGTGTGTCAATATAATTAGTGTAACTCTTAAGAATAAGGGACGTTATCATGTTATGTGTGGAGTTTAATTGATCTGTTATCTGCTGCCAAAGAGTCAACACAGCGAACATCAGGGTTCATAGCAGGGTGTGGAGCAAGATTGTGGCCTCTTACATTAGTAACTGCTTCTCATTTTGTTTTCAGAGCCTTGTACTTCAGCTTTACATTGGCTCTTGCACTTAACTGCGGTTAAGTACTTTGTAGAGATATCAGAATATGTTTGCTGAATTCCAAAGTGCTGTCTGCATCACTCACAGCACAAAGTGCAACAGAGCTGACATTCATTCTGTTGATGTTCAGCTTGACTTTGGTTGACTTTTAAAAACCGTTAGATGTAATAGCCTCGTCAGAAAATGAAAATTAACTTCACATTTGGAAACTAAGTTCAGGCATTAGAAGGAGAAACATTCTTGGTTTTCCTTGGGACCTTAGATGTTGGTCAAATCCAAGGCCTTTGTTACAATGTGATCCTTCAAGATATGTTTCACTTTGTTTTGGTGCTTTTTGAAACAGCTCTTCTCTGAGTACTACAGCTGCTATATGTGAAGCAATAAAAAGAACGTATGTCACCGTCAGCACTCAAAGTTGTACTTCCAAAATGAAAGTTGGAGCACTCCTTTGCGTTGCCCAGCCCTGACTAAAAGGCGTTCACTTTCTAAAACCCCAAAACGAGCCTTCGAGATTTTATTTGTCAGAATTTGTGTTATCAAGTGGGAAATATATTGTCCCCAGGTCTTGTCTCGCTGCTCACTGATGGAGATCACCTCTTCATCTTTCTCAGCCCTGATTAAAAGACACTTGCTTTCTCAAACCCCAAAATGAGTCATGGAGAGTTTATTTCCCAGAATTTTTGACATGAAGTGGGAAACATACTGTCCTCAGCTCTTGTCTCGCTGTGCGCGGCTCATGGAGATCACCCCTTCATCTTTCCCATCCTTGATCATAGAATCACCAGGTTGGAAAGGACCCACTGGATCATCGAGTCCAATCATTCCTAACACTCCCTTAAGCCATGTCCCTAAGCACTTCATCCACCGTTCCTTAAACACCTCCAGGGAAGGCGACTCGACCACCTCCCTGGGCAGCCTCTGCCAGTGCCCGATGACTCTTTCCATGAAGAATTTTTTTCTGATATCCAGCCTGAACCTCCCCTGGAGGAGCTTCAGGCCATTCCCCCTTGTCCTGTCCCCTGTCACTGGGGAGAAGAGCCCAGCTCCGTCCCCTCCACAACCTCCTTTCAGGTAGTTGTAGAGAGCAATAAGGTCTCCCCTCAGCCTCCTCTTCTCCAGGCTAAACAACCCCAGCTCTCTCAGCCGCTCCTCATAAGACTTGTTCTCCAGCCCCCTCACCAGCTTCGTTGCTCTTCTCTGGACACGCTCCAGAGCCTCAACATCCTTCTTGTGGTGAGAGGCCCAGAACTGAACACAGTACTCAAGGTGCGGTCTCACCAGTGCTGAGTACAGAGGGAGAATAACCTCCCTGGACCTGCTGGTCACACCGTTTCTGATATAAGCCAAGATGCCATTGGCCTTGTTGGCCACCTGGGCACACTGCTAGCTCGTGTTCAGCTGCTGTCAACCAACACCCCCAGGTCCTTCTCCTCCGTGCAGCTCTCCAGCCACTCTTCCCCCAGTCTGTAGCACTGCATGGGGTTGTTGTGCCCCAAGTGCAGGACCCGGCATTTGGCCTTGTTAAACCTCATGCCATTGGCCTCAGCCCAGCAGTCCAGCCTGTTCAAATCCCTCTGCAGAGCCTCCCTACCCTCCAGCAGATCCACGCTTCCACCCAGCTTAGTGTCATCCGCAAACTTTTGGTGCACCCCAAAAAACTAGTCTTGGAGAGTTTATTTGCCAGCATTTTAGCTATAAATCTAAAGAACACCGGACCACTTCTTCTGCCCGTTTTAAACCCCTCCAGGGTTGGTGCCTCCCCGTCCTTCCCGGGCAGCTCTGCCAGTGCCTCGGAACCCTTTCAGCGAAGGCTTTTTTTTCCCCTCATGCACAACCCGAGCCACTCCGGTGCAACTTCTCCCCCCGTTCACTCCCTTCTATCCCAGGCAGCTCGGCGCGGAGCTGGGAAAAAACCGAAAGGGCTGGTTATGTCAGCAGGAGGCGGGGAGGCAGCGGCTGGGGCGGTTCCGCCGGGCGCCCATAAGGCGTGTGGCGGCGGTAGGCGGGCGGGCGCGGGGCGGCCATGGCGTGGGGCTGCGCGCTCTGCCTGGCGCTGGCGGCCGCGGTGCTGCTGGCGCTGCTGCGGCGCTGGCTGCGGGCCGACGGGGACCTCGCCGTGCTCTGGGCCGAGCGCAGCGGGAGGAAGCCAGGTAACGGGGGGCGGGGCGTCTTGAGGCGGGGTGGAGATGGAGCCGGCGTGTGCACCGAGGAGAGGGCTGCCGCGGGGTGCGTTTCGCACTGGGTAGCGAAAATGCTGGCAAATAAGCTGTCAAAAAGTAATTTTGGGGCTTTAGAAAGGAAGCACCCTCTAGTCAGGGCTGGGAAACGTAAGGGAGTGCCATCCATCAGCTCTGTGCATCGAGGCAGGAGCTGGGGACAGGATGTATGTCCCACTTGGTAGCGAAAATGTTGGCAAATAAACTCCTCAAGACTTGTTTTGGGGTTTTGGAATGCAAAAAATCCTCTAATCAGGGCTGGGAAACACGAAGGATTGATTTCTGTCAATCTTGTGCAGGGAGACCGGAGCTGTTACAGAATGTATTTCTCACTTGATACCAATCACGCTGGCAGATAAACTCTCCAAGACTCGTTTTGGAGTTTTAGAAAGCAAGAGTCCTTTAATCAGGGCTGGGCAACGTAGGGGAGTGATCTCCGGCAGTGATGTGCAGGGAGACAGGAGCTGGGGGGCAGTGTATTTCTCACTTGATAGCAAAAATGCTGGCAAATAAACTCTCCAAGACTCATTTTAGAGTTTTAGAAAGCAAACGCTTCTCTAATCAGGGCTGGGCAACATGAAGGGGTGATCTCCATCAGTCGTGTGCAACAGATGAGAGCTGGGGACAGAATGTATTTCCCACTTGATAGGAAAAATACTGACAAATAAAGTCTCTAAGGCTCGATTTGGGGCTTTAGGACGCAAGCACCCTCTAATCGGGGCTGGGAAACACGAGGCAGTGATCTCCGTCAGTGATGTGCAACAGACAAGAGCTGGGGACAGAATGTGTTTCCCACTCATTAGCAATGATGCTGGCAAATAAATTCCCCAAGGCTCGTTTGGGGTTTTAGAAAGTAGTGAGGGTTGGGAAAGAGGAGGGAGTGATCTCCATCAATCATATGCAGGGAGACAGGAGCAGTTACAGAATGTATTTCCCACTTGATACCAAAAATGCTGGCAAATAAACTCCCTAAGGCTCATTTTGGGAAGCAAGCACCCTCTAATCAGGGTTGAGAAACGTGAGGGAATGCTCCCCAATGATGATGTGCAGGGAGACAAGAGCTGAGGACAGAATGTATTTCCCACTTGATAGCGAAAATGCTGACAAATAAAGTCTCTTAAGGCTTGTTTTGGGAAGCAAGCACCCTATAATCAGGGCTGGGCAACGCGAGGGAATGAGCTCTGTCAATGATATGCAACAGATAAGAGCCGGGGACAGAATGTATTTCCCACTTCATAGTGCAAATGCTGGCAAATGAACTCCCAAAGACTCATTTTGGAGTTTTAGAAAGCAAGCACCCTCTGATCCGGGCTGGTCAACATGAAGGGGTGATCTCCATCAACCACGTGCAACAGGCAAGAGCTGAGGAAAGAATGCGTTTCCCATTTAATACCAAAAATGCTGACAAATAAACTGTGCCAGACTCTTTTTGGGGTTTTAGGAAGCAGGCACCCTCTAATCAAGGCTGGGCAATGTGAGGGAGTGATCTCCATCAGTGATGTGCAGCAAGACAAGAGCTGGGGAAAGAATGCATTTCTCACTTAATACCAAAAATTCTGGCAAATAAATTTCCCAAGACTTGTTTTGGGGTTTTAGAAAGGAAGCACCCTCTAATCAGGGCTAGGAAACATGAGGGAGTGCTCCCCATCAATCGTTTGCAGGGAGACAAGAGCTGTTACACAACATATTTGCCACTTGAGAACAGGTTGGGAGAACTGGGCTTGTTCAGCCCGGAGAAGTCTCCAGGGAGACATAATAGCAGCCTTCCAGTATCTGAAGGGGGCCTACACAAAATCTGGGGAGAGGCTTTTTATCAGGAAATGCAGGGATAGAATGAGGGGGAATGGGTTTCAGCTGAAAGACAGGAGATTTAGATTAAACATTAGGAAGAAATGTTTTCCTGTGAGAGTGGGAAGGCACTGGAGCAGATTACCCAGAGAAGTTGTGGTTGCCCCCTTCCTGGCAGTCCTCAAGGCCAGGTTGAATGGGGCCTTGAGCAGCCTGGTCTCATGGGAGGTGTCCCAGCTGAGGGCAGGGGGATTGGAACTGGGTGGGCTTTAAAGTCCCTTCCAACCCAAACTGTTTCATGATTCGATATAGTTGCTGTCTGAAAGGAGCTTTGCAGTGCCTGAGCCCCAGCTGGTCTGTCGTGAGTGCTGGCTTGTTTTGGCCCAAAATGATAGGATTTTGCACCATTTCTGGGCAGGTGTGTGGTTCTGGCAGTGGCATGAGGAGCGCTGGGTCAGGGATGTTGGATAGGGTCGGTGAGAAGAGGGGGTGTTTGGTGCAAGCAGGCAGGGTGAGTCCCTTTGCAGCCTCTTTGGCTTCTCATTCATTTTATTCTGACATCCTCAGTCAGATCCCAGTTTCACAGTAGCAGTGAAAGTTTTGCAGTGAAGTGAACGTAAATATTAGTGGTTGGATTAAATGGATTTATTCTTCCAAGGATTTTGCCCTGGAAGGTGAAAGGAGACAGCACTGTCAGATTACTGTCTATGGCTTTACACTGCTTCTTCATAAGATGCTGCTTCTTCATAAGATGCTGCTTTTGACACCTGTGGGTACAGCAGTTCAATGAAATGACAGGGATTTAAACTATTGCTTGTGTTGATCTTTCCAATATGACCATAAGTGGTCAAAAATCTGCTCCTCTAAGAAATACTAAATTTAAATCTCTGTGAGCAGTCTTCTTTAACTTTTTGGATAAACAGCGCTAAGTTTTATAGTACCACCTTTCAGGTAGTTTTCTTACTATAAGAAAACTTACTGTAAGAAAACTGAAAAAAAGCTTTGTTTGTGGACTTTGCAAAGATCACAGAGAGACTCAGGGCAGAGAAGCAAGATAAATCTTGACTGATACAAGCAGAATTGAAGCCTTTCCCTGAAGGAACTTTGTGCGAGGCACATCAAGATGTAGGAGCTCTCGGGTAGACATAGAGGTATTTGAGTATAGCCTTCAGTCCTACTGGGAGCCTGGAAACCTTTTAACCAGTGCCTCAAAGATCCCATATAAATAGCAAAGCAGTCATTTTCTGATGCAGTTTTCCAAACGTGTAATGTAAGAAGAATGGGGCAGAATTTTGTTAACATAAGCACCTTCACTCTGCAAAGAAACGAGCTCTGTTTTGCTCTTTCCCTAACCCCTGCCTCCATGCTAGTGATTAACTAAAATATGTAGCTGAAACAGTAGCTTGAAACTGGCATTTTGCTGATCCTTCAGCCACATACGTGTGGGATGGAGGTGCTGTGGTCCTGATCCTAACTGTTCAAGTAGGTAAAAAGAAAGTGCAAACACCAGAAAAGATGTTTCTTTAAATATTTTCACCCTTTTCCTCCTCCCCATATCACACACATAATGTAGCATGCCTAGATGAGTAATGTTTGGATCCTATGGAAAAGCCCTGTCAATTTTGATTTAAATCTGTTATTAGAGCTGTCACTCTTGCAGCCATTATATGATGCTATAGTTTCTACTACGTTTTTATTCATGTCAACGGTTTTGGCTATAAAAATACTTGACAGAAAGCAGACAGATCTCATGCGTTTCTTCCTCTTGTGTTGTAAATAATTATTATGAAGAAAGGCCTTAATGTAGGTAAGATCAGTTCCATTTCTATGATTCAGTTCTATAGGGAGACGTCAGTTCTGAATTTTGTCATTGGCAGGTGCTGGATTGTTTCCCATCTTCTAAGTATCTGTGTTGTTGGAAGACAAGAATTGTGTGACTTTCCTTATTGAGCAGCAGCTGTGCTAAACAGTGTGATTTTCACAGACAGCATCATGTTATCCAGCTGAGGAGGATCTTTTTATATATGGAAGCCTACATATCTGCCAAGTCTACTCTTAAAACTGGGAATAACAGTGTGATTCTGGAGGGGTGTGGGAAGGATGTTCTGTTTTAATCCTTCCCACCCCAGTTTTTTTCCATGAATGAAATGACATGGCAGCCTTCTGCTATAGGAGCTACAAAATATTGGGGCAGAGATTAAACAGAGCTACAAAAGCACTTCTTGGGTCACTTGCAGTACAACTCTGTTCAGCCTCTGGTTTGTTTGTTATGAATTGTAACACAGTAGTTAATGGTTAGTAATAGCATAATCTGCTTTTATTTTTTAATTTGGTGTGGTTAATTTTTAAACTGATTTCCAGTAACACCAGCAGAGTTATTCTAGAGCAAGCGGTGGTTTGATACTTGTTCTACAACACCATTTGACCTAGATTTTCCATTAGGTTAACTGTCAGTAGCTCAGTGCTTGGTGATTATCAGCACTGAGGAATTATTTGCTTATCTTAACTAATTATTCTGTTCACAGAACAAGATCATAGAATAGTTAAGGTTGGAAGGGACCTTAAAGATCATCCAGTTCCAACCCCTCTGCCATGGGCAGGGGCACTTCCCACTAGATCAGACTGCCCAAGGCCCCCTCCAACCTGGCCTTGAACACCTCCAGGGATGGGGCAGCCACAGCTTCCCTGGGCAACCTTCACTCTCGTGGTGAAGAAATTCTTCCTAATGTCTAGTCTAAATCTGCCCCTCTCCAGTTTATATCCGTTCCCCCTCATCCTATCAGTACAAGCCTTTGTCAGCAGTCCCTCCCCAGCTTTCTTGTAGACCTGTCAGGTACTGGAAGGTCACTATAAGGTCTCCTCTGAGCCTTCTCTTTTCCAGGCTGAACAACCCCAACTCTCTCAGCCTGTCCTCACAGCAGAGGTGCTCCAGCCCTCTGGTCATCTTTGTAGCCCTCCTCTGGACCTGTTCCAACAGCTCCATATCCTTCTTACATTGAGGATTCCAGAACTGGACACAGTATTCCGGATGAGGTCTCACAAGAGAGGAATAGAGGGGCAGAATCCCCTCCCTCGCCCTGCTGGCCACGCTTCTTTTGATGCAGTCCAGGACACGGTTGGCCGCCTGGGCTGCGAGCACACGTTGGCAGCTTATGTCGAGCTCTCATCGAGCAGCACGCTCAAGTCCTTCTCTGCAGGGCTGCTTTCAATCACATCATCCCCCATCGTCTACTGAAAATGGGGATTGCCCTGACCCAGGTGCAGTACCTTATACTTGGCCTTGTTGAACCTCCTGAGGTTCTCACAGACCTACTTCTCCAGCCTGTCCAGGTCCCTCTGGATGACATCCTGTCCTTCCTGTGTGGCAACTACACCACTCAGCTTGGTGTCATCTGCAAACTTGCTGAGGGTGCACTCAATCTCGATGTCAATATCAATGATGAAGATATTGAACAGCACTGGTCCCAGTATGGACCCCTGAGGGACACCATTCCATCACAGATCTCCATCTGGACTTTGAGCCATTGACCACTACTCTTTGAATGTGACCATCTGACCAGTTTCTTATCCACCGTACCATTTCCATGATGGCAAATAGATCATAGCTTTCAAGCACCATGGTAGCTTCCAGCTCCTTCTACTTGTTACCCAAGCTTCATGTGTTAGTGTAAAGGCACTTCAGATTCTGAATAACTGCAGTGAAGCTGCCCAAGACAGGTTGGAAGCAGGGAGACTAAGTGGTGGGAGGAAGCAGGCTGGTTTTCAGTAGCAAGAGGAGATGAGTGCGGTAAGCAGGGTTGAGTTTGTCCATGTGTTCTTTTGTTCACGTAGTGTTGGCCTACAAAGATTTTTTTGCCAATAAGTGTAATAGGAGAGCCCTCGTGTTTCTTGTGGATAACTCAATGAAATGATAACATATGGGAAAAAAAGCTGCAGGAAAAGTGAGAATAAGCTTTACAGACAGCAGCTGTTTAATGTCATTATTAATACAATGGTTATTCCTGCAACTTCAGCAACACCTCTTTCCACCTCCCAAGTTCATAACCTTAGAATACATCTCTGCTTTGGAAAGTGACTGTTGTTGCTGTTGTTTTTGTTTTTAAAAGCAAACAAACCCTAAACAACGCAAAAACTCCAAAGCTTGGTTTTAGGAGGGATTTTTCTTTGGCTAAAACACAGTCAGCTTAAGTAAAGAAGTAATAGTCCCTGCCAGTCCCCCAAACTCAAGCTGAGCTCTGGTAGTCAGTCTCAAGTACTCTTTGCTCTTGTTGGAAGGGTGGAAGCTTTTGGTGCTGGTTTCTTTATGGGATTTATGTCACTGAGACTCTGAAAGTAAAACTTGAAACACAGCATAGTGTAGAGAGAACCAGGAACTAATTACGGAAGTAAGCAGGAAGTAAAATCAATCCCAGTCACTGGCTGCAGTAAAAAAGAAATAGTTTTGCTGAATTAAATGAGGGGCTAAGTTTCAGTGAGCTGAAAAATGCTGGTCTGGCATTTTTCAGAATAGAACTGGCTTTGAGTCTCAGGAACAGTATTTGGCTCTGCTATTTCAGTTAAACCATGACATCTTCCTTAGTTGGCTAGGCATAGTTTGGATATTTTTCTGTACAAAGGTGAGAAATTGAAGGAAGAGCTGTTCTTAGGAGCACTCAGAGTTCTTCAGTCAGATTTTCACTGAAACTGATTTTCACTCAGGCTGATCTTGAACGCACAGAAGTTAGGCAATGGTACCTTCTGGGAGGTGGTCTGATATTAGTGGTCATTCATCCTTAAGTTGTGTTTTGGAGTGAAATGGATGATTTCCATCCATCTGTTGTGTTTGATAATTTTGGATATATGTCTGGAAAGCTAAGCCTTTTCCCTGCACACAGCTGTATCATGGAGAGGGGATGATTGCAAAGAATGGGCAACAGGCCTATAAAGAGAGGACTGAAAGGAGTAAGATGCCTTTATTTTTAGTACAGGTTTAAAAAGCATGCCTGGGCAGGAACTATCAGTACATGGGAAATACACGCGTGACCTTACACCTTGGAAACTCGATGTGCTGTACACTGGCCAATGCAAGAATTAACGTGCATGAGATGCAAAACAACATGGATGAATACCTGCTTGGTTTGTTCTGGTTAACTTGTCTTTGCTCAGAGAATTTTGTTCTGTTGGCAATTACTTTGGAACGTTTTTGAGGCTGAACATTATTAGGAAAAGTTTGCTCAGGCTTTTCTTTGGATTTGCAATACAGTGGCTGTTTCCTATCACTTCCAAGAATTGTTCTCTCTTTTCCTCTGAAGCTTTTTTGATGAGGTTAGTGGAAATGCTGTTTGTGGATCGCTTGCAGGAATGCAATCAGATTTCTTCCATCAGGTAGATAATCAGTGTTTATTCAGATTAACCTTGGAACAAAGTTCAAGTGGCAACAGAACAGCTATGAGTGATTTCACAACTGCATGTGACCAACAAACAAAGAAGTCAGGATTTTGTAATAGTCCCCCCAAATGAGCATGTTTCTTAAAACCAGTACTGGATTATACCCTGCAGTGACTTAGATATTTATCCAAGCAGTGGCAATGTGTGAAATGCTGTCTTGATTTCTTTGATAGAAAATGAACTGCGTGGCAAGGTTGTCTGGGTGACAGGAGCTTCCAGTGGAATTGGAGAAGAATTAGCCTACCAGCTGTCAAAGATAGGAGCCTTGCTTGCCATCTCAGCAAGAAGAGAGGATGAGCTGGAAAGAGTGAAGAAGAAATGCCTTCGTAAGTACTAAATACTTCCTGCGAGCAGTTCTACTCTTGCTGTGATGGAGGTGCCACAGAAATACTAGCCCACATATCACATGAATAAATTTAATGATGAAAATACACTTATACACAGCTTAAACTATACATAAACCGTACACAGCTTTGCTGTGCGTTTGAAGCCTTTGTGTAGATTAGCATTGTAGGTCCCTTCATAAGCCAGTGCTACCGAAAAATCATCAATTTCAAGTCTTGTAAGATACTAGATTAAGAAAAGGAATAAATACTGCAGGGAAGGAAATAATCTAAGGGACATCATCCTACTAAGAACCGAGTCATGCAAGCTGCTGAGAAGCCTTTTTCCTGCAGGGTTGTGCATGTTACCGTTGGACTGATAACTGACTTTCCTATGTGGAGAAGGAATGGATAGGAATGTTAAGAAAAAGTTGTTCTGAGCAAGTGCAAGAAGGAGGATCTTCTGTAGACTAAGAGGAACAAATGTGAAGCGGGATGTTTAACTATTCAGTTACGTTTTGTAAGCCTGCTGAGTCAGTAGTTTGGCTTCGTTCCTCGTTTTTCTTTTCCCCCCTGTTTTCTGACTTGACAGCAAGCAGGATAGAGAGTTAATTCATGTTGATAAACAGAAGTTTTGAACGTGACTAGCTTTATGTCTTTTTCAGACTACATATCCTTTGTAGCTCAGTAAGCGGTATTTTCTGCTGTGTATATTATGACAGTGACAGTTCATTTCTGGTAATGCTGACAGAATGTCCACAGTTTATGTGGAATGAGTGCTGGTAAATAATGAAACATTTGTCTAGGGCTAGCACCTAAACATGTCTAGAAATCTAGAAGTTGCAGCAGGCTACTATGTAAACCTGTCAAGAAGCTTCAAAAATGCACAACTCCTTATTTTTTCTTTCTGATGCTTCAAAAAAGCTGTCCCTTAAATAGACATTTTCAAAAAGAAGCAAGGGAAGTAAGATGACAATGTGGTTAAGTGGTAATCATGGCAAAATTCCATTGCTGTATGGTGCAATGTTTAGCAGTCAGTAAAAGTATACAACCATGTTTGCATCTGTGGCTGTTGTCATTGCAAAATCGATAACATGAGGTAGGTTGGCAGGAGCTGTAATCCTGGATATCCATCTTCCGGCAACAGTTGTATGAGAGTGAAGCATGCTAAGGAATATTCACAAAGATTATTTTGATTGATGTGAACCAAGAATCGATATGTGTGACATAATTTCTGCCTCTGCCAACTTGAAGGAACTCTGTGAATGTCTCAGCTGTGCTACATACAAGCTTTAAAGTCTTATGTAGCCATGTATTTTGCAAATATACCCTGCAGAGCTTTACTTTAACTGTAAATCAGATTAAGAGGAGTACTGGAAACTCTTTAATAATGTAGTTACTCTGTATTTTCTGTAGCCAGCCTTTAAGTAGTGAAAGAGAGTAATTGGGTCCCCTTCCACTCTTATCCTTCTTTTCTCAAGGCTATATAAACCCAGCTTTTCACCCCTTTCCTTGATTATCATGTGCACTAGAACCCCTAACCGCCTCACTGGCCCTATGCTACGCTATCTCCAGTTTATCAGTGTTTGCCCTGAACTAAGGGGTCCCAAAACTAGACACAGTACTCCAGTAAAAATCACTTCCCTCAGTCTGCTCTTGTTAGTACAGCCTAGTAGCATTTGTAATTGCCAGAGCTGACAGATGACTTACGTTTGCCTTGCTGTTGTCCTTCCATTAGGACCTCAGATCTTGTTTGGGGAGCTGATACCCAGCCATTTGGACATTGACATGCAGTATTGCATGGCATTATTCTGTCCCAGGTGTGAAGTTTTGCATTTGACTTTGTTGAACTTAATGAGGTTTACCACATCATTCTTAGAGCTTGTTAAGATGCCTCTGAATGGCAGTCCTGCCCTCCAGCATAGCCACTGCTCCTTTGAATGTGATGGTAACTGAAAATTTGCTGAAAACTTGTTTGTTTTGTCCCATCAATCATAGGGAGTTGTTTAGCCTTGAGAAGAGGAGGCTGAGGGGAGACCTTATTGCTCTCTACAACTACCGGAAAGGAGGTTGTAGAGAGGAGGGAGCTGGGCTCTTCTCCCAAGTGTCAGGGGACAAGGCAAAGGGGAATGGCCTCAAGCTGCGCCAGGGGAGGTTCAGGCTGGATATCAGAAAAAAATTTTTCTCAGAAAGGGTCATTGGGCACTAGCAGAGGCTGCCCAGGGAGGTGGTTGAGTCCCCGTCCCTGGAGGTATTTAAAAGATGGGTGGATGAGATGCTCAGAGGCATAGTTTAGTGGTTGATAGGAATGGTTGGACTCGATGATCCTAGAGGTCTTTTCCAACCTTGTGATTCTGTGATGGTATGGTTTGAGTTGGAAGGGACCTTAAAGGTCATCTAATTTCAACCCCATCTGGGTAATTTAAAAGACATTGATCATGGAGGGATACCATGTGTATTTCGTTGATTGTTATTTTTCGAGCCTGTTTTTCACTGGCATTGTAATCCACTCGTCTAGGCCCCTCATATTTCCCTAGTATAGCCTTGAGGATGCTATGGAAGACAACATAGTAAGCTACATGTCAAGATGAGCAACTCCACTGCTCTGTCCTTGTTCACAGAGCCAGTCATCTCATCACAAAAAGCAATTAAGTTGGTCAGGCAGAATATGCCCATGCTAAACCCATGCTAGCTTTTTCCAGTCACCTTCTTGTCCTTCATGTCCTTGGAAATGGCTTTTAGGAGGAATTGCCACGTAATTTTCCCAAGGTTAGGCTGTGTGACATTCGGTTTTCTCTAATTACTGGGGAGCTACGCCTAGCAAGTGCCTTCCAAAGATGGTCAGCTGTTGTAAATCTTGGATCTATATATTGCTCTGCTTATACATGCAGTTTGTCCCTAACTTCGTCTTCCTCTGATGCTGTTAGTGTTTCTTTCCCCCAGAGTCTGGCTTCCAGAGTGTGGGAGGCCTGAGAGGAGATCTTGCTGGTGAAGACTAAGGCAAAGAAGGCGATGAGTACCTCATGGTTTCCTGTGCCCTTTCTCACTTTATCGTCATCCCTGTTTAGCACACACAGCTCACTCGGTCTTCCTTTTGTTGGTGCTGTACCTTTGAAGCCCTTGTTGTCTTTCATGTTCCTCACCAGTTTCAACTCCATGTGAGCGTTTGTCTTCCTGATTCCATTCCTGCATGCCTGGGCAGTGGGTCCGTGTCCTTCCTCGGTGGCTTGTCCCTCCTTCCACCTGCATGTTTTCTTTTTTCAGTTGAGTTCAATTGTATTCTGTTATGTTATAGTAGCGTGGGATGGATTAAGATCAAGCTGCAACACGTAACATCAACTTGAATTTGTCTGAATTATATGGGACAATTGGAGCCAATAGGCTTTAACATGGCAGTTGTAGATGCTACACACAGCAGCAACTTAACTGGGCAGTTTTCCTATTGATGTCAGAAGCAAGCACATTTATCTTGTTCAAAATTCAGTGACCCCACCCTATTATACACGCTTATGCATTTTACACAGCTTAGAAAGAGAGAGAGAAAGAAGGAAAGTCCCACAAAACTATGGTAATACCTGTTGAGTCATGCATACGCCAGCTGAACACATCTCTGTAAGAGGGAGGAAAACCAACTTGGATAGCTTTCATGGTTTCTGTATTTCCCCCAGCCACTCTCTGCAACGTGAGTTGAACTTCACCAGTAATTTTGGAGACTGTTTTCTCTCAAAAGCCCCAAAAATAAATAAAAAAATAAGTAGATGAGGTATGAGTTTCTTGGTTTGACAAAGCTTAAATATGATTTAAATATAGATAGGCCCAATGAATGACAGACAGTCTATAAATTATAGGATTATACAGTAATTGAGGTTGGAATGGGCCTCAAGAGGTCATCTTATTCAGTCTCTGCTAAAAGCTCCTCTTCTGTTAAAGGGCAGTATACAAAATGGAAATAAAAGGTGGAAGTGCCAAACAGCTGGGAAATAAAGGGTCTGTACATTGTTGTGTTATGAGAAACTGCTCTCTTGGATTAACATGTGTTGAAAAGAGTCATTGAGCTGAAATTGTTTAGGGAATGCTACAGGAAGGAGGTGTACGCTTGATGTCATGACAAAATATTATTTAAGTCAGCATTACTAATGCAGCTGTCCTTCAAAAACCAAGTTGCATTCAGGTGATGGTAACCATGTTTTAGTTACAGTGTAACTAGAACTTAATGAACCTTCAACAGGGAAGAGGCAGTCCGTGTCCTTTGGTAGAACCTTGACAGGAAAATGTGGGTCAGAAGACCTGCTGCTTAGTGGTTAGGCAGTTTGATCCTGACAAGAAGCTGTGTAGTGTGAAGCAGCTATGTAAGGTGACTTTATAAGACCTCCAGAAAGTGCACACAGATGTGTGGAAGTAGTTGTTGTTCTGGGCAGACTGAGCTTTGAGTGCTCAGTTTCAGCTACATCGCATCCAGAAGCAGGCGGCCGTGTGCAATTCACTTTGCAGCTGGAGACACTTCACTAAAGGATGGTAAAGGGTATTAATTAATGTATGCTAGCACTTCTGTAAAACAGTGGACTCTGGAGTCTCCCACTTGGAAGCAAGTGATTTTCTAAGTTACCATAATTTTTCCCTTAAAAACATCAGTTTAGTAGCAGGCAAAAAAAGGAAGTAGGATTTTGGGGGTTACTAGTAAAAGAAGTGGAGAACATAATTCATTCGACGGTGTAGAAACTGGGACGTGTACCTGCCTTCAGCCCTGTGCACAGTTCAGTCCTCTGCCAGAAAAACTAGGGGATAGGCAGAAGTCGTTTAGAAAAGGGGTAACAAGGTTTGAAGCTTTGTCTGAGGAGGCTGGTATCTGAGGAGGCTGATGGAGATGTATGGTCTGAGTGCTTTGAGGGTGGAAGTCAGACTGGACTACTGGCTGCACCAACATAAGAACTAGCCCTCTGGTTCGATGTTTCCTGGAGTCAAGAGTTTCTTCTTTGCCTGCGTCTCCTCTGCTTTTCTCTTTTCCTCTATGTAGCTTTCTTGGCTGTGTTGACCGTGTGGTCTTGTTAATCCACGGCAGAAACACTCTGTGTCCCAGTAGGCTTCAGCTGTGCAAATCTGCTTGATGGAGCATGAGGTAGGGTGTCTCTGCGAGGCTATTTTAAACTACGTGGATTTTACTGCTATCTTAGTGCAAGAGATGGAGGGGAAAATGCACATGGAGTGATTGAAGGGACCAATACAGGGAAATATTGGTAACTTTAAACCAGGCAGATGGATTTATTCTAACTGGTAGTCTGAATATGAGTGACCTTTGCACAGAGGCCACTTATGGGTTTAAGTAACCTCCTTGTTTGTACGTTGCTGTAAAGGCAAAGTTCAACCATACTTGTATGCAAGAAGTAGCAATTAGGCTCTCTGAAGAGCACAGCTGGTTTAAGGGGAAGCAGGTGCACTTGTGTCTAGAAATGAATTTAGGAACAAAATTAGCACTACCAAATTAGTATAAATAAAGTGAAAAACTTGTGTTATTGTGTAGTTTAAAAAAAAAAAAAAAAAGACAACCCCCCCCAAAACAACTGAAAAGATTAACATTGAAAATGTTTTATTTTTGTGAGTCATCTCCCTCAGAAATCCAGGGGAGCAGATTGCTGCTCCAGAAATACTTTCTATGGAAAAGGTCAGTTGTTCAGAAGAGACAGTGGTAGGAACATTCAGCGTGAAGGCTTGAACCTGATGACAGCTGACTTTTATTTCAGAAGATGGATGTATTAAAAGCTGACAGTTAACCAAAACCTTCTCCTTCTACCTCCTTCAATAATCCAACTTCTCTAGACTTTGCCCCATAGCTACTCATGTACTTATGTCATTTTGGGTCTCAGTTGTGCTGGTCCTGTCATCAGAAATAAACATGCTTGACCAGCTAACGTGCAAGCAAAGTGTCAAGTCTGCCAAGATGCTCTGCTTCTGAATGGCTCAGTGAAAACTTCTCATTATCAAATCCTGTTCGATGTTACTCCCAGTTGTTGCAATTTACTTAGAGAAGTGAATTCCCTATATTATGCTACACAAGCGTATTTAATAAATTCAAGCTTTTCCCAGGCAAAAACATGATGATGAGGAAAGAGAGGAACAGATTAAAAATGGATTCTGTGTTGGAGATAAAATGAAAGCAAAGCAAGCATTTTATTTCCAGCTTAATGTTATGATTTCTTGGTGTCTTCTTATGAAAATGTGATGGTTAAAGGCACATTATATTTCCCACAATTGTTATGTCAGCAATCATATTATTTCCCATTCACTTTCTGTTTGTTTTTAGAGATCAGCAACTTGAGTGAAAAAGATATCCTTGTTCTGCGTCTTGACCTGACTGATAGAAGCTCCCATGAAGCTGCAACCAACAGTGTCCTTAAGCATTTTGGCAAGGTAAGGTGTGCTTCTGGAGTTAAACTTCTTCTCTATCTCCTGTACCTGCATTTATGCTGGTATTTCACTTTTATTTTGTCACATGATAAGTTTAGCAGTGTCTGCATCTTTCTTAGGTTTCAGTATATATCTGCCAAAAAGTGCCTGGGTTTTCATCCCTTCTGTTGTTTGCTTCTGCCTTTTAGGAGGCTTTGCAGAGAGGCAGCAATGGATGAACCATCACTAGTCATTACAGATAAATAAAAATTCACTTGCTTGATATCACTGAATTTCTGGACCATCTGGATCAACACTCAGCTGTGTATTTAGGGCTTTAAATTGTGTATGAAAGTTGGTACCTTTATTTTGTAGTTTCAGTAATGCATGTAAGCTGAGTTCAGACCCACAGGGGACAAAACTGGACACGGGCACAATTGTTCTCCTTATTTTGTGCGTAGCTTTCTAAATTGCTTGTCCAGAGTATGGAGTTAAGAAAGTAGAAGTCAGGTGTGGCTAATGTTAAGTACAACATGCAAAGCTTCAATCTAGGACTTTAGTCCATTGATGTTTTGGTTTCACAGTGAAATTCTTGGTAAGCAAGTTGTTTCTTCTGTCCTTTACTCTAGTTGGTTTCTGGGTTTGCACAAAACCTGTTTTTAGAGGTCACCTTGCAGGATCCGAGTCCAAAGTATTATTTGCTGTAGCGCCATAGGGTTAAAAAAATGTTGTGTGGCAAAATGACTTTCCAGTTGCTGGGTTTCCTGTACTAGGAGTTAACCTTGTTTGGCATCAAACACTGTGTTCCTTTTTTGTTGATTCTGCTCAAAATTGGCCAGCCCAGGGGAGGTCTAGCAGGCAAGAGCAACTGCTGAAACTTCAGCAGCTGATACCTCTGACCTGTGTGTGGCAGAAGTGACGTTAGAGGGAAGAGAATGGTCACTTAACAACTGCCTGAGAAAGTGCCAACACATTGTACAAATTTATCCTTGTCTTTCCCAAGATTGATGTTTTGGTCAACAATGGTGGACGTTCCCAACGTTCTCTGTTTGTGGATACAAACCTGGATGTCTACAGTGCCATAATGGAACTTAACTACCTAGGTACCATCTCTTTAACAAAACATGTCCTGAATCACATGATCCAAAGGAAAAAGGGAAAGATTGTGACCGTGAGCAGTGTGATGGGTATCATGGGAGCTCCTCTGGCCTCTGGGTACTGCGCCAGCAAGCACGCTCTGCAGGTAAGTTAAGTTAAATGTCTGAGATTAACTAAGGCTTCTTTTGTAACAGAACAGCATCAGTGAGTGCTGTGCAGGAAGCACGTCTCTCCTGAAGTCTCTCTCTCCTGAAATTGCACACAGTGTATGTAACCTCCTCAGGTTTCGATAGTCCTTTAAAATTAATTTGCTCTGAAATGCAAAATATCTTAACTGCCAGTGTAGATTTATTTTCCTGACTGAATTCAGATGCCATCTTAGCTGGGCTTAACCACTGCATAGTTAAATTCCAATGTGAAACACAAGACCTAAGCCTATGGCCTTCAGATGAAGGAATACCCAAATCAGAAGATTATTCTGTTGCATCTAGAAGCCCTGATGTTCTCACCTTAATTCAGCTAGAGAGGAAAAGTCATGGCTGAGTGTTTTAAGGCTACGTGAAGTCTTGAGGACACTGAAGTGAGAACAGTGAGTGGTGAAGCAGACTGCTTGGAAACCTGAGGGTTCCTGATGTAGCTGGGAACATCCCAACAGTTTTGAGTCTCACTGCAGTGTGAAGAGCTGGCAGCTCACAATGTCCTAGGAGGGGATTTTCTGCATAATGCTTAACTTTCAGTATTGCTTGGAGTGTTTTGGAAGTAGTCTTTTTGGGTAGGAAAATCAAAAAGAAGAGCTCAGAAAAGTATCTGGGGAAAAAAAGCTGCCTGTATCATTGGGAATCATTTGTTTAACTAGTAAATTTATCACTGTTTGCCTTCCTGGTAATGTACTTTTTGATCTCAGTAAAATAAACCTCAGCCGCGCTCAGTCAGGGTTTACAAAACTGGCACCTTCTTCCTCCCTGGTGTATTAAAGCACATAAACAGAGTAAATAACTTTGCCTAAGCTATCGGATTAGTATCTTTTTGACAATTTGACTAACAAAAATGTAACAAGTGGCTGATGCTCAAATCCACAAGAATGAAGGTATAGAAGGTAGTGTCAGGTCTCTGCTAATAAAACATTTTTGTTTAGTGGCAGGGAGAGAGCACACCACTTCCATGGGGAGATTATTACAACTGTTCTCATGGTGAAAAATTTTCTTCTGGAATCTCCCCAGGATCAACATATACCCATTACCCCTTGTCTTTTCCATGTGACTCTTTGTAGAAAGAGTCTCCATCCTCTTGACAGGCACCCTTTTATGTACTTGTATGTGATAATACGGTCTCCCCTAAACCTCCTCTCAAGGCTGAACAAACCCAGTTCTCTCATCCCTACTTCATATGGAAGGTTTCCCAGTCCTCTGATCATCTTAGTGGCTGCTTTTCATTTGAGTGGCAGCAGTGAAATTGCCAGCTTCAGGTTTGAGACTAGTAGGTTTAAATTAGAAGAATGCAATGACCAGAGGCATGAATTCCTTTTATACTTACTTATTTATTTAGCATTCTTTCACTTAAATTATCTTTTGGCTGTTGTAGTTGGTCTGATCAAGAACAAGCAAGAGGCTTTAAAGAGATAGCTTACTAACGTAAGTTAATGGATAAATTAAAAACAAGCTGATTGAACCGCTTATATCTTTGTTAGCTTCTTCCTCTGCTCAAAAACCAGGCCAGGCTCTAAACCTCCTATCTAGTTCCTTTCACAGTAATTCTGCAAATACCAACGCAGGTGTCAAAACACGTGATTTGCAATACAGACTTCAAAAAGACTGTCTGAGAGTCTCTGATCAGTCTGGAGTTGTGGCTAGATGTGGGTATGTACCCTAAACAGCTAGAATAGTTTTTCTGAACCACCAGACTTTGCCAGCGCATTTCAGGTGAAGGAGGTCTGTGGGGATAGCCATCCTCTGCAGGCAGCCTGATAGCCCACCGCTAGCGGTGATGGAGGTGAAATGGCTGGAGAGAGGGTAGGGGAAAATGAGATGAAGCGTGAAGTGATGCTTTTTCCTGTTGTCTTTTTCCAGCACCTGTCAATCTTTATTCTAAGATCTTATTGACACAAAGATTACATTTTGGCCACCAGTTACTAAATGCGTGTGCCTCTCTATCATGGATTCATCTGTTACAGAGTTTCTTTGTTTTTTAACCCATGCCTTGGAGTCTCCTGCAGCTGACACAGTTACGCTGCAATCTTTGTTATGCTTTTTTTTGAAAAAAGTCCCTCTTTTTGTTCTGTTTGCTGGGTTGGTTTTTTTATAGATTTATTTAAAATGGCAGTTGGAGGAGGAAGGAAGGAATTCTGTTAAGAATTAAATTCTTCAAACAATCATACTTTGATTCATGCCAACTAGAATTCCTCACAACAGCATTCTACTGATGAAATTACCCTTTATTTCAGTTCTGGGAGTGCTGTGAGAGCATGAGTCATGTCCACGGGAGTCCGAATCTGACTGATGCAGTTTCTCTCCTAGCGTGATGATGCTCATGGAGATCATGTGTCATCCTCTAGATGTAATTCATGTCCTGTGGTGTGAATTGGAAATGGTGGCTTTCAAAAAAGCAGGTTGAAGGAATTGATTCTGCCCCTCTACTGTGGTCTCTTGAGACCTCAGAGAGAGTACTGCGTTCTGACCCTCAGCACAGGCAGGACATGGATCTGTTAGAGTGAGTCCAGAGGAGGCCACAAAGATTATCTGAGGGCTGGAGTACCTCTGCTAAGAGGACAGGCCGAGAGAGTTTGAGTTGTTCAGCCTCTAAGAGAAGGCTCCAGGGAGATCTGATAGCAGCCTTCCAGTACTGAAAGGAGAGCTGGGGAGGGGCTCTTTATCAGGGAATGCAGGGATAGAGGGACAGGGAGCAGTTTTCAGCTGACAGAGGGGAGATTTCGGTTAGATATTAGGAAGAAATGTTTTCCCTTGAAGGTGGGGAGGCACTGACACAAGTTGCCCAGAGAAGTTGTGGCTGCCCCATCCCTGAAGGTGTTCAAGGCCAGGTTGGATGAGGCTTTGAGCAACCTAATCCAGTGGAAGGTGTCCTTGGCCATGGCAGCGTGGTAGAACTGGATGATCTTTAAGACCTTTTCTGATCCAAACCATTCCATGATTCTATGAAAACTCTCCTACGTCAGGAACTTGACTAATTGAGCGCATGCACTGCATTGGGCAGCGACTGCTCTCTTTGTTCAGTCTTTGGTCGTTATGGGCATATCTATGTTTCTGCTACAACAGGAGTCAGTTCAGCCTTGCCTTCTTCAGCATTGTCTAGGGTTTGGTCATGGAGCTGGAAAGGCCCAGAGACTGTTTAAAGCAGTTCCTCTTCCACAGATGCTGTGTCTGTGTCAGGGCTGGCTACAGCCTGGGCTTAGTGTAAACACTCAGGTTCTTCCCCTTGCACTTGAGTTTCTTTACTGCTCCCAAACCTAGGTCTGCTCCTGCCTGAGTTTAAAGAAGAGAGCACTTTCTTTTCTTGCTTAGGAACTTTAACCTTTTCTTCTAGAAGGAAGGGGAGGAATTTCATGCCATCTACCTCTGGATATCAAAGATAAGTGCTGGAATTAGAGAACCTGTATATACTGTAGATAGAGCCCTTGCTGTTTCCTTCTCTCATATAAAACCCATTCCACTCACTGAAAAGAATTTGAAATCTGTAATCTCGCCACGAAGAACAATTCACCTGCAAAAGATCATCTCCACAATATTACAGTTCTTACGGATGGTGGTACTTATGCTACCAAGCCAGTGCACGGACAGCAGAATCTGGCTGTGATTTAGAGAAATTACTGTGTTTGAGAAGCCTGAGATAGGTTCCTCAGTGATTTACATATTGATGTCTCTGTCTGTAACTGCAGATATAATTAGCCATTGAATGTGAGAAGTCCAACAAAATAGTAGGAATGGCTTTTAGTGGAATACTGCCGTCTTTACAGCATAGCATTAGAATGAAAAGATGTAGTCAGTTAAGCCTTGCTACATGCAGAAATATAGCAAAGGAAGATTACAGCATTGTCTTTTCCTCCAGGGTTTTTTTAATTCTCTTCGGACTGAGCTGACTGACTACCCTGAGATCAGTATTATCAACATATGCCCAGGGCCGGTACAGTCCAAGATTATACAAAATGTCTTTACGGAGAATCTCGGAAAGGTAAGGACTCAGTTCTGCTGTGATAAATTCAACTTCTGCTGCTGGCCCAGTGATGCTACCATGGTTTTCTTTTCTTTTTTCCCTCCTAGCAAACACTATAACCTCACCTTCTTACTGTGAAATGCTTCCATTGGTGCAGAACTATGTATAGTTTTGTTATTCTTTGTGGTATCAAGTCTAAATTAAATGAAAATAAAGTTTGAGGGTTTTTATGCCTTCTCTCTTCCAATACATACATTCCACATCCAGTAAAATTTACTGTACATCCATCTTGCTGCACTTTTGGGGGAAAGGCCAGGATTTTCTGGACACAGTTCTGCAGAATGCTGTCTGTTCTGCACAGGTAGCTGTTTGTTTGCCCTAGTCACGATGTCCCTGTTGGCTTGACGAGGATGTTGGCAAAGCTGCCAGTGTCAGCTGATGCGAGGCACGCATTCCTTTCCTGTTAGCGATTGTTTGAGGAGAAGCAGCAAAACCTTCCAACTGCACAATTGCTTTTAATAAAGACTGACTAACAAAGCAGCTGGTAAAAACTGGTCTTCTGATACATTTTGGTAATCTGTCCTAAATTCAATCAATTTAAAACTCAGGATAACCCACCAGAGAGGCGGGGGCAGGGGGGAAATAAAATCTCCGTTTGTTGAGTCAAGTTCTGCAAGGATTTTTGGCTTGAAAAGCTTCATACTTCTGTGAGAGCAAAGATGTTCTTTTGAGCAATCTGGAAAGCTTGCAAAACAAATTCCTCAGATTTCAGCATGGCAAAAGACCTTGGAGAAAGACTGAAGTGCTGTTACTCTGGGAAAGAAAAGAACAGATTGAGTGAGCACTCTGTTGTTGCTGGAGTGCAATGTATATAAATTCACAGGGCTGTGGCTCACCAAGTGGTGTGTGTGGGCAAGATTTGAAGTGAGACATCCTTGTCACCGAAGCAGCCTGTTGCTGTTCTCTTGTTTGAGATGGCTGCCCTCAGAGCAGGTATATTTAAGTAAACAGGGAACGTGGCCTTATCTACTAACTTGGATACTGATTAATTTGTAGCGTTAATGGGGTGGACAGCTGGGAACAGGAAAGTTCCCATTTCTCAGAGCCCTCAGCTGCAGAGTGGGTAACTTGTCCTGATAGGTCATTTCGCTGATAAAGCTGAAGCAGGATAGAGTTTGGACAACCATTCTTTTAGCCTTCCTTGACCTGTCAGTCAAGGCGTTAGTTAAAAGGATGCTTTATTTAAGCATGTGCCCAGTGGAGAAACTGGGAGGAATGTCTGTTGCACAGAGCGTGACCCTTTCTCTCCCACAGCCAGAATTCCAGTTCTAATTGCCCCTTATTCCCTCTGTCCCCTTCAGGCCATAGAGAGCAGTGGTGATCAGTCCCACAAGATGCCAACTGACCGTTGTGTCCGGCTCACGCTGGTGAGTGTAGCCAACAATCTGAAGGAGGCTTGGATCAGCGATAACCCCTACCTGGCCGTGTGCTACCTCTGGCAGTACGCACCCACCTGGGCGTGGTGGCTGATGAACAAAATGGGCAAGAAGAGGATACAGAACTTTAAAAGTGGAGTGGTAAGCTTATTCGTCTTTCCTCTGCTTGCTTTTTTTTTTTTTTTTTTCCTTACTCTGCCGACAGACTCTTTGGCAATGGGAATGCTGGGATGGCACTTTGGATTCATTTCCTTTTTCCTTAGCAGCTGATGCCAGGCCGGACTCCATCACTGCGTGCCTGGCAGTCTTGTAGGGCCAAAGGCCTTGCTCCAGTCATCACATGGCTGCAGGCTCAGAAGGCAGAGCTGAGCGAGAAGGCACTAGTGTAAATTATTGAATGCAATTTAGAACTAGAACTGTTGCAAATCTTTCTCTTGGTTGTGTCTGTTTTTTTTACATCAGGCACATAATCTGGCCGCTCCCACAAGTGTTCTAATATTGCTGTCTGTCAGTGCTCTTCAGTTGTGTCCATATCCCTGAGAGTGTTTTCAGTGCAGTATTCTGTTCTTGCAGTACTGTTTGGTAGATGCTATTTTTCTTACTGTGTTTTCAGTGAACTTGGTACAAAAAACCCCCTCATGTCAAAATACTACAAAAGCAGGAAATGCAAAAATAAGGCTGGCACATGCAACCGAAAGCTTCTTGCTTCCACACTGACTGCCCACTGTCACAGGCTGGGTCAAGCAAAATATCACTATGCAAAGGACTGAAATTGGGGCGGGAAGAAATACTAATTTAATGTCCTCTCACTCCAGGATGCTGATGTCTCTTACTCAAGAAAGAAGAATTAAGGATAAATATGCACGAAATCCTGCTTGCGCTAAGGCTGAATAACACTTTTTTGTATTGCATGACTGCAATAAAGGCTTTTTTATCTGTTTTACCCGTGTCATCGTGTAACTTGAAAAACAAGCTGTATAAAGAA
Source organism: Cuculus canorus (assembly GCF_017976375.1). Taxonomy (NCBI): domain Eukaryota; kingdom Metazoa; phylum Chordata; class Aves; order Cuculiformes; family Cuculidae; genus Cuculus; species Cuculus canorus. The sequence continues at coordinate 9,448,665 of NC_071405.1, forward strand.
TAAAAATCTCTTTCTAAACATACCTGTTTTGTGTCAGTCTCCCAGAGGCTGAATTTTTAAGCTTATAAGAGCTGAGACAGAGGTGGCCAGGCAGGATTATTTTGTTTTTCTGCTGCCCTGACATTAGCAAATACTTGATGAGCAGGCTAAAAATGATATACTCACAGGATCTCATTTCCTTCACTTTCATTCCTAAAGTAAACCCACAAGTAGAAGCTTGTGATGTGAAGGGTAAGGATGTGTACTCTGTTTCTTTTGCAGTGTTCCTTTGGGAAAAGGAGATTGCATTTGATCTTTGCATCCAGCCCCAGGGCTGCTGTACAGGTGGCCTGAGAATACAGTGTGTATTTAGGGCTAAATTCCTGACCTTCTGGCACGACATTTAGAAGTGCCTAATCGTTAAGTCTCTTAGTGCTGCAGTCCTTTGCAGTCTGGTTGCTCTGTGAAGTCTGAGGAGTGGGCAGTGTCCAGAGAGGCAGTGGGGAGGGGAGAGAGTGAGGGTAGAGAGTTGTAACCGCTGTGCCATGCAGGGGCACTTGCCTGCACACATCTGTGATAGAGAACGTGAGGCTGTACCTCTTGTTTCTGCCAAAAAGAGAATCTGAGGAGGATTATAGGAAATCAGCGTGAATTGGAGTCAGGGTGTTACAAACCATGCTGGAATGTGTGAACTTCCTCACCATATTAACGAGTGAGGGGCTGTAGGATGCGGTGCCTGCGATACAGGGTACAGGATGTTACAGCGCCTTAGAGCCCAGCTCCACATTCCTGGGCACAGACAAGGAAGGATTCTGCACGTAGTGAATGCTGTTCCTCCATCTGGTGCCATTTGAGATCTTTGCTGGAACACCAGCTACCAGTAACGCTTTTCAGGAAGGCTGGGTACCAGATGGAGCAAACCAGAGAAAAGCAGGAGGAAAAGATCACAGCACACTTGTTTTTTCTCAGCTTGTTTATTTGGTTTACAAACGACATAGAATGAAGGCAGAAGTCTCCAGATAACAGGCTGCAAGTTCATGGGCAAGAAAGATGGTTTTAGGTTATCAGCACTCTGTTATTTACGTTCTTGCACACCAATCACCTGCTAAAAGCTGCTTCCATTCATGTTCTGTGTGATTCTCATCCTGTACAGTAGTGTTGCATCCCAGAGTTTGATGGGTGTTTCCTCCACTACCAGGGCTGCATTTATGGTCACTGATCAAAAGGAAGAGCTAACAGCCAAACACAGGCCTGTGCCACATCTTACCTGACACAAAAAGGCCTTAAAGGTGAGGAGTAAAAGTAATGAACATTACTCCAACTCGTACAGCTCTGGGTGTTCTGAACCGGTATGGATTCAGTTCCAGAGCAGATCCGATTTAAATCGATTCTGCAGGTTAAAGACAAATGCTTACGACCTGATCAGGTGTCAGCAGTAACAGACAGCAACAGCTGACCCACAGGGAAAACACATTTGTGTGCTAATGATGGGTGATAACAAACAGGATAAGCCATGCCCTGGAGAGATGACTGAGACCTGCAACACTACAGACCAACTGCCAGGCTCTGCTCTAACCTCTGGTAGGACTAAAAAGCTTAATTCTGGCTCAGACAGCTGGATTTCCCCCCAGCCCATAATGAAGCTCTTGCTGTATTTGTGGAAGACTTGTTAGTGACGTGGGCATCGGTTTGCAAAAACCAACATATTTTATATATATATATATAATATTATATATATTTTATATATATATATAAAATACACGAATATTGGAAGAACGAAATAAAATTTATTGTTTTGGATTTAAATTCCTTGTCTTCCCTCATTACACGCTTACTTTTGTCTGTAGTCTCAAAGGTTATTAGTGTGCCAGAATGAACTGCTTTATAGAAATTCTCTTTGCCACCAAAACGGCACCAGTACTTCAGTAGAAATTGTCTGTTAGAACTTTGCTGAAGCACAGCTGGTAACTCACTGCGCCTAAGGAAGATCAGCTAAGGTCAGATATCATAACAAGTGCTAAAACTGAACTCAGTGCAATATACAAATGGCCAGAATAAAAAAATACACCATATAAATAGTCCTATGTACACTTTGGTTACCGACCCTGGGGCTGGCGATTCTGCAGTGAGCTGTAACCTGTCAGTGCAAGTCACCTGTCCAACTATTAAAAAAGAAAAATGAAATATAATAAAATCAGAATGCACCAAAAATAACAATCAGAATTATGCTGCTCTCCTTGAAACTGGAGAAGAGAATTTCAGCATCTCCTGGCTTAGCAGCCACACAGACAATGCTGTCTCACGTGTTCCAGCAACAAGAAAACAAACCCTTCTGTTTGCTGAAAGTTCTGGCTGCCACCGTTTCTGTCCTTCGCTGGCTTGGCACTGCCATCCAATGCCATTTTGAGAGTCAAATCTTATCCCTAGGGCATATATGTAGCATTTGAATCCCACCAACAGGTGGATGGAAAATACAAAATAATAATAATAGTAAACCAAAACAAAAGTGCCACCAACGTTCTAGAACAAAGGCAGATAGAGAAGTTCAGATGAATAAACAGGGTAACCAAGAGGTGGGTCCGCAGCTTGCACGGTGAGGTTTCGCAGGAGAACGGAGTGTGCCTGGATGCTGTAGCGTTCTTCATCATCATTGGTAGCGTACAGCAGCTCCCAGGACAGATTTGCCCACTGACCTCGGACAGCTTCTTCGTTAAGTTTTCCCACTTGCACTAACAATTCCTGGAGAGTGAGGACTCGCCCAGTGTAAACGCCCTTTAAGAACAAACAGATCAAGATGGATCAGGACATTCTCGAAGAAGATACACAAGCATTTTGGTTACAAAGCACTAAAATGAAACTTTGGGGTTATGCACTATGAACACCATCCCTTTAAAAATGGCAAATTGTATAAACTTGTCTCCTCGGTTCAATTCTTCCACCTAGGAAGACAGTCAGGAAATATTGCTGCACCTGAAGGACCCCACAGTGTGATTTTCAGCAACAGTTATGTCAGCTCCTGCCTAGTAGAAAGAAGCCTGGTTGCACAGCCTTCATGTTTTGGAACACAATTAAAAGGGGAAAAAAAACAGCAGTGGAAAAGAAAACCACCTTCCTTAGTGGTGATGTTTCTCCTTACCATGGTTGGGTCATGCCCCAGTGAAAAGAGAAATGGCTTTTCTTGAAGAACTGCTTGCTGCCACTCGAGATCTGACGCCAGTCCAATGTACCAATTGTTTTCATACTCTTCCAGGTAGTTAACGAGCTCTTTGAAATTCTCAACTGGACCCAGGCTTGCTTTGTCCACCATGAGTTTAATAGTGTATCTGGAAGGCACAAAGAGCCACACAGTGAGTACTACAGCAAAAGACGAAGGGAGAAAGCCTCTTCAGGCTACAAATGGCAGGCAGGCAGCATCAAACGTTATCAAGCACCAGCAGCTTTGTAAGTTACTGCTCAGTCGCATCACTAGAAGTTCGCGCAGGCAGGCTTTTAGCTCACTCAGATGTGAAACCCATTAGCTTGAACATCTTTCATTCACTCAAACACCGTTATGACTGCCCAATAATGGGAAACGCCAAGCATCCAACTCCACCACAACTCCTTTAGATTATGGGGACAAAGAGAATAGGTTGTTTTTTCCCCACTTAACACAGCAGATTTCCAGTGTTGGAGGCAGCTCTTGCGGGGAAGGAAGGAAGGGAGGAAAGGAGAGGGGAGGGGAAGGGTTCTCCATATCTTCACTCACTTCACAGATCTCCATGCCTTCACTGCCTGTGGTTACAGGCAATGTTTGTGTAGTTACAAAAGTATTTAAATTATATGGATTTGACATTAACTACTCTTAGTGAAGTGATACTTTCAAAGCACAGGGCATTCTATACCATTTTTATCATCTGAGAGAGTATTTTTCTTTTACCTGAATGCTTTTAACGCAAGCTGGAATAGCTCCGGTTTGCCAGTCAGCCAGTTCAAACCAACAGACCATGGAATTCCACCAGTGTATGCTCTGAACACGTGGCTTGGGACAAGTATGGCATTATCCAGTCCAAACATACCAAAACAACATGACAATACTCCATGGATGTACAAGTCTTTCAAAGCTTTATCTTTCATAAGGTCTTCAAGTAAATTGGCAGGCTTTTCTTTCAGGTAAAAAAAGTCCAGCTGACTCAAAATGAAATGGTACCATTCTTCTGGAAACCTCTGTCTCATTTCATGGACTTTGGAAGTAGGAACTGGGGCTGTTTGCCATTCTTCAGGGATGCTCAATAGCTCTGAGTAAGAGCAGCTAAATTCAATCTGAGGTAAAACTTGTTGCTGTTTCCCTTTGTCTACAGCAGGGAGCCCAAGCACAACAGCCCTGTGTAATTTATCTTCTGGTGACATTTCTTGTGGGACATCTTGGCTCTCTGTTTCTACAGATCCTGGAATAGACAGACATACTTCTGGTGTAGCTCCCAACTGCCCAGCTTCTCTTCTGTCTTTCATTTTGCCACTGGGTTCAGGATCAAAAATTTCACTATCATCATCCCAGTCCTCAATGGTATCTGCACTAGAGCTTTCTTCTTCCCTCAGAGGCCTGGATTTTTCTATGGCACAAATATGCTGGGTTTCTGGAAATGATCCTTTGTTGGCTTTGCCAGCATTTCCAGGGCTTTCGCACATTTTTGATTTGTTATAACAATATTGGACAAGCATCCATACAAGCACTTTAATGAAATCATCTTTCATTTGCTTTAAATTCTCATGAGAGTCAATAATTCCAGATAACACATTTCTGGCGTCAGAATACAGCCGCACAGGTAGAAGAGTACAAGGAGTTAAAATGTGCCCAAAATGGTGATTGGGAGAAAGAATCTTTGTGTGCTCCTGATGTTCAAAGGCCATTTCAAAAATTTCATCAACTCTTTGAGCTTCAGCAGCATGACAGGATGTTTCCTGCAGTTCTAGGCCCTAAAGCACAAATAAAAACAACTTGGTTTTTTGCCTTCACTTTCTTACAATCACAGAATCATAGAATGGTTTGGGTTGGAAGGAACCTTAAAGATCATCCAGTTCCAACCCCCTGCCATGGGCAGGGACACCTCCCACTGGCTCAGGCTGCCCAAGGCCCCATCCAACCTGGCCTTAAACACCTCCAGGGATGGGGCAGCCATAGCTTCCCTGGGCACCCTGTGCCAGTGTCTCACCACTCTCATAGTGAAGAAATTCTTCCTTATGTCTAAATCTGCCCCTCTACGGTTTATACCCATTCCCCGTTGTCCTATCACTACAAGCCTTAATAAAAGTCCTATCCCCTTTTAGGTATTGGACAATTCTTGCAACAACTTTATTCTGAACAAATAAAGATACATTTGATTGTCAATATTTCCACAACTGAACCTACAAATCCAATCAGAGATAACAGCAACAGCAAAGCATCCACAACAATATAAGACACAGTCTTAAAAAAAATAACTCTTTGCCTCATACAGATCTTTTTAGTCAGCTTATTGAAGATGCTGTATAACAGGATAGATAATAAAACATTTCACATCTGCAAAGCACGTCAGCTGCAAGACTAGTTAGTAAAGCAATAACACTCATCTTAAAACTGGCTGTAGCATCAGGTAAATTAAAGTGTTCAAAGTTTATACAGCAAAATGTCTACATGATTTCAAAATAGTTAGTTCTCTGCATGCAGTTACCTTAATGTTAACGCCACAGTAAGTGAAGCCTTTTTCTAGCACCAATATCCACATCAGTCTGTCCTGAAAACGGCACAAGTAATGCGATCCAGGGAGAGACAGGCCTAGACAAGAGAAAAACAAAGGAAAAATTATGGTACTACTCTGTATTATATTGATGAAAACCTTTTCTACTGCCACCTGAGGGATTCAACTCCAAACACAAAATATTTCTGCATCAAAATCAGTTAAAACTGACTAACTCATACCCTAGAGCCTTAAAGAAACAAGCTGCAAAGCTCCATCTTGAAATTGTAGAGCTGTCTCTGAAAAAGCTGCAGAAATCTGGGAAACTCTCATAGTGCAGACTATGATAATCCTACCAGACCGGGGTTAAGCAACTCCACTCTCAATTCCCTTTGTAGACCTAACTTTGATGATGAACGATGATCTTTGGTTGCATTTCTAAAGGCACAGTTTCCATTGATGTCACCTGAAGAACTGGTACTCATATGAGCACTGAATACACTCAAGACTCACCATCTAGCATGTAAATATCTTAACGGCCCTATTTGCTGTGGAGTAAGAAGTTTAGTGTTATGGGAGAAATAAAAATCCGACTCGGTATGATTTGTTACCTCCACTACCAGTTCCTAAATTGACTTTTCTGTATTTCTGAATTATCAGAAAATATCCCTTAGGATGCAAAATCCAGAGTGTAAACGATTTTGCTCAAGTGATAGCTTACCATTGACATAATATGACACTCATTTTACAGGTGCATAAATAGAGGCAGAGAGATAAAAAGCCACATTGTCAATGGCACCTGCTCATCTTTACAGATCTGTGACTCAGTATCGTACACACTGAACACTAACAATAGATATCACCTGCATGCAGTATTTCTGAAGTACCTCTGGGGCAGTTCTGTGTGTGTGGAATGAATCTGGTCTCACTGTCTTAAGTCTGAAATCACCCAAAATACAGCCACACAAAATAAACTGAGATTTGAAAACCAAGTTCTGAACAACTTCAGGTCACACATCAAATCAGTCAGCACTCAAAAATCCTGCAATCTGGCTCTCACACTAAAAATTAGATGACATTTAGGTCCTGAATTCATGGTATTCTCTCTTTTACCTGTTTCAATAAAAAGTTGCTAACAACATGTGGTTTATACCATATTTCTTTTAAGTTGTAGCCAACTGCCAGCTTCTCCAAGACAATGGTGCTGTCCTCAAGCATGACGTTTGCTACCAGTTAATGACCTGCTTCTACTCCCACTCACGTCTAAGTGATCACTCACTTGTACAGAGAATTTTAGTTTCAGGATGTTGTAAGATGAAAGCAGGGAAACCAACCATTAAGCTGTAGTTAAAATTTAAGTAACCTTTTCTGTCCCACTGAGCTAATGAAGTGCATTTTCTTGCTAACATTTTGCAAAGATTTTAATTCTTCTCTTGCTAGCTGTTAAAGCTACTAAAATGCCTTTACATTGAAAAAAGTAGGGTTTTAAATTAAAATAGAGGCACGCAAAGTGGTAACTCTTCATTTTGAGCTCATCTACGGACACCACACTATGAACACCACTTGAAGACATTAATTCATCTTTTCCCATTAAAAGAGAGTTTTCCCCCCCTAAAGACTAGTGGTTTTAATTATTTAATCTGAGCCATACATGCTACCACAGTCATGATGGCAATGAAGAAATATATATCTGTATCTCTATTTTATATATAGAATATACATAGACTGATGCAGTAGACAAACTAAAATGTCTCATTTTTAGAGGAATAAAGCTTCCTAGCTTTATTTTTTTAATCTCTCTCTTTTCACCAGTACTAAAAATGCAGCAAATGCCTCCTAGTAAAGCACTTGCACACAGTCTTCAGAAAAGTGTGATTGAGGTTAACTTCCACTGTCTGTAAATATTAGTCCATTTTTTTCTAGTCATCAGCCGTTTTCTAAGAGGCTTATTTAAACGTTTGCCTTTTGTGCAAGGGCTACAATCTTTTGATTATTAACAAAGACGGTTTCTCAAGAAAATGAGCTTACAATTTTAACAGTTATTCTGTCTCCAGCTGGGAAAAAGACTGGCCGTTTTTTCACCTCTGTTTATGTAACTCTTAATACCTATCGTGATGTCTCGCAAAGTTTTAAGACCACCAGTGCTGTTACAACCCTACCCTAACTGCACAAGATACAACATTAAGACTTATCACCTGGTTCAGTTCTCAGCTGTTTACTGCTTGGTAGGCTACATCATGTATTTTACAAATAGCTATTCGATATTCACCACCCCTACTTAACACGGCCAAACCAGCCAAGTCACCTTCTGGATCCTGAGTTACAGGTTTGGGGCAGAAAAAGACACACATATACACAATCACAAAAAGTAGTCTCACGCACCACCTTCTCTCCACGAACTGTCAAGAGAACCCCTCAATTTACTGCCTCCAGCTAGGTGGGATGAATGCATAACATCCTTTTTTGTTCAGGATAAAAAGATGAGGATTGATACCAATTCATCACCACTTAGTTTCTCCCTATTTTAAAGATAACCAACCAGAATTGTTTTCTTACATGAATGTAACCCATAGAGATGTATGACAAGGATAAAAGTAATCAACTGAACAATCTCTGAATATCAGATTTAACCTACACCATGAAACGTAGCTTAAATCAGATTCTATGATTCTCCTCTTCTCCACCGAAACCATGCTTCCCAAAACATGTAGCTGTACTCCTTCACAGCATTTCCAGCCCACCTACCTAGGCTACCAGCTGCCAGAGCAGACTGCAGAGCCACCGCCAGACTTGGTACCAACTGCTGGTAGTACACAGTGTCAAAGCAAACACATGCCTTAGGGCCCACCGGTCCTGGCCAGCTTCGGATAGGCCTAGGAAACCCGACTAAAAATACCGGTAGCGTGAAGAGCGGCAGCAAGGGAGAAGAAAGGAGTGCAGAGATGGCGACGATGGTCAGCAGAATTGGGAAGAAAATGACATTGAGCGTGATTAATGTGGCGGTAGATTTACGACGTTGTTTTTTCTCTGTCCACGATGTCAAAAGAACAGCCATAGCAAACTGCAACTTTGAGACAAACTGAAGCAGTCGATCCCGGAGGATACCAACCTGCAAGACAGATACAACAAGGATGTGTTGATTTGTATTCTTGTCATGTTCAGCACTGCCAAAGCTGTCTTATCAACAGCAACATGAAGAAAATGAAGTGTGATTATCATTGGCCGGCATTAGAGCGTGTATCTTAGCACACAGGTTTTTAGCTTCTCTTTGCTAGGTCCTGTACTCTAATTCTCTAATAGGGGAGGGCAAGGAAACAAAGATCTTAAGAGACAGTTATCTGCTTAAATGTACATTATGACAATTACCAGCAAGAGTCTGATTCCTGTATCCAGGCTCCTGTTCCACCAGAGGTCTGGATTCAACACCAACATCTGCACTATTGACACAACCACTATGTCCACCAGGGCATTTTCTGTATGTTGCCAGACCTAAAACAGAAATATGTTAGACATAAATACATAAAAATGTATTTATTGATCTCTGTTTCATGACCCGGACTATTTCTTCCAAGTCACCTTCATACTTAATCACGTAGAAGATGATTTCTTAGGCTAACATATTTAAAATTCAAATTACCATCCTAAATATTCTTGTGAATCCAATGCAAACAGACACAGAATGAAGATTTTGTAGCGCACGGTCTAGTGACAGGAATGCTATCATAGCAAACGGAGACACTGTAATTGAAATGAAAAGATCATTGATTTCCTTTAAAAAAAATAATTAAAGTCTACAGAGGTAAGCAGTCTTATAGAATCATAGAATAACAGATTTATTTGTGTTGGAAGGGACCTTAAGGCCCATCCAGTTCCAACCCCCAGCCATGGGCACGGACACCACCCACTGGATCCAGTCACTCAAAGCCCCATCCAAACTGGACTTGAACCCCTCCAGGAATGGGGCAGCTACACCTTCCCTGGGCAACCTGTGCCAGTGTCTCATCACCCTCATTGTGAGGGTGAGCATTGCTTCCCCCGACTGATGCTTCTTTATAAAATTAAACAATTCCGATCAAATTTTGTTTCCTCTAAAGTGGATGCGTTTGTCCCTAACCTACTAGAAAGGAGACTGTTCCCTTTACCAGCAAGTTTTTATTTAAAAATGACTTCTGATATTCTAACTAAAACCCTTTAAAAGGTCTTTTTTTTCTGACCTGGACTTTTAAAAGCTTGAATTTAAGGTTTATCCCTAAACCAAAAAGTAACTAAAATCACTAATTACTTTTTAAATATTCTGAACCAGTAATTTTGATCTCAATGCACAATTCAGCAAAACATCAACAAATATTCCCAGCTACTTGGTTTTTCTTTAGTACTTTCACAGAATCTTGCACATAGACCAATTCTAGCATTGTGTCAGTCTTCCTACAATCATCTAACAAACAACAGACAGCGCGTATTCCTACCTACTGTTAGTAAAATCCTCCTGACAACACCAACTTTCATTAGCCTTCTTTGCTTCTCCATGAACACAGTCACAGTCCTGACATCCTTTGGATAAAAAGGGTTTCGGAAGACTCCAAACAAGTACACTTTCTGAATCTCTCTAAGAATCCACATCATTATAAACAATATGATGAGAACGTAACTCGCTATGGCCTGAGGTCTGGCTTTGGAAAACGATGAAAAGCCTGCAAATTGATGCAGCAGGCTAGCTTCTACGAGAGCAAATGTTAATACAGTCAGATAAAACATAAATTCCCTCCACCCAAATTGCAGACCTCTGTGCATATTTTTAGATTTGCTGGAGGCTAAATGGCTGATCACGGTGTGTTTGAAAGTAAAACCAATCTCGCTTAGGTTAAGACTCAGTATGAACCCAAATCCAGTCATGAAGAGGAGCACACCGAGAGTGCTGGGAATGAAATACGATGCTATTGCTGTTCCAGCAGAAATGAGAAACATTACTAACAACCTGTGAAGGAGAAAACAAAAAAAGATTTGCTTGAAAAGAAAAAGGTTATGAACAATATTGATATATTTAAGTTACATAAACAACATTTACTTTGTGTTGCTTGACATAGGTGAACCTCCTAGTCCAAACTCCAACAGTTGCTCCATTCCCCATAGAAAAAGTGCGTCAAGTGGAGGCAGAACTCCCATTGCCCATAAGAATGGCAGAAAAAGAAATATGATGTGCAAAATCTGGTTTGTCTGTTCTAGAATGGGTGTGTTGACGGCAAACCTGGATAAAAGAAGAGATGAATTTGACTTCTGTGAAGGAAAAAAACCCCGGTGTGTGAAAAGGCTTTGTTTAACCACTACAGCAAACCCAGAAGTATAAACATGGCATATTCTATCCACAAAATCACAAATGGCATCCTTTAAAAGGAAAAATAGAGACATACATTTATACTGGGGACAGTAATTAGTAACATCAGAACACAGGATAGCAGTTGACTCAAAAAACTTGAAGACTTCCAATTATACAGATGAGTCCAGTGGCGCGAGTATCCTAACGGTTTTGATGCCATTGTGATAATATACTCAAGAAATAGTTGTGCAAAATGAAAGGTCCAGCCCTCAACTCTTTAACAAAAAAGTGCTAATTATGTTTTCAAAATTACAAAAGCAAAACTCTATGCATCCAAGACCCAAGACATAAGCATTAACACTGAAAGAACTGGCAGGTTGCAGGTGCAGCATCAAGAGATAAACTCCCTTTATAAATACAAAATGTTATTTTCTAAATAAAAGTACTAAAATCTTCCTGTAAAAATGCAAGGATCAGTATTAGAAATCTGCATAAATGCTAAGCTGTACATAGTTCACCAGCCAGCTAATCAACTTACTGGTGGACTGCTAAGATATTTGGTTTCTCTCTACTTCTTACTAAAAAAAAAGAAGTAAGCCTCTAAGTAATTTTGTAAGGAATTTAAAGAACAACTCAGTTTCTTCTTGGGTAATTAGAAGAGTTTAGTATCCAAGACCACATGTATAATTCTCATAGCATAACTGAAGAGGCAACAAGGGTAAATTATTATTAACAAAAAAAAATTATCATCATTAACAAAGACATCTCCCAGTGCAAAACTAGTAAAATCAAACATACTTTTAAAAATGCATTTGAAGTACCCCAATGATAAAATATTTACATGTGACAAAGTGATATAAATGTCAGCTGACAGGGAGAAAGAATGCATAAAGCAAATCTAAAAGCATCTTGCTTTAAGAGATTCTACAAATACTTTAGCTAAGACAGCAATCTCAAAAGTGGAAATATAAAAGTCTCCTATTTGTAGGCTGATATAGTTGTTTTGTACTCTAAAAGCACTTAAAAATACAAGTTGAAAATACACGGAACAAAGATATAGCGACAGTCACACTTGCTGATCTATTCATCAAAATCAAAGTAATGCTCCTTTTTTGCCTGTAAGTTAAACCTCTCTGCAATAATGTGCAGATTAAATAAGAAAATATTCCTGGATGAAATCTGGATGTAAATCCAGTGCTCCTGAAGCTTGCAGTGTTTAGATCTACGATTCCAGATGAGGAATATGTTTTTTTGAAAGCACATCCTTTAAAAGGATATGTATGTAAATACTCTTGTACAAAAATACTAAAATTGACCCAGTAGGAGACAACTTTAGCTGTCCCTTACTTAGAAACCACTCTAACTGCTCCTCCTAATTTATGTGGAATGCTATAAAAGTTTAAGAACAACCTTCTATGCACAACATACAGCCTCGATTTTTACCACGCGCTCTTCTAGCTTCTTGCTTTGTTTTTTTTCTACTGTCGATTAAAATCTCCAAATAAATTTTCCTCAGAAGAATAATTTCATGTTTCTCCTTAAAAATATATAGAATGGCCATTACTTTAATTAGCCAAGTGCTGTATTATGTTTACCTGTGTGCAAGATCCACTGCAACAAAGACAAAAATGTAGAAAGGTCTCATCAGAGCAGTGATTTCGTAAGTATCCAGGGCTTGGAAAGTAGCTGTTTCGGTTGCTGTATTTATGATTAACGAATACTCTCCTATACATACGGTCACCCATCCAAACACAAAAATCATAACGGTTCCTCCAATGTTGCTATAGAGTAAGGTTATTCTGTTTGGCAGCAAATACCAAGTTCCCAACCCACATAATACCCCTGCCAGAAGGGAATGAAATACAGTGTTGATTATATACTTCTTGCCAGGAATAATAAATTTTACTGTCTCTGAACCTATGCAGCTGGAAAATTCAAACTCATCTTCATCTGTTAGGGTATTCTGAATTTGCCTCCTTTCTACTGTCATCGTTTTTTGTTTTGCATAGAGATTTGTCATCTGAAGAATAAGCGCAGTAACAAACATCAATCCCCCTGAAAGCGCTGCGGTACAGTAGTCTTTCATAATGTCTAACTGGTACAAAAGTGTTCCTACTCCTCCCAAAACCCATGGTGTCAGGAAAAGAATAATCTGATTCACATAGATGTAAGGAGGGGCACAATAGCCTAATTTAAGCCGGGGACCTCCCAGCACAGTCTGTGGAAAGCGCTTCAAGAAGAACTCCTTTTTGTAATCATTCAGCAGAGGTACATCTGGATCCATTCTTATTACTCAGGAATGCTGGATGAATATAATTTTTCCTGCAAGAGAACAGAAAGAAAAAGACAGAAACATTACTGAACCTGGAACTCAGAACTTAATCAGGGCACTCTTTTGTCCTATTTTCATTTTTTAAGTTATCCTGGCATTCAAACATGTTAGTGTTGGTAGACATCATCCTAAAGCACCTACAGTATCAGGTTGAATACAACTGCTGAGCAAACCTACAATGGGAAAAGACTAGCTATTTCAAAATAAAGAACATATTCATGTTCTGAAACGTTAGGCAATATATAAAACCTGTAATCTGTTCTTGTGATATCATAAAAGCAACTCATCTCCACACGAGAACACTAAAACTGAAATCTTTTTCACCTGGTCTTCCAACCACATCTTGCCGCAGACCTCCAATTCCAATTAATCCTGTTAAGGATCTCCATATACAAACAGAAAGGTCAGGGATTTTGGTGAATAGTCACATAACTGCAAGGATACAGTCACAACCGAGGTCCTGGTAAAAATTAAAACCTTATGAAATAAACTAACTGTGACAAAAAAAAATAATAGAAGCATTAAAAAGGGTTTTCCATATCGGCATTATTACATAGCCCGGTCACAGAACAGGATCTCACCATACTAAGAACTACACAAGACTTACAATGAACAGTTCTGCTTCCTAAAACACTCAAAACAAAAAAATGAACACACTACTTGTGAGCTGTAGTAGAATCGTCATGTATTCTTCTGTGTGTCAGTGGAGAGAGCTGAAAAAAGGGAAAAAAGATAACCGTAAATGATTACAATGATTCATCAAATAGAAATCAAATATTCATTTAGAAAGGATCAGGCAATGTAGAAATTAATAATGAAAGTAAGATGGTACCTACGATAGTCAAATACAGTTTTATCCTCCCAGCCATGAAAGCAGGAACCCATAAATGACAGGTAGAAATACTCAAGAAATCTAGTGAAAAAAGACAACACAAAAATGCAGTGCTAAAGCACTTCATTAGCAATAATTCTCAGTGTCAAAGCACATTAGGAGACGCGAAAGTACTGAAATGCCGAATTTCTTCTACTGGACCTGTATAATCTGATGAATACCTAACAGCTATCACTGCTGATATATTTAAAATGAAACACTCCACTGCCATGGAGTTTTCAAACTACTGTGATCTCTTCTTTTTACAATACCAAGTGCTTTTAGGTGCTTTGAAGAACAATATACTCCTTACATTTAAACAGATATCAATCGCTTTACTGTATGCAGGTACTGGTCATCATGGGATTAAGTTAAAAACAGTGTTAAAGGCCATTCACACGCATGATCACGACTGGAAATTTGCAGTCAGGGTCCACTAAATCATTACACTCCACGAGGAAAAACAGGATCCCACAGGCTCTATAACTGCCCTCATGTAGGCTGTGGAATTATTATGCTTTGTTTTTAAGTAAAAATTCCAAATTGGAATCCCAAATCAGAATTCTTACATGGAATATTGAAAAAATTGAAAACAGAGGTTTTTTGGTCATACTATTTCACGTCACTGAAAGCTTCTTAAGGGAAGAAAGTGGCAGCATTCAGTCTTAATGGAGAAGACATCGTGACAACGGAGAGAGGAATTTATTGCAGTCAGCTCAGGAATTTGAAAATGTATCAGGGACACACCCAACTAAAACCAAATTTCAAATGCCATTAAAAAATAATCACAATTCAGCCAATATTGTTTAGAAACACTGTTTAGAGGGCACAAAACCAAATTGCTGCAAAAATTACATGCAGTAGAGGATTTATATGCATGAAAATTATAGAAGCTGAGGTCTAAAAGAAACTTGGAACCAAAAGGTGCAGAGTTTTCCTTGAAAAGCAGTTTTCTGGCAGCTGTGTTTTCCTGCTCTAAGAGAGGTTATTTTTCTTTCAAGCTCCAGTCTGCGTTTGTGTTTGTCAGTTTATACTCCTAACAAAATGTTAACAAAACATTCCCCTTACAGTTTCTGTGCAAACAATAGACATCTTTGTGTGAAACACAAAAATCTACGCATATAAATAATACCGTCCTACTTGGCTATATTCCAAAATGAGCCATAAAGAGATGCGGATTTATTTATAAATGAAAATCCCAAGACTCCAGCTCACGAACTACAGACTCGACACCCACAACTATCTTCTTGGCTTCCGAAGAGTCAGGTAACACACTGGGACATAGAGGGTCTCCTGGCTGTCTTGTTTTTTTTTCTGTGCAAAGCCCTAGCAACAGGACTCCACACACAGTGAGTGTTTACAGGACCTGGCTTCAATATACATTCCTAACATACAGGGCTGGGGTGACAGCCACAGTTTGCCTGGTTACCCAAACAATCTGCACACAACAGTTCCTCCTCAGCAGCAGGAACCCACACGACTTACATCCTATTCCAACAAGGATGGAAAAAATACTCTGAACACCACAAAGTCATTTAAGAAATCCCCCTCCGCTGCACTATCCTCTCTGTGTCCTTATTACAACAGGAAACCTGGTCTTGGAGGTGTTCAAGACCAGGTTGGATGAGGCTTTGAGCAATCTGATCCAGTAGGGGGGGGTTGGAACTGGATGATCTTTAAGGTCCCTTGCAACCCAAACCACTCTATGAAACAAAGCATGTATTGCTCAAATCCAGGCAAACTTTCGTAGGAGGGCATTAAGTTTTGTCTAAGGAGACATCATCCTTCACATGCACTGACAGCGGATGAGCTTGAGATGGTCTAGCCTTACGTCAAGCAGATTACAGCTCTCAGCCATCCCAGCCACTGAAGCATGTAAGGCTTAAAAATACTTACTTTGGTGGTCTTCCAGGTCTGGTCCTGCCAGACTACGGAGTGGTTCCTGACCACCTCTAGCATAGATGGTAGGAAGGCCGGGGCAGGAGGCACGGGGTAGCCGTTTATTAATCCATATGCACCTCACACCCAGCCCTGTGCCCGGACACCCACACCTCTACCCCATGATGAAGTTCCCTAGGGAGAGTGGGGATGCAGCATCTTAGGCTGCCACGTTCCAGTTACGGGAAGAGCATCCCAGGACTACCTTTGGGAAGGACTGTAGAGCATCTCCTTCCAGAGTCACCTCTGCACCTGCCAGATGCGCTCCCACGTTGCCTACCCAGCCACCTCTCCCTTAGATCTTAGAATAGTTTGGGTTGGAAGATACGATGAAGGTCACCCAGTTCCAACCCCCCTGCAGTGAGCAGGGGCACCCTCAACTCCATCAGGTTGCTCAGAGCCCCATCCAACCTGACCTTGAATGTTTCCAGGGATGGGACATCTCGATCTGCAGAAATGGAAGTCAAGTAATCAACCAAATGACCACAAATAAATCAACCATCTGCTGTTTCCAGCTCTGCAGGGGATGGGGAGCTGGGCAGAACCAGGTGGGTGCTCCCAGCCCTGGTCCCTCTCTCTGTCCCATCAATGTCCTCATCCCCGGGCTGGTACCAATGAGCCTCTGCAAGAAGGGCACCTACCTCTGGCCCCGGCTGGAGCAGGGGCTGAGCGGGGAGGGAGGAGGAGGAGGAGGAGGAGGAGAGTGGATGGAGGAAAGAAGGAGAAGGAGGAAGAGGGAAGGACTGGGATGAAGGAGGAGAAGGGAAGAGGAAGGAGGATGGAGGAAGGAAGAAGAGTGGAGGGATGGAGGAAGTGGGATGGAGGAGGAGGAGGAGAAGAGAAGAGGAAGGAGAGGAGATGAGGAGTGGGTAAGGGAGGACAGGGGAGGGAGGAAGAAGGAGGGAAGAGGAGGAGAAAGAAAGGAGGGAGGAGGAAGGATGGAGGAAGGAGAAGGAAGGATGGAGAAGGGAGGAGGTAGGGAGGAGGGAGGAGGGAAGAGGGAGGAGAAGGAGAGGAGAAAGAAAGGAAGGAGGATGGAGAAGGGAGGAAGGAAGGATGGAGGACGAAGGAGGAAGGAGGAGGGAGGAGGGAGGAAGGAGGAGGGACGGAGCACGAAGGAGGAAGGAGAAGGGAGAAGGGAGGAAGTAGGAGGGAGGAGGGAGGAAGCAGGAGGGAGGCAGAGGGACGGTGGCGGAGGAAGGAGGATAATGGAGGAGGGAGGACGGCGGGAGAATGGCGGATCCCTCCCTTCCCCGCCCCAGGGCGTGCCTGAGGGAGCCTGAACGTTCCGGG
Source organism: Cuculus canorus (assembly GCF_017976375.1). Lineage (NCBI taxonomy): Eukaryota > Metazoa > Chordata > Aves > Cuculiformes > Cuculidae > Cuculus > Cuculus canorus. Next base: position 9,466,085 of record NC_071405.1, read on the forward strand.
CTGCGGGCGGGGGTGAATGGCGGCGCTGCCCCTGCCCGGACCGCGGGCACAGCGCTGGGGGGACAAGGGGACAGGGACGGGGGTGAGAGGGGCCGGTCACCTGGGTCAGCCGGGCACAAAGGCTGCAAGGAGCTGGTCACCTTGGTCCTCTGGCAACACACAATGCAAGGAGCTGGTCACCTTGGTCCTCTGGCCACACACAATGCAAGGAGCTGGTCACCTTGGTCCTCCGGCCACACACAGTGCAAGGGGCTGGTCACCTTGGTCCTCCGGCCACACACAGTGCAAGGGGCTGGTCACCTTGGTCCTCTGGCCACACACAGTGCAAGGGGCTGGTCACCTTGGTCCTCTGGCCACACACAGTGCAAGGAGCTGGTCACCTTGGTCCTCTGGCCACACACAGTGCAAGGGGCTGGTCACCTTGGTCCTCTGGCCACGCACAGTGCAAGGGGCTGGTCACCTTGGTCCTCTGGCCACACACAGCGCAAGGAGCTGGTCACCTTGGTCCTCTGGCCACACACAGTGCAAGGAGCTGGTCACCTTGGTCCTCTGGCCACACACAGCGCAAGGGGCTGGTCACCTTGGTCCTCTGGCCACGCACAGTGCAAGGGACTGGTCACCTTGGTTCTCTGGCCACACACAGCGCAAGGAGCGGGTCACCTTGGTCCTCTGGCCACGCACAGTGCAAGGGGCTGGTCACCTTGGTCCTCTGGCCACGCACAGTGCAAGGAGCGGGTCACCTTGGTCCTCTGGCCACGCACAGTGCAAGGGGCTGGTCACCTTGGTCCTCTGGCCACACACAATACAAGGAGCTGGTCACCTTGGTCCTCTGGCCACACACAGTGCAAGGAGCGGGTCACCTTGGTCCTCTGGCCACACGCAATGCAAGGGGCTGGTCACCTTGGTCCTCTGGCCACACGCAATGCAAGGGGCTGGTCACCTTGGTCCTCCGGCCACACACAATGCAAGGAGCTGGTCACCTTGGTGCTCTGGCCACGCACAGTGCAAGGAGCTGGTCACCTTGGTCCTCTGGCCACGCACAGTGCAAGGGGCTGGTCACCTTGGTCCTCTGGCCACACACAATGCAAGGAGCTGGTCACCTTGGTCCTCTGGCCACACACAGTGCAAGGAGCTGGTCACCTTGGTCCTCTGGCCACACACAGTGCAAGGAGCTGGTCACCTTGGTCCTCCGGCCACACACAATGCAAGGAGCTGGTCACCTTGGTCCTCTGGCCACACACAGTGCAAGGAGCTGGTCACCTTGGTCCTCTGGCCACACACAGTGCAAGGAGCTGGTCACCTTGGTCCTCTGGCCACACACAGTGCAAGGAGCTGGTCACCTTGGTCCTCTGGCCACACACAATGCAAGGAGCTGGTCACCTTGGTCCTCTGGCCACACACAGTGCAAGGAGCTGGTCACCTTGGTCCTCTGGCCACGCACAGTGCAAGGACCTGGTCACCTTGGTCCTCCGGCCACACACAGTGCAAAGGGCTGGTCACCTTGGTCCTCCGGCCACACACAGTGCAAAGGGCTGGTCACCTTGGTCCTCTGGCCACACACAGTGCAAGGAGCTGGTCACCTTGGTCCTCTGGCCACACACAATGCAAGGAGCTGGTCACCTTGGTCCTCTGGCCACGCACAGTGCAAGGAGCTGGTCACCTTGGTCCTCTGGCCACGCACAGTGCAAGGAGCTGGTCACCTTTGTCCATTGGGCAAAATGCTGCAAGGGTCTGGTCACCTTGGTCCTTTGGGCACAAACGATTCAAGGGGCTGTTCACCTTCGTCCGTTGGGCACAAACGATGCAAAGGGCTGGTCACCTTCGTCCGTTGGGCACAAACGATGCAAGGGGCTGGTCACCTTGGTCCGTTGTTCACAAAGGCTGTTGGGCTGTTTGCCCTTTTGACAGGCTGGGTCCCTTTTTGGCAGTGGGCTTTGTGTTGGATGATCTCTAAGGTCCCTTCCTACCCAAACCATTTATGATTTTATGATCCTAATATAATCCTTAAGCTTCCTTAATCTTGAAGGTGAATAACCTTTCTCTCTTTTTGTGTAACTCACTCAAGATGAGAACGCTGGCTTTAGCGTCAGGTAAAGATAAATGCATTCTCTGCTTTCTTTTAGGTTAAATAAACTTCAGCATTCACTGGCAACTTGAAATGTAAACCCAAATCCTACACTGCTTCTTGCCAGTTGAGACTGCACCCATTGAACCCTGACAGTACTCAACAGAGTGAGCACGCTCAATGTAATTTACATCTAATAATGCTAAAAACTCTAACTCTCCGTATTCATTAGAGCACCATGGTGTGCAGATCTATACCTTAGTATCTGTTACAACAATCACCATATGAATTCTTAAAAACAGTTGCATGCATTTTGATCTGGATTCCTAGAGTTTAACACGCAGGCATATGCTTGGGATTTTAGCATTACTGCGGTCGATTTAATCCTTATCAGAAGCATTAGAACCTTTTTGTAGCTCTGTTAATCTTTGTCCTTCAAAGATAATAAAAAGGTAATTTGATTGGGTTCTCCAGTGTAAAACCTTGGAATTGATTCCAAAGAAGAATGTTTATTTACCTTTACTGAGGTCCTTTTGAATGAAGGTCAATGGCACAAATGACACTGGAGTTCAGCCTGCTGCAAGACAACTACGAGTATCTCAAACAAACAAACAGAAGTACCTCAAACAAACCTCAACTTAGGGTTTACTCAACCTGTCCTTCAAATATATCTTTTACAGTCCTAAAAGTAAGTATTGATATGTCTTATAGATACTCTGAGGTAAATAGTGTCTCTGTGCAGTTCACTAAAGGTTGGTAGCAGGTATTTACTTTTTGGTTTACAAACCCCATCCTGTTCCAGTTTACCAATTCAGTTACAATTTTGTAAATGTGATGACTCTTTTCTGGAATATGTAAATCCTAAATAACAATTGCAGGAGGCAATCAGGCATCAGATTTACTTCTCTGCAAGCTCTGCTGCTACTGTTTCAAAACTCAGAGAAGGCTTCTTGCCTGTCCTCATTTCCTGTGGTTTCTCCATTGCTCAAAAGAATAAATCAGAGTTTCAGTCACTGCAGACTCCAGGCTGTTTGCTGGAGAAGAGAGAGTAATAATTTATTCCTCTTAAGAGAAGAATTTTCTTGGCCATATAAGATAAGATAAAACCTGCTAACAGAGTAAACTGTTCTAGGTAAGCTCTGCCAACCTCCAGTTGTCTTTTGCAGATTATCACACAATGTGTAACTGCAAGCATGTGAATGGTCCCACTGAAATTAAGAAGACTCCTCATCTGCTTAAAATTAAGGGACAGATAAACTATTTGCACACTTGGTTGTTGACTTGCTTTTGTGAAAGGGCTAATGGTCCAGACTCCTCAGGTAATCATTTTGCATGTTTCTGCATTTTTAATGTTTACTTTGTTTGGAATGTTGTATGTGGGAGCAAGTATTTTTCTTACTGACCTTTCTTCTCTTGAAAAATGAACAAAAAAAGTGATTTTTGTTTTGGAATGCGTCTTTTTATGCAGCAATAAGAGTAGGAGAAACACGTGCTTTATTGCATTTACTGACTATTAGGGAAGACAGAGCTTGTAGGAAATTATTCTTTGAGAGTTAGTGCTAGGTAAAAAAAACAGTCACTTTCAAATCAGATCATGGAAGTTATTACCTTTCCTCTCTTTTTCTTGATGCTTGGGTGTTATACTCAATCTTTTTGTTCTGCATCCTATCGCAGACCCATCTTGTGTTTATCTGTAGGGCTTTCTGGAAAGCTGTGTATGCTGGAGGTATGTTATCCATGACTACTCTTTTGTGGCTCCCTTGGAAGTAATGCCTTTCGACACTATGCCCTGGCATGGAAAAACATGGTGTGCTAGGGAGCTTGCTTCTTTCTGTATAGCCTTATTCCTTTAAAATAAACTTTACAAAAAAGTACCCAATACAGTGTAAGATGCCCATGGTTTCTGAGAGGCAAAGGCTTTTGATGACATTTCTGAGCTACCATTAAGAGTTCAAGGGTAACATCACCCTTGTAATGGGTCTTATCAACTGAAGCAGCAACTCCCATGCAGCTACCCTTTCTGTATGGCAGCTAAGAGTATGCTTCAAGCCATTCCAGAATTGATATCTAGCCATTTATTATGACATTAAAGCGATATGAAAGTATTTCTTACCAGTGTAGTGTTGTGTATAATGTGGTTTGTATTTTAGAAGAACCGTATTCTTTCAGTGTCGCTCCTAGTGAAGGGTAAGACAGTCTGAGTTTGCAGATTTCCTTTTAGTTTGTGTAGGATATTCTTAAAATCAGGGACTGTGTTTTGTGTTTTAACGAAACCAGGTTTTCCTTTTTTCCCCCCTCCTTGCATTTAATGCTCAAAACATCTTGATTATGGAAGCAATCTAGTTAAATATTTTATGTTTTGGGAAATACCTACTTGCCTTGGAACTCTTTTCCAATCGCTGTGTTTTGAGAATCTGTCACTGATCTGAGGAGAAGGGGAGAGAGAATGAATTACAAATGGCAAATTTGTGTACTACTAGGATCGCAAGTGACAGCCCAGGATTGACTGTGGGATATTCTGCATCTTTAGTTTGACAGGGTGCAACAGTCCTGTGGCCATGCAAACTTCACAGTTGTCATTCATACCACAGTCTGTGGCTGCACAGATGTGGTTATAAATGGAGACAGATCACGTGCAAGGCGCTCTGCTCCAACGACACACAACCTCTTACTGCCAGAGCTTAAGGACGCTTGGTAGCTGTGGTAGCAGTGTTAAATTTTGCATGATCTACATGCAAGGCATTGGATCCTGTGTTCTTGAGCACTTCATCCAATTAAGAATGGTCATAGTCACACACGCTAGTTGTTAAAAACTAGGTTTTGGATCTCCACCATCAAGCAGCCAACTTTGCAATGACTTAAAAAAATATTCTTGGCCCAAAATAATGAATCCAGAAATCTGTGAGATATCTGGGCTTTGTGCAAGATTGGGGACAAAGTGAAGTCAGTGTCTCTGGTAGACAGTTAGGTGTTTGCTAAGTGGAGAGCTGCCAACGTTAGCCATTGGGAAACATCAGTCCAGGAGCAGGTCTGAGCTGCTGCCTTAGTGCATCTGATTTGTTGTATCTCCATTCACTCTGAGCAGTGGTGCTCCTGGCAGGTCCAGTACCTGCTTAAGAAGGACTAAAAGGCAATGGTGTGATGTCAGGAATTGCCTTTTGCAGACCAGACAAGTAGACTAGGGGCCGCCCACCCCAAGAGGAAGGAGGCCAAGGACCTTCTTAGCCTGAAAAGGTCCAACTCACTGTCTCACTCTGTAAAAGATATTTTAACCATGAGGCTACAGGCAAGGCTATGGAAGAGCCATTATTTACCATTCTAGTGCAGTCAGACTGGAGGGGAAATCTGATCCCATCACCTGAGGATGAGTATTTCCCTTGTGTACCTGACTTAAAATATTGATTAGTCTTTACCTGTTGCTTCTAATTATGTCTTCAAAACAGCAGACCAGGAACAGAAGGTCTCAAGGTGAAGATTCTCATGTGAAATTTCCACAATATTGAAGTCATCAGCTATGGTGTCTTTGTGTATACCAGAATCACTTGCTTCTGTAGCGCTACAGGCCGTTAGGTCTGCTGATGCATCTCCCACATGAAGAAGAGATTTGCTGCCAGCCATCAGAGTGCTTCCCTGGAGCAGAGCTGGCCCTTCGGAACTGTTTTGGGTGGCAATATTGAATAACATGCTCAGGCAGTAGAGGAACATTTTGGGTCAACTGGCTGCTCTTGAGAAGAACTTGTGACCACATCTCTGTTTAAGGCTGTCCAGGTCTGTCCTAAGTTGTAAACAATATTTACATAGGCACAAATGCTAAAGTACTGTTCTGTGCTGGTACTAAGCACGTTGCAATACTGTTAATTAAGGTTTCTGACATGGGTTTTGATCTAATCTTGCAGAATTTTAAAACTCTGACTTTTTTTCTTTGTATGTGCAACTACATTTAAAAAGGATTTTCATAATTTCTTTGTTTCCAGCTTCTCATAAGGTTGGACAGATTCTCACAGTTTCTGTTGCTAATATGATTCCTGGCAAATAGAGCAGAAGGTTCAGGAGAACAAAAGAAATGATCTAATTTTAGTAATGGTGCAGACTGAGTCTGTCATTTTTCTCTCTCTTTTATCCTCCTCCCCTTTCTGAATGTCAGAACCTCTCCCAGCACTGCCTCTTTTCAGTTTGAATTGAATTCTTGTTCTTCATCAAGGACTGGGCATGAGGAGTTTTTAGATGCTCCTCTGAACAGAAGCTGGAGTAAGTGAGAGGCTTTATCAGTGAAATTCTGACTTGTCACAGATAATTTGCTAAGAATGAATCACTTCCAGCGAAGCAAATTAGAAAACCTTATGTCTGGAATTTCACTTCCTATGTGTGTCATATTTCTATTATCCATTTTAAATTTTAAATTGAACTTTGAGTCTATTACAGTGTAAAGACAATAAAGGAATTAATTTAGTTTCTGGAAGACAGAGTTGCGTTTAGTGTAGTAGGTCCACTCTGCTTGGAAGGTGCTCAGACCTCATCCAGTGAGTCCTTTGACCTGTGAGTAACTGCAGTGTGAACATTTCTATAGAAGCCTTGACTTAAAATGTATTCTTTCAAAGGCAGTGGGAATATTAACATGTTTTAAATGAAATACCTGCTTACAAACTTTGCTGGGTTAGGCTCTCAGGGTACTGTTGTAGTGAACAACATTTGTGCTTGTCTTAAGTCAACCTTTATTCTTCTTGCTCCTGTTTTGGATGTGAGAAACAAACAGGCTGTGTTTGCAATTTGCAGGATGGCAATTTCAGGCATATGATGTGCAGAACTGTATGAGAAAGCAAAGAGTAAAGAATAACATGATTTGAAGTGAAAATTGCTTGAGCAGTAACAAAATGCAGAGGATATCCTTTCTTGGACGTTAATGTATCGAGTGTACAGCAACAACACTCCTATGGTTAGAACCAGATTAGAGTTCAACATTTAGAGACATAATATATTACAAAACAAAAAATAAAGCCAGCCTAAAGATTAATTTTGTTCCTGAACAGGTCTACTTTAATAACCATGGCAAACTGGATGAAAAATGTGCAGTTATTTTTCAAACTAAATAATTCCTTAGTACCTAGCTCCAGTTTGTTTCATTTCATGTTATCTCTATAGAAAGGGCAGGCAAGTATTGCCGTTAAATCTACAAAACCTGCAACCATATTCATGTTGAAATAAATTCCTGTGACTGATGCAGCAGAACACACTATTAGGCATAAAATGGGGCTTTGGAATAGACTGCATGTACTGTAGAGTAGTATGTCCATTTGCAAGTGCTCAGTAAATAATTAGTCAGACCTCCTTCCCTAACTTCTGTAATAGGCTTAAAGACTATGCTGAATGATATTGAGATGGGAGGAGTATTGCTTCTCAGCTTTGTGTCTTTAGGAATGATATTTATATTGCCTTTTTTCCAAAATCATTAGGCCTGAAAAAATGCAACTTAAATATATTCCAGGAACTGGAGATTAGAAAAGCCGTCTGCCAAATAGGCAAGGTTTGCAATGAAATCTCCCTTATCTCAGCCAAGCAGCTCATCATTTAAGCAGAAAATAGAAGGGAAGGGCTATTCTCTCTCCATTCCTGTTTTCCATGCACAAAAAGGTTTGTATGGTTCCACCCTGAGGCTCAGCTGAATGCAGTGCTCAGCCTGAGATGATGTCCAGCCAGTGGAGCTGGACAGGGCGGGTGGAATGGTGATGGGAGTGGCTTCACAGCAGTGTGCCTGTCCCTCAAGACACAGTCCTCCGTGCTTGTTGCACTGTACAGTGTTAACAAGAGTCAACCGACCCCTTCGTCCTCTTCCTCCCTGCTGCAGTAAATCTACCAACGGCTTCCAGCCCACCCCTTCTCAGCAGTGTTCAGCCTTGCTTATCCCTCACCTCCTTCTGCTCTGGCCACTAATCCCACTCCATCTACAGTCATGGAATAGCCCAATAGTTCTGTTTTAATGAGTGTTCAGGAAATGCTTCTCGTCCAGGGGATGGGTGGAAGACTCAAAGTTGGCAGGATGATCTTTAGGTTGCTGAAAGTTTTTGCCAAAGAACATCAGGTCTCCCAGGCTTCTCTGTTGGGTGCACTCTAACCATCTTCATCATTCTTCCCTATATCTGGCACATGTTTTTCACAGGATGATATTCCCGCTGGGCTAAGGGATCTGAAGCCCTTTTGGTGCAGCAGAGCACGTAGCACAGGCTCGATCACCGTTTCAGCCAGCCGCTCCCATTGCTATCCCCCGCAGCTCCTATCAGGGCACTAATACTGTAGCTAATGATGTCTGAGTTCTTGAGGCGCTTTAAGAAGTCTGGCATACAGCCCACAGCTAGAGCTGAGATTCTACTACAATAACATTTACGTTGGCAGGCCTTTGAAGAGAAACTTGCGTTCGCTCCAGCTGGTGGGTGTGATTCTAGCAATTAATTCAGCTTTTCCAGTGGCAAGAGTTTGTTGATACAGCTTGTTGCTCTTCCTGTGGCAAAACACATCAATAACTTGGAAAAGAAACTGGCTAGACAGTCACAGAATCACAGAAGCCTTGAGGATAGAAGGGACCTTTGGAAGTCATCTAGTCCAAGCCCCGCTCAAAGCAGGGTCAATTACAGCATGTTGCCCAGGGCTGCGTCCATTTGGGTTTTGAATATCTTCAAGGATGGAGACTCCACACTCTCTCTGGGCAAACCAGTATTTTACCTCCCTCCCAGTAAAAACCTTTTATGTTTAAGTGGAGTTTCAATGCATGTCTTTTGCCTCTTCTCCTCTTGCTAGTCACCACCAAGAAGAGTAAGGCTTTGACTTCTTGCTCCTTCACAAAAGTCGTGAAACACTAAAAAAAGGCTAAACAAAACTTGCTACTTCAACCTTTCCTCATATGACAGGTTCTCCCATCCCTTACCCATCATGGCCCTTTGCTGAACTCATTCCAGTATGTCTATGTCTGTTTTGTACTGGAGAGCCCAGGACTGGACCTAGCTATGGTCTCACCACTGCTGAAGAGAGGAGAAGGATCCCCTCCCTTGACGGCTGGAGATGTTTTTCCTAATGCAGCCCCGGAAGCTGTTAGCTGCCTTTGCTGCAAGGTTATATTGGTGGCTTACAGTTGGCTTGTCGTTTACCAGGATCCCCAGAGCCATTCCTACAAAGCTGCTTTCCAGCCATTTGGCCTCAGCCTCTACTTGGGGTTATTCATCTCTTGGTGCAAGATTTTGCAAATATCTTTGTTGAACATCATGAGATTGCTGTTTGCCTAAGTCTTTATAAAAAAAGATTTGGGAAAAAGCTGGAAGGATGGAGATTTAAGTATTTCAGGTTCCCCCAAAATCCACACATCGTTAATTATCTAATTTTTTAACTCAGGACCCTCACATCTGTAAGGCCGTGTCATCATCCTGAGCTCTGGAGGCTGTTGCAAAGCTGAAACGAGGACGAAAGTCATCCATGTGATGATTAGCTTTTTAAGTTTATAAAGCAAGAGGAACTGCAGGCATTTAATTCTCCATGTAGTAATCTGAACTTTAGGATTCTGTATTTATAGCATTTTTTAAACAGGAATTCTGCCCTGATCTAAATGCATGTAAATGGAATCCTCTTGGTTATGAATAAATTACTTATTTTATAATTGGCATTCGTAGTTTCCTCTCTACACTGTGTCTTTTTCTACAAGGTTGTTCTTTCCAACAGCGCCTCACCACCTCTGCCCTCAGCAAACCTGTAGTGAAGAAGGAGAGTATCCATATTGCTTCCCAAGTATACAAAATATAGTGGAATGCTGGCTGTGAAATGTCACTGACTGGAATCACTGTCAGATTGTCAAATGTCCTAATATAGTGATTTTTTTCTTTGCCTTTATCATGTTGCCTGTTATTTTTGGGGCAGAATGGACCTAGAGCTTCATGGTGCAGTACAGTAGAGCTCTTGGTTTCTTCCTTTCCCTTTGCCATTCACATTAGATGGTCATTGATTCACAACTTGGATTTACACCCAGCTGTGAAGGTTTGTTGCTCTGGGCCTTGCCTTGAATCTAGAATTTCGGATCTGGATTAAGTGTGCTAAGGCCATCAGGAGCATTTCGTTGGTTTCCTTCAGGTTTTATGCTGCAAATTTATCAGTAGCACCAAAACTTAGATTTATCAAGAAGGTGTGCAACCAGAATAACAACATTAGAAAGTGGATGTAGCAAAGAAAGGAAATAGAATCATAGAATGGTTTGGGTTGGAAGGGACCCTAAGGCCCATCCTGTTCCAGCCCCCTGCCATGGCCAGTGACACCTCCCACAGGATCAGGTTGCTCAAAACCTCATCCAACCTGGCCTTCAACACCTCCAAGGATGGGGCAGCCACGACTTGTGAGGACAACCTGTGCTAGTGCCTCACCACCCTCACAGGAAAACATATCTTGCTAAAATTCAATTAGGATATTTACCGTTAATCTGTTCATTCCTATCTTCACTGTTGGAGCAGATCAGGACATGGGGTCTTCATGACATGGTAGTAGGAATCTCTCTGGGTTCAGGGCGGTCTGGGCTGCAGATATTAACTGCTCAGCTCCATTCTTTGCATGTCTGGATGGAGAGTGGAAGAATGGCTTTGTCTTCAAATTACTAGAGTGAGATGCTTCAAGGCTAAAAAAATGGAAGATGGTTTTCTTTAAACAATTGTGTTTTCATCACCTTCAGTAATTCTAATTTCAGCTTTCCCCCTGCACGTTTGGTACTGTCAGGCTAAGTTGGTTGGATACCAAGTGGTAGGAAGGAAAACATAGTTATTTTAAATAATTCCAAGTCCTGCTTCATAGACAGAGCTCAGTTCTTAAAAGTAGGTCCGAGTTGTTGGAAAATAGCGGTAGTCATACTAACGATAGACTCTGGTTTGTTTAATAAGTCCTGTTAATGTTTAAGACTTTTCCCCCCCTTTAAAAATTTCCATTTTGAAGTCAGATGATTCATGATAATACTTTTTTCCTTTTGCAGTGAACATGTTGTCCTGGCATCTCAGCATCAGCACTTGGGAAGCCCTGATGGTGAATGAATCCAGGTCCTCAAGTCAAAGGAAGCACGTATGAGCTGGGATTAAGGAGGAAGCGGAGGCTTTAATGAATGGGGAAGACTCCGTTCTTCAGAGGGGTGAAGGGAGGTAAGGGAACCTCCTGTTGTTTATGTGATTATTGCTAATTACTGTGACTGAACATCCTCATGACAGGAATATTTGTTGCCTGAAGTAAAGCTTGTTTGCTGCCATTCCTTTTTTCAACTGTCTCATGGTGCCCTCTCGAGGTAGGAAAGACCCTTTTATTTACTACTTTACAGCAACTAGAACGCAAACTGGAGACACAGACACTTGTGAAGAAGCTGAGAAATTGCTGTTTGCTTTGAAAAACAAATTAAATTTGCTATCTCTTGATGCAAAGTCAGTGGTTTTTGGATTCCCATTTAGAAAAACACACCAAACACTTTGCCTCCAGCTTTTCCACTAGGAGGGAGACAAAAAGCACAAAGGATGTGTCTTCGCAGTGCCCTGTGACCACAAAGGTGCGTATCCCCATAGTGTGAGCAAGGTTAAATACTGGCAGTTTCTATGTGGGAAGGGAATGTGTTTCCCACAAAATACTCTTGTGTCCTTGAAATTTAGCTCAAAATGCATCAGGAAGTGCTGGCCATGTTTGGATACTAAAGTGGATTAGGAATCCTTCACGCATTAGGAAGACCATCCTTTGGGCTGAAGTCAAATAGATTGTATTGTGCTTGTGGGTAAGGTCTGTGAGTGAGGCACCCATCCCTTCTCATTGGAGGAAGCCAAATGTGTGGTCACCGCCTTACTGTGATGGACTGCAAACTGTAGGTTTCTCTTTAAAACTGACTCTTAGGTGCTTGATCTTGAAATGTCTCTTGCCAGGTCACAGCAGGCTGTCCTTCCAAAAATCTTAAATCCAACAAAGAGCAAGAATTTGCAATACAGTGGGTCCTCAAGAGTCAGGGAATTAATCACTTTTGATTTGGACTGGGATAGGGACAATGCTGAGTGTTGGGGGCAAGGACAGCCTTTTTGAGATGCTATGGGTGCACGCTGATTTATTAGTAGTCTCCTTCACTGCTGAGTGGGATACATTTAAGCTCACTGTGCAGCCTGTACTGTCACCTTTTCACAGCATCCCACTGAGTCGCTCCAGGATGTTTCTGTCTGTTCCCATTCAGTGCTGATGTGGCAGTTTCAGGAAAACAGGCACAGAAGGCAACTGCAGGCTGTATTTTGTTTAAGTCTGTGTCCTTTCAGACTTCATTTTCCCGTCCAGGTGCCCCCAACAGCCACAGTCACTATGAAGTCTGCTGTATCTGTTTGATCAACGCTCTTTTCCTTTGTTTCTTGTGTGCTCTTCAAACTGGATGAGCACAGACCTCATGCTCAGACCCAGGAGCAGCAGAAGCTGTGATGCCTGTGGAGGTGCTGCATCCAGAGGCTCTGCAGCCATGGGGCCACCAGCATGCTTGGGTGATGACTGAGACTCTACCAGGCTGTCTTAGCAAGTGGTGCGACACCTTTTCTCCTCCTGATGGCATGACAGCTTTGATTTTCTGAGACACTTGAACCAGCAAGGCATCTAGAAGAGAGATTTTCTCAATGAAGGGTTTTTTTTGGCTCTGATTTTCCTCTGCTGCTATTACAAACTGCAGACTTCATGAACTACAGCCCTTCCTCCATCCTGTCTTTTATGTGCAGCTCAGTTTTGGGGTTCGGAAGGCTTTTGATGTGTTGATTTTGTGCCTGTGTTGGTTACATTTAAAAAATACTTTTTTTTAAAACATCTCTGCTTCTCATAGATAACATTTGATGTAGACAGTTGGAAATAAGTGTAAACAAATGCTGGACAACACACTGAATCTGAAAGCATAAATCGCCTCCGCAGAGCTATAAATTGAAGACTCAAAGCTCTTGTTGTGTTGAAAAGAGGGACTCTTGGGCCCAACAAGGGGTAAGATCTTAATAAAACCTTTGTTTGGTCTTACAATAGTGAACAGCAAAGTGTGGTTTGGGATTTCTGCCAAGTTAACCCTGGCTTATTCCCAGTGTCAGAAGTACTGCTAAGAAACCCCTTAACATGTTATTAAAGGTAAAGAACAAAAAATAGTTAATATTTTTAATTTTCAACACTGATTTTAAAGCAAAAGCTTTCATTTTATAAACATCCTTCATTCCTTTTCCCTGTTGCTAGAACAGAGGCTTTGGAGAAAATTCACATTTTATGTGGCATTAACTCTCTTTTTGTGGGGAAAAAACAAAGTTAGTTTAAATGGTAGGAAACTGGCACTGTCTTTAATATCAGTGGAGTCTTGTTTTCTTTAAGATGAAAGTGCAGGTGTTCTGAGTCCCCTCGAATGCATGCTGATTTGCCTTATTTGACTGTTTCCTTCCTTGTGCTTTGTTGGGCTCTGCCCATCTGTGATCCCTTGCCCTGTTTCTTTGCAATAAAAGGGAATCAGAGGCTACTCCAGACATGGCCTTGGAAACCCTTTGGATAAGTATAAGATTGTAGGACATGTTGCGTGAGGTGCATGTCCAATGAGAAGCTGAAACCTCCCCTCGCAGAACTTAAGGCCATTTCCTCTCATCCTATTACTTGTTACTTCGGCGAAGAGACCAACACCCACCATTCTACAACCTCCTTTCTGGTAGTTGTAGAGAGCGATGATGTCTCCCTTCAGCCTCCTCTTCTCCAGGCTAAACAATCCCAGTTCCTTCAGCCACTCCTTGTAAGACTTGTGCTCCAGACCCAGTTAGGTCAGGATTTCTTGAGCACTGGCGCCACAGAGGTCTGGTGGTGTCATGTTTTAAAGCAGGCTGGCAGAATACGCAGAAGTGATAGTCACATTTCTTCCAGTCCTCATACCCTTCTCTGCTCTCCACTGTGCTACCTACTCATCTAAGGAAAGGTGGCATCTTTATTCTTGTAGAATTAACTAATCAAAAATATGCTGTTGGTGATTTCAATTATAAATGTTTCCTCCCATTCTTAAAACGTTTCCACTTGTTTTCTTGGCAAGACCTTGAGGATCTCTCGTGAGAGTTCATTTCACATGGATGTGCACAGAATGAATAGTTTATCTCCAGCTCCTGCTGACTTTCATGAATAATTTGATGTAAAAAGCTAAGTTGGACTTTGCTGTCTTGGATAACTTGGGAGTACCAGCTTCTAATATTCCAGCCACCGACCAAAACAGCCTTTCTAGTCTGAGAGGCCAAAGTGCCTCTGGCTTCCACTCACCTGCAACCTTCCTTGGGAATTTCCAATCCTTACTGTTTCCTCTTTAGCTACCTGGCTGCTTTGGGCTCCCCCCCCCCAGAAACAGGAGGGGCTATAGGGCTTCCTGCTGTCAGAACTTCTCTTCTGAATGAGAACTATTTGATTAAACAAAGAAGATTTGGTGGGACTGTGATTTTTACTGTTTCTCATTTTCCTCCCCAGGCATATGCCAGAAAACACTGTGGTCCGTCCTGGAAGTGAGCAGCTTGTTTTGCAGGGTGCATTCATCTGCCCAGGCAAACTCCCTTGCTTATCTGAGTAATGTCACACGTGTCTAAATGATTGCAAGAGAGTGAAAGGAGTTGGGAGCAGAAATAATAGCACTCCTTCATCTATCACAGAGCAGTGCCAACAAAATAATGAAGCCATGTGAATAAAGAACCAACATAATAATCAAGCTCTAACCATTTTTGGAAAATTAGCACTTCTTCCATAACAGTAGCGGCTGCTGGGAAAATGGTACGAAATATTAACTGTCAGGTTAAGCACACCTTAATCAACATGTGCCGAGTCCCACTGATGTGTCCTCAAACCTGTTACTTAAGTACTTGTTAAGGCCAATTAAATAAACAAAATTTTAAATCCTAATAGCATAAACCACATAAATAACATAAAAGAGCCATAATGGCTGAGTGGGTGGGTGTTTAGCCCTTCTTGATTTAAAACAGCGAAGTGAAAAATGTTGGAGCCCTTGAAGGTGATTTCGAAGATGGGGAAGTGACTGTGCTACACAAACAGCAATCAGAGACAATTAAGAGAACTGGGACAAGTGCCTCATTCTCTCCACAGACCGCATGGGAAATTGTGCTTTACATTTCAGTTGCCTTGCATTTCAAATAAGGCCCCCAGCTATGTCATTTTTCAAGTCCAACTCAAATCAAAAGATATTGCTTAAAATCCCTATTACTCCAGAAGTGAAAGGAATGATTGTCTATGCTGATGAGCCTGGAAGATTGTCTTGGAAAGAATTCGACAGTTTTGTCTCCCGGTCCCATTATAACATTATTACTGCCCCTGAAGAAGGCTGACAGAGCCTGAATACCAGCCTAAGCACAGGGGTGGTTTAGGATGGCTCTCTGCCGCTGCCGATTTCCTGTTGTTTCTCTGCACTGTGCGCTACGCTATGTGTGTGTGTGTTTTCTTTTAAAGCTTAATCTGATGAAGAACCTTAGTGAGACTGTATGGTAACAAAAGAGCGGAAAATACAAGCAAGCTGAAAAAAAAAAACGTAAAAAAGGAAAGAATGAAAATAGGGAAATTCAGAAATAATTATCCATATCCAATTATTACCCTGTCCCAATGGAGAATGCATAGCCCTGGAGTGATACTTGTTTCGAGAACTTTCTGGTAAGCATGAATAGGTTTCAGTACATAATTCAGGAATGTTCTGACGTGCTGAAGTGTACTCAATTTTGCAGCCTTCAATGCAAAGGCAGGAGTACACTCAGCTTCCAGAGCTCTTGTAGCTGTTCTGGTTTGTCCTAATATACAGTGGGGCCTAGAAATGAGCACCTTAGTTTCCAAATGCACCTATATACCTATTTTAGTGACTACATTTCCCCTGGTCCAAGTGCTTGTCTGCATGTCATTTGTGTAATACAATACCTTCTGCTGATGTTTATCCTCTTAATTATGAGTAAGCAGTGATTGGGAAGCTAGATGAACATTCTGAGTTAAGTTACTTACTAGAACATCAGCTTTGTAATGTGATGCATATGCGAGACAGACTGTTTGCTTAAAATAACCCCAAACCAAACCAGCGAGGCTGGCGGGGTTGCTGAGATCAGGGCTGTGTGCTACAGGCAGTGCCTGGCTGTGCCGTCTCAGGCGCGGGGTTCAGCTCAATGCTTGCATCTGTGTTTTCACCTTGCTGCAGCTTGGCAGAGCCGAGACCTTCAGGATGCCAAATCCCAAGTGTCCCTTGCTTTCCTGGGCCTCCGTGGAGCCTCGCTGCCTTCGTATCTGGCTGCCTGCCGTGGGAGTGAGTGGTGGCCAGTGTGGTGTGCAGAGGGACACAGGGGACTCTGTGCTTTGGCTGATGGCCCATGTGGTGCCCAGCAAAGCTTCCCTTAACCAGTTCTTACTTCTCTGCTCACTGCTGCCATGAAAACTGTGAGATGGAGAGGCTGTGTTGCTCGCATACAAGTGATGCGAGCTCTACTTGCAGCAATTTTCCCAAGGAAGGAGCAATGTGCCTTTGCATAAGGCACTTCTTTTTCTGTTATTTTTTTTTTTTAAATGAAAAAGGCTCTAAATGTAAATATTCAATTATAATTCTAATTAATGGAAAGCTAGTATCAGACCTCTCCACTCACATACAGTCAACTCTGCACAAATCAGGTCATCTTGGAAAACAAGAACCTAAATCAATTGTTTCCAGATTAAAGATTTAAACTTTTACTTTTCACTGTGTAACATTTGACTGAGAAATAAATCATTGTTACAGTGACAACGTGGCCCTTGTTCTCGTCAATCCAGTATATAAGCTATCCACATCTCTAGAAAAAACACAATATCTTGTTGATTTGTGGGGGCTGCAGAGCAAATATACCCACTGAAATCAAGAGGAATTTGTGAAGGAAACAGGCTGCTTCTGAGCCAGGGATTGTAGAAGTCATCTACAAATTTTGGCAACCTCAACACGAAGCCTTTCGCAGGGTGGTGTCAGAAAGCAAGTCCAGTGAGATCATTCACATGTGGAACTACACAAAAAGACAGAAAAATACTGACAGACCACATTCACTGCTCTCAGAACCTGAGCCCAGTACCCAGAGTCAAAATGAATAATGTCTCTAGCAGAAATCTCATTCGTTTCAGTAGGAATTCCTTGGACTGTGGTGCTACACAACTAACAATGACAAGGTTGGGTCCTGACCTGCTTGTTTTAAAACAGCTTCAAGAAAAACACGTTTAGGGGCAAATTCTGGTCACAGTAAAACCAGTGGGAGTTCCGCATCTTTGTATCGTTGTATCGTTGTATATTATACAAAGTTGTATATTATACAATAATATCGTATATTATACAACGATATATCTTTTTCTACATTTTCATGTACCTCAAATATGTAACTCTTAGCAGGAAGGAACTCATTTATGTACATAAAAATATGCCTATAAAAATGCAATGTTTATTATTTTAGATTCACTGATAACTCTATAGCTCTGCATTAATATCTCTCTGTTGTTTTCTGAAACAGCCGAAAGGCTGATGGGAGTGAGATACCAACCTGAGGTAGCAATCTAGCAAGAAAAGCAATGCTGTCACTGTAAAGGGACTCCTGGCTGAAGAAGTGACGCTTGCAGTTACTGAGACTGTCAGTCCGAGTCCGTGTTGTGTTGGTACCCCAGATAAAGATCAGGCCAACTTAAGAGCTGGCGACACGCCATGCAGACAGATGGACAGATTGGTGAGCAACACAAAGGCCGTGTAGGAGCATCAAGTGTGGATTCTGGAGGCAGCGTTCTCAGCTGGGAGACTGCAAACAGCTGGCCAGATTTTTTATAAACAATCTCTGGTTTAGGAAGTGCTGCCGTTTGTTTGGGTTTAGATGATGTAACATAGCAAATAAATCAGGGGTTATTGTTCTTTAATGTTGCTAAAGTTGGCTTGAGCTGCACAAAATTAAGGAAGCAGAGAAGGGGCATTCCCTCTGAGCCCTGGAGAGAGCAAGGGTTAGGAATGGTAATGGAATTCCTCTTGTGGCAGGGTTAAAAAGATCTCACAAGCTGCTGAGCGGCGCTGCAGAGTGAGTGCCAACGCTGCTCATTAGAGATGGGGAAGAGAAATCTCACCTTGGATTCAGAAGCTGGAATTCATCACAAACTCGTGCTTCAGTCTTCCTCTCCAAAGCGAATCAGTGTCAGGGTAGGGGCGCTATGCAACAACTCCTTTCCTGGGGCAAGGGTAACATTTACTAGACAGTAGAAACTTGAACGCTTATTACAAGCTGGAAAACTGAAACCTAAAGGTGAAAATCTGATGCTAGTGCATTTTCTTTTTGAAGAAAATAATTTATAAGAGTTTATCAGAATTTAAATGTTTAGTTTATGGCAGTTTTTTTCCTGGCACGACAAACTTTAAATGGTTAAATTAAATGATTCAACTCTAACTAAAAATAGGGCTGCTGTGTAGAAATTTGAATGATTGGTCCTTGTGTGCATTAGCATCCCTTTGTCTCACAATGTTTCATCCCTTCTGTTTGCAAAATGAACAGGTTTTTCCCAGGCTGATACTCTATCCAGACTTTACTGTATTCTGTCTTCTAACAATAAGCCCAAGCTGCCTTTTAAATACCACTTTACTCATTTTTCTACCATTCATTTATTATTTCTTTCAAAATCCTGGGTTGCCCCATGTATTTTACCAGTGTTAGTGCATGTTGGGCAGTCAGGTCCAGAATCATCCCAGCTTTGTAATGCTCGTGTTGTGAGCTCAATTTATATTTAACCTGTGAATAACAGGCATAAAAGGGCAACACAAAAAAAGAATAAAGAGAAAATGAATCCAGAGCACTCAATATCATAGAATTGTAGATGGGTTTGGGTTGAAAGGGACCAACCCCCTGCCATGGGCAGGGACACCTCCCACTGGATCAGGTTGCTCAAAGCCTCATCCAACCTGGCCTTGAACACCTCCAGGGATGGGACAGCCACAACTTCCCTGGGGAACCTGGGTCAGTGCCTCACCACTCTCACAGGACAAAAAATTCTTTCTAATATATAATCTAAATCTCCCTTCTTTCATCTTGAAACTATTACCCCTTGGCCTGTCACTACAGTCCCTGTTGAAGAGCCCCTCCCAAGTTCATGACTAGTCACGAACTGGGTTAGAAAGGGACAGGATGGGTGAAGGGATTGAGAAAGGGCAAAAGCATCACATTTTTGTAAGTGATCGAGATTTGCTAAATCAGAAAACTATTATCAACTAAAAGCACTGATCTATTGTTAGGTTCATCTCTTTGGGTGCAGCAAAGGGATAACAGAAGGAATGACACCAGTAGACACCTGTTGGTCTTTGCAGCAGAAACGAGTTTATTTACTTCTCTGGAACTTTTGTCTTCACACCTGCACATGATCAGATTAATGCTGTGGGATCTGAGTGGGGCCATGCATGTGGCAATTACAGAATAACACATTGGGAGTGTATTCTGATGGAAAAGAAAACATTTAAAGCATCCCCTTTAATGAATACTGGCGTATTGCATAACTTGTGTAAGCTCATGGAAGAAGGAGTACTTTCCATTGATGCACTTCCCCAAGGCCTCTGTTCTTCTATTAACTTGCATTGAGATGGGCGCACAGCTACACTTTTTGGGCTTCTGCAAATTACAGTCACGAGCCTAACAACAATTATATGCCTACAGTGCATTAAGTAAAATAAATACATTGAAGGAACATTTAGGGATGCTGGCAAAACCACTGAGTTGTTTGTATTTTAGGGTGAAATCATAATCTGAGGACTTCAGCAGTATATCTAAACCAGAGGGCCCATAAATGCTTCTAATGTCATCTCAGGACAAGACTTTGGGATATTTCTCCATCATCCGTGGCCTCTGTAATTCCTATGTGAAGGTATGATGCACAAAGGCTGGACAGGAGCTGCGCTGTGTGCAGGAAGGCTCTGATTTGGATCATCAGAGGCCCAAGACCATAGCTATCAGTGTAGCTATTACCTAACTGTTGGCCCTGTCTTGTCTTGCAGAGATCAAGCACAGGATATTGTGCAGCACCAGCAGACAGGAGAACCTTGGCGAGGCCCCAGCTCCAAGTCAGTGATGTTACAGAGGGATGAGTCTCCATTTAAGTCTGCCCTGGCTTTTTTAAGGTCACCGATTCTCTCTGAAGAAACAAAGCAGCACCCAGACAAACACACACATGCACATGCAATAATTAAAAAGAATTAACACGGGACTTAGTTTGCGCTGCAAACCAAGGTTCTTGTTAAGTGGAAATTTGCCATATGCTCTCCAACTTGAGACACAAAGAGGAGCCATTTTCCTAACTCAGACCTCAGTTTTGCTGCAGGATTGGCATGCCTGTTGCCAATTGTTGTTGGCCTGTTTAGTTCAGAGTATCAACATTTATTATGGGAACTGTATACCAAGGTTAGTTGGAAAAGGTTTTGGAAACTCTTTTTCTCTCAGCGCCTGCTGAGCTTTTATTTTGAGGAGAAAGTAACACAAATAATAAATGCGGAGGTGCCAGTGGGCTTAGTGTAAAGAAGACTTGGAGGTTTCTTTCTCTTCCTTCTTTTTTTTTTCTTTTAAACTGTCCAATTATGTCCCACGTAGCAGCAACTGGGCTAACAACAGCCATATGATGGGATAGCTGTAATCCGGTTGTGGGTCTAGCTCCATGAGACAGACTCCAAGTAGATGAGTTTTAAATCTCCTTAGAATTAAGAAGGGTTTGGAACCAAATTAATTGTTTTGGAAAAATCCTGCTTTATGGATCATGAAGAGGATAAAAAGGGAAAAAAACATGTCATCTGTAGTGGTTAGTCAGATGTTCTTTTGGAGTTACAACGATTCCCTCTCTAATTCCTCTTCTTGTTGACATTCCTGTTAAAAGAATAATGAGTACCATGTCCGTTGCCTTAGTGCTGCTCATCCCTGTGTACATTACGAAATCTTTGCATTAGGCTACCCAAATGGATGGAATCGTATTGTAAGGCAGACGTTACAAACAATCGCACTCAACTGTATGCATGCATAAAAGCAAAGTATAAACTGATTCACTACGATACAAGTGATAACAATTGCTGGTGTTCTGTACAGGAGCTTGTTTCAAAGAGGTGGTGGGGCCCAGACAGCCGAGAGCGTGCAGCAGTGTAGGTGAGCAGGACTGAATTATTTTAGCCTTTGGATTTTTAATAGTTCTTTAGTTCCCATTTACCAATGAGGTTGTGATGCTTTGGAAAAATATGTTATAGGTAGCATTAATGCCAGGTTGAAATAGTGAGAGACAATTAAACAATCACTGCGTAATAGTTTCACAGGTGTAATGCCATTCTATATATTTTGTAGATGTATAATGCATTCTCACAGGGGCTACGTTACTTAATTACCTAATGCTTTTAAAGTATTTTGGTGAAAATAGGTGTGCAAAAAAAGGTATTATTATTTCACAGGTGGCATAAAAGCAGCTTCATTAAGGAGTCTGGTACTAATAGTCCTTTAATACAGAAAGCTAGGAGATAGTTCTTCACATGGTACATTAAACAGAGACATATGCCCATTTTGACTTGATTTCTATGCGGCTAAACTACCCCGCATTCATTTTCTTCAGCTTTAAGCCCTTCCATTCTACTATTCTCTGGCCCCGGTTATAGAATTGCAGCCTGCTTTTCACCTATCTTCTAACAGTTTAACATAGATGTCTGGGTCCAGCCCATTGTTCCAATTGTATATATTTTAAAAAGCTCTGCAGTATTTTACTCTTTCCATTATATCTTGGCTTCCCTGAGCGCTCTGCTCACTGCATTTTGCTTGTACTGGCTCTGTTTTCTAAACCCATTTATGGCTTTTTTTTTTCTCTGTACACACTTGTTCATTGGGGAGCTTAAATTGACTTCTCTCCATTCTGTTTCCTTAACTAAAAACACACCATTAAGGTTGATTGAAGTCTTTTGAAAACACTTCATAAAAAATGAAAGGCCGTAAGAAATTAGGCTACCAGTGTTTGCAAATACCTGTTTTCAGCCAAATTGATGGGAAGGAATAAGAACTGAAATTTAAAAATGCTACTGATATATATTTGTTTGCTGCTTATTGCTATGAGAATAGAAAAAGCACGTGCAAAATATTTTGAGGAATAAAATCTTGAGACATTAACAAAATACGCTGTGCAGTCTCTTTTTGTTGCAGTAAACCTTCTCCCCCCAAAACACGAGGCTCGTTTCTGAAGACAGAAAATGGCAGAATGAATGGAAGTGAATGAATGGAATGAATCGGTAATTTTCATTATTTTGTATATTAAGTAAATTTTTATTCTCAAACATTTATCTTCAGAGAATATTGAAAACTATGAATTCTAAGAGTTAACGTTTGAACCATGGAATAACAGGTTTATCAGGAATAGGAGGAGTTCTCAAGAAACTGCTTTACAAATGGGAGGAAGAGAAAGGTTAATTAAATTAATGAAATTTTGGATCTCCTTTCAGCATGTAAACATCTGTGCAGCAGTTGAGGATATTCAGTGTGTTTTACATTATGTACCTGAACACTTAACAAACAAAGCCGCCTCATTTCACAAACCGCCCGACCGGAATAGAGAGAGTCGTTCTGGACAGTGTGCCAATTGTCAGAGAAACTTTTAGGGACATATGGAAATGCATCTCCTTTAAAAAGAGAAATATCAAGAGGGATTTGCACAAAGTTAAAAGCAAAGCAAGTGCTTTAGAATCAAAAGTGATTACATTGAAAATGGCAGCTTGCTTGTCATAGCAGCTGAAGCGGCTCTCTCGCCAAGCAAAATACTAATCGTTCCAGCTGTTTCCAGGCTCTCCCAATACTGCTGTTCAGCTTTAAAACATAGATACTTTAGAAATGTGGAAATCTCTAAAAGAAAAATCATTTGATTCTAGTTTTTTTTTTTATAATCTTTCAGACACTGCCAAATAAAATGATTTACAAGAATAAATTACTTCTGTGGCTTTCTCTGTTTTCAGAAATACAGATATTCCTTCTGACAGCCATCCCACTAAGTGGAGACATCTAAAATGCAGATTTTCAGTATAAAACAGTTGCAGAAGAGCAGCAGAAAAATCTGCATAGTGTGAGTTTTGCAGTTTTAATGGACTTTTTTCCAACAAAAAAAATCTTAATATGAAAAAACCCAACCACCTCGCTCCAAGTTCAAGCTCAAGTTTGAATTAATGTTAAAAAAAAATCTTGAAAATAAAAGCTGTTCCCAGACTTTGCCTTCAATATTACATCCAGTTTAGATTTTTGTTCCTCTGTATTTTATAAAAGCAGCAGAATTAGCCCGACAGACTCAGACGTGGTAGTATTTGATGATGTATGTGAACACAAATTGTAGTGTCCTGTATCACTCCCTTTAAGAATTCTCCCATTAATGGAGGAAAAGAGCCGTGGGATCAACAAGAAAAGAAGCTGAGTACAAGGAGGTCAGGCAGCAACGATGAGTTCTGTAGCAGGGATACAAGGAAACCCTGTCAACTTCCATCCCATTAAACAAGCTATGAGCTGTGTGTTGGACTCGCTGGGATTACTGGCAAACCCCTGCCAAGATGTGTGCTGGCTCTTGCTCACAGCCTCTATCAATTATTCAATTCCTTTTATGCAAATAATGTTTCATAGAAGCAATGGAGATCCGTAATGGGAAGAAGAGTAACATCCATTTAGAAGAATTAAATGGTAGATGAAAAGCGTGACACTTTGCAGGCAAAAGCTATTGGAATGGTGCAGGACCAGCACATTTTGTGTGTCTGCATGCACGCACAGATGAGAAGAGGCAAAGTTTTGTTTGCTTTTTTGGTGATTGACTTTAAAATTAAATAAGAAGGCAATAGACAAAGACTCCTGCGGTCAGTGCTGCGCAGGAGACAGTGGCAGAAGCGAGGCCTCCGTAGCAGATCTGTCTGCTTCAGGCTCTAAGCTTTCATTTTGTGT
The DNA here is from genome assembly GCF_017976375.1 of Cuculus canorus. Classification (NCBI taxonomy): domain Eukaryota; kingdom Metazoa; phylum Chordata; class Aves; order Cuculiformes; family Cuculidae; genus Cuculus; species Cuculus canorus. The sequence goes on from NC_071405.1 coordinate 9,490,097, forward strand.
TTTACAGGGAATATATGCAACAAGCCTGGATGCAGACGGTGTTTAAGCTAAAGAGAGGCTTTGGAGTCAGGAGTCATAAAATAACAAAGAGCCATTCCCGCACCTGTGTATCAGGCAAAGCATCCCCTCAATTGCACTGCTTATGTGAGATCAAAACTTCTCTGCTGTAGCACTGCTGGGGCAAATTCTCTATTGGTGTACACAGAGGCAGTTCCATTCCCATCAGTGGAAGTAAGCCTGCCGAGTGAGATTCAATAAACCTGCTCCAGGAAGGCTTGCTTGCATCTGATATTCTTCCCACAGCAGAGATTGGTAAGTAAATGCAGACAATCCTGGGTGCATCCAGCCAAAGAACTGATCATGTCTCTGTTGCAAGCTTTTAAATCCTTGTCTGGGATTTTACTTGAAGGTTTATCTCTTTTCTTGTCAGTAAACTCATTACAGTCTTCCTGCTGAACTGTCTGTGGGCTGTGTGACCGCTTGTGTCTGGGGCTGCACCAGTTTGGCAGCAGTGGTACCCACTGGTGCTTCTCCACTGCAAAGACTGCGAGGGAGCCACTTGTTAGGAACATAAATGGGTCAGTGGGGGTGAGAAACCTCTGTCATCCTCTGTGTTCATGCATAAATAACAGAATCTCATAATAACCTTGAATTTTATACCAAAAAAAGAGTGTCTTTAGTAAGGCAGAAGCACAGAAATATCTCTGTACTGCTGCAGCCCCTTTGACGTGCTTTGTTAGTGCTGCTTGTTGTGTGCAATAAGTGTGAATAAAAGCAAACAAAATTATATTAAATCTAAACTTCTCATAGCTTGAATCTGTATTTTGTGGGACTGACACAGTGTTGTGGCTGTGTCTTCTCGACATGAAGACGTCTCTCCTAAAAGGTCTGTAATGTGAGTGCCCTGTATATTTATGGTTCTTCTGCATTAACCATTGCTAATTACACTGTTATTTGCAAAGGAAATTTGGTGCTAAACCAGGAGAGAGTGGAAGTGTTTAAACGGAGTGCAGTTAGAGCCCCAAACAGAAATATGCTTCCATTATGAAATTCTGCACTTAATAAAGCCCTGACATTAAGTAAAGGTGGATTAAAATCTCTGAAAGAGATGGAAATCTGAATGAATATTATGCACAAGCACAGATAAGCTCAGAGAATTAAAAAGAAATAAAGCTATAGGGGGTTCTTTTCTAATTCCGTGTTCACCACGTAGTGCTTTTCCAGCCTACAGCAATGGGAGCTTTTCACGCTCTCCCTCTCAGTGTGCCTTGGAAGCTCCAAGTCCTTTAGGAACTGCTGTCTGCTTTAAGACACAGGTTATTTCTGCTTAGGATGATACAAGGGGCTTTCTGAAGGGTTCAAAGTCACACAGAGAGCACAAGAGTGTGAAGCTGCACTGGGCAGTCTCCACAGAGAAGGATCTGAGTTCGGTCTCATCCTTTTCCTCTCCTCTTATCCCCAGTTAAGGCCAATTGTTGAGTCTTGCCTTAAAATCTGGTTGTTACCTGTGGGGCTGGCACTGACCCCCTACAGAGACAGTGACACAAGGCTGTGAGTGCCCCTAAGGGGCTCTCTCCTGCCTTGTGTGGTTGCTCCAACTGGACCTGTGCCACTCTCTCCTTTGGGTTCACCTTAGAGGCACAAAGAGCTTTCCCTGACAACACCGCTTTGTCCCTGTGCAGATCCTCACGCGCTCCTGCAAGCAACAGACCTAATTGCTGGTAGGCGGCAGCAATGGGATGCAATGGAATTCCAGGTGTTCCTACAAAAACCGAACCAGTCATTTTCACACCCGTTTCCCAAGAAGTAAGGGCTCCAGATTAATCGGGAAGCAAAACAAATCTGACCTAAAGGCTGTGCTGCTCTTTCAGACCCGCGCTGAGCTCTACAACACTGCAGGGGGACTCTCCTTGTCTTGAAATGCCAAGAGTGGGATTTAAATCTTTGATGCATTCTGACACAAAACTGCCGTAGCCGGGCTGGAGTGAGGAGGTCTGTGTACCCATGGGATGTCTCAGGAGTCCTGGTGTGGAAAATCAGTAGTGCAATAAAGACACCTCGTGGCTGTGCTGCGAACCGCAGTGGCATGAAGAGCTTTCCCTGCAGGAAAGGGGATGTGGCAGCAGTTGAGATGTCTGGGGTCTGGTACCAACCTGTGCACTTACCACCAACCGTCTACTTCTAATAATAATTAATAGTAACCCCTCTTTTAAATCACCTGGGAGAAACAACAAATGACTTTTGTGGAATGGGCATAGTAATCTGTTAATTCTAAACCCAAAAATCATATCACTCATAGAACTTTGATGATGGCTTCCGAATTAAGCATAGAAACTTAAATTATTAAATTTAAACCTCTCAATATCCCTAGTAGTAATTTAATTTGATCTGAAGTGAATGCTATGGAAAATTTAACAAGTCTGGAAGTGAGCTCTTCTATTAGAGATAGAGCTCTAAAGTCTGCTGAGAACTTTAATTTTATAGTAACATGGTAAGTTATCAACATTTACTTTTAAAATACTTACAATTTTATTAGAAACCAAGTAACATAAACGTTACTTGGGTTTGTATACCAGCATATTTTTAAAAATGCTATGTAATTGTATATGCTGTACACCAAACCCTGTATTTTAAAACATATAATATGAAAAATGAGACATATTTTTACCTGGGGCCTCCAGAACAGCTGGGATGGGGGTCTGTATCAGGGAGTGTAGGGATAGAATGAGGGGAAATGGTTCTAAGCTGAAAGAGGGGAGATTTAGATGAGATATTAGGAAAAAATCTTTTCCTGTGAGGGTGGTGAGGCACTGGCATAGGTTGCCCAGAGAAGCTGCGGATGCCCCATCCCTGGAGGTGTTCAAAGCCAGGATGAATGGGGCTTTGAGCAACCTGGTCCAGTGGGAGGTGTCCCTGCTCATGGCAGGGGGTGGAACTGGATGATCTTTAAGGTCCCTTCCAACCCAAACCATTCTATGACCCTATGATTTTTTTTTTAAATAGATGTCATAATAAAGTGCATAATTACATTCAGATGTAGTTCCATTGGTATTCCTCACACCAGTTCACATGCGTGTGTGAGAAGGGCTCTATAGATACAGTAAGCGCATCTGTTATGGTGAAGTGGGGTTTTTTTTGTGATTATCTAAACTATTTCTGAAAAGCACTTGCATAGTGAATTTACCAGCATAAAACCTTGATCTGATACTTACTGCTGATTTTCTCCCTTCCTCACCTTTGCAGGAAAATTCGTTATACTATAATCTGTGATATTTTCCCAGTTTAGTAAAAATGAAGAAAATTATGCTGGTTATTAAGTCAGATCGTGAAGCTTTTGGAAAAAAGACCAACTCACCGTGTCGTAAAAGTGGAGACATCAGATTCTGCATTCCACTTTTCCAATGCCAATCTGAAGAAATCGCAGTCAGAGTTACTGTCAACACACGTGGGACTAACATCCAGTTTACCAACTGTTGTCCTGGTCTGAGTGAAAATATAACAAGCCAATGGGATCTCTTTGAGTCCCACAAGTTCCAGATATTCTGTATGTTCATAAATGGTTGCTTCTCTCAACTAAATAATTTCATTACATAATTGATATTTCATATCATGAGGCATTCCCAATCACCGCATTAAAATGAAACTGCAAATGGCGAGATTCGCCCATTGGTCACACCACTTCATGTATGTGGGGCAATCCTCAAGAAGACTCTTTTCACAAAATTTCTCTCATTTTCACAGTTCTTTTGACTCTTATGGCTGATTTAGTGTGGGAAGGCTAGAAAAAAATCCACGTCAAAGCACAAGAGACTTTGTTTTAAAAAATATCTGTTAATTTAGAGCCGTAATGTTCATAATAATATATAATTAATGCATTAATAACATTATCTTCAGCCCTATCATGCACACCCTGTTATGTGTCCTTCATGGATGAAATCAGGACTTTGCTTAAGTAACCTGGAGATCTACCATTAATACAGACAAGCCAAGATTTCACCGTGTGCTTCAGAAATTCCTCTACAGGCATTTTTAGAACTTCTTTTGTTTTATGAAGCAGAGATTGTTTACAAAAAAGATTAAATACTGAATTCCCCAAAGATCAGATTCGTAAGCATGTCTGGTAATCGCTCTGTTAAACCTGTGAGGTTTATCCTTCTCTTTTTAATCCTACTGAAAATGAAGTGTCGTATTCCCCAAAGGAATGGTGATTCACAAATGACAAGCAGAGAAATATGCTATGAGTCGCTCATAGACATCCTGGTGCATCTTTTAACTCCAACCTGACTTGTTCTTTCTAATAGAATGGGAAAATACAAGCAAATCCACTTGTTACTTCTTGAAATGAAATGAGGTGGAACTCTGTCTTTTGAGAGCTTTGCCTTTCACTATGGGTTGTGTCTTCTCCTAATCCTAACAAAAGAAAAATAGAGGTGCTTTACGCTTTCAAGAGGGTTGTATATATTATACATAGACTGCACCTGAGTAAATGGTTGCAGGTAAATTTAAGTCACTAATAAAAACTGTACACAAGTGTTATGATTGCCTATGTCACACAGGACAAAAATTCAGTTAACTTCAAAGGTTAACTCTCCTAAGACGTGTCCACCAACCTCTCATCCTGTGGCCTCCAAAGCTGATTTCCATATGGCAATTCCACATATTGTAGTGGCTCCCCAGCATAAAATTATTCATTTAATGTCAGCTGTCCTAAGAAATGTCATGGCTGCGTGGTACCTTGAATATCAATGGAGCGAAGGACAGTGGCCTGACTTTGGTGAGAAAGAGACTTGAAAAGACTTGAAGCAAACTTAAAATTTTTGGACCTAGGAGACTAGAATCTTCCTTCCTACATAGACACACAGTCAAAGTTAAACTTAAATTACCATGCAAACTAACTCTGACTATTGGAGATTAAGGAAGAAATGCATGGGACATGGGCTCGTATGTTTTCTAGGGATAGAAGGCAAGTATAAATGTAGCTTTACGTGATGACTGCAGTCTTCCTGCTTTGCTGTATCAGTGAATCCTCCCTGAGGTTCAAAAAATAAATACTGATTAAAGGCAGATCCTGTAAACAAAATAATGAAAAGTATTGCATATCAGCATTCTTGTTTCATTTCTGCTTTAGGGTTTTGTGCAAAATTTTACATTATTCATAAAATAAAATCAAAATGGAAATTAATAAGTAAATATCAGTAACAACTGTCAAATGCTAAGAGGTGCTGAAAATACCATCTAAGTTAAGAAATTTAGTGAAGATGATACTTCGAAGAGTTTTAACCATTTTAAGGTAAGCATCAGGCTGTTAAGACTCCTGAGTAGCTTTAACTCTGCCTGAAAAGATTCCATGAGGGAACAAGTTATAAAAAGGGCTGATTTTTCCTAGAGCATCACTTCATCTAATCTGGGATGATGTGACTTGTGTTCCTTAATTGGAGGCAAACATGTTTGGTTTTACTATCTGGGTGCCTTTGTGCTGTTTTTCTAATTTAGCATGTTTGATTTAATAAGAAATAAGATTAAACTGGAAACACTTGGACACTGTGTGTAGTTTTGTAATGTTACAACAAGCTGAGGGAAATCAGAAAACATCAAACCACACAGGGCATGTGAGAAAATGCAAACATAGCTACTGACAGAGGATGCGACAGCATCTCTGCTGCCTGATCTAAAAATATATGGTCTCCTTTTGTTGTCGTTTTACTGTGTGAGGATCGTAGAATCGTAGAATCACCAGGTTGGAAAAGACCTCTTGGATCATCGAGTCCAACCACACCTGTCTGCCACTAAACCATGTCCCTGAGCACTTCATCTACCCGTCTTTTAAATACCTCCAGGGAAGGTGACTCGACCTCCCTGGGCAGCCTCTGCCAGTGCCCGATGATCCTTTCTGTGAAAAATTTTTTTCTGATATCCAGCCTGAACCTCCCCTGGCGCAGCTTGAAGCCATTCCCCCTTGTCCTGTCCCCTGACACTTGGGAGAAGAGGCCAGATCCCTCCTCTCTGCAATCTCCTTTCAGGTAGTTGTAGAGAGGAATAAGGTCTTAATGAGGTCAATTTGTAACATCAGGGAGGAGCCATAAGTGCTGCTTTCAGCAGAAAAAAAGCACTTCTGGAATAAAAGAGAAGTATCTGTAAAGGATCTTGGACAGTAGGCAGTTAAGGTAGAATCCATTCCTGTGAAGAGGCCAGCTCAGACTGGGCTGTGAGGAATTTAGCGCTCTGTAAACCAATCACACTGAGCAATGCCACCTCCTCCAACAGCTGCATTTTCCTCTGCGACATCTGAGTCAGTGTGGGACTGTCTGGCTTAAATGAGGTTTATTTAAAGTGTTTCCTCTCTAGGGATTTGGTGATACCAGTCACCAAAAAACCATGTTCCTTTGGAAACCACTCCTGTCATCTCTGGTCATATATAAATACCAGCTGAAGATAGTCGTGGAGAAATATCTTTGGCAACAGACCCTTAATTAGTTCTCTCTTTTTCAATGTCAAATATGGCCTACAGCTTTTAAACACATCTTTCTGGCAAGGAAAAACCATAGGTTATACCATGGTGTAGAGATATAACAGTATATGAAACATACCTAAGAAAAATGCTTGTTTGGGGCTAATCTTACATGGACAAACAAATATACATATGGATTCCAGAAAGAATCCTCTGATTTTGAGGCAATCTTTTTAGGTAGCAAATACCAGTAATCAAGATGGAAACGTAGAAGTCATAGAACCATAGAATCATAGAATAGTTAGGGTTGGAAGGGAACTTAGAGATCACCCAGTTCCAAACCCACTGCCATGGACGGGGGCACCTCCCACTGGATCAGGTTGTTTAAAGCCCCATCCAACCTGGCCTTGAACACCTCCAGGGATGGGGCAGACACAACTTCCCTGGGCAACCTGTGCCAGCGCCTCACCACTCTCATAGTGAAGAAATTCCTCCTTATGTCTAGTCTAAATCTACCCCTCTCCAGTTTACACCCATTGTCCCTCGTCCTGTCATTCCTAGTGCTAAGATCTGTTTGTTCCCTTCCCTGTTGTGGAGAAATGTTTGATACAGTAAGGGATGTTGGTTTAACATTCAGTCACACATTGTCTCATTCCAGCTGCTGGCAGCCAGTATTTGCAAGATGCTGCCGTTTGTATCACAGTTATTAGATCTATTTAACCGCAGTAATTGCTTTACTCTTGTACTTCTGCTTCCATACTTAATATTTTTAATCTAAACAAAACTAGACTTCAGGCAACAGAAAACAAACAAACAAGAAGATTTGACTATGATACTTTCTAGATAGGCTGTCAAACACACAAGGTAGGCAAGGTGGGTACATTAAAACACGTTACTAGCCATGAAATTCAAATGCTTGAAACAAAGTTGTACACTTCAAGAACAAATCTACTGTAATGGACTAAAGCTGTTTTCACTGGGAAAGATGGAAAACAGTGCATTTTCAAATATAAAGCCATGGCAGGGGATGGCTTGCAGGGGGGTTCATAAAAATTCAGCTTTGAAGGGATCCTTATAATATTTTAAAATACTTTTTAGTTCATAAGTCTCACTTCAGAACCACCATTTATTGTAGCAACTGGTTGAAGGCTGTATGCCAGTCTGTGCTGATTTGTTAATTTTGTTAAAACTGGGTACAGTAAAGTGAAAATGGTGATTGATTGCCTCCTGTAAGTAATCTTTAATGCAGCAGTGACTATCTTAGAAAAGGTTTAATCAATAGCATAAAAAAAGAAAATATAATTATTACACACAGTCTTCTAGCGTCTACCAAAACCAGTAGTAAATAAAATGCTAGCTGCTTTCTGATGGGAAAATCTCTTTTGAAGCTTGAGATCAAAAGCACTTTTTAAGCTTAAACAACACCATACGGTTTTGATTCTTGCTTTCTAAAAAGCACTTTAAGAAGCGCAACTAAAATGCAACTGACAAACTTGCAGAATCTTTTGTGTTGTTCCACTCGAATGATCTAATGAGAAAATGGCTCAGTTCTGTTGCAGCTAATGAGGTATAATATATTCACTGAACCTCAATATGAAACAGAGATTTGTCTAAAGATACAATCTCAACATACTTCTAGTGCTTTACTCATTCTGCCATGTTTTTCATTTAAGTGATGTCCAATGAATAAAAGCACAGGTCAGTTTTGAAATAAAACATTTACATATGAAATTACTCAATCCAAAAGTGCTTTGAACTCTGTATACAAGCATTGTGGCTTCAAGTGGGAAAATGAGTTTCAGTAACTTACAAAGGTCCTGAGTTTGCAGAAAGAGATATGAGTGTAGCCAGAGAGAGATCTGTGATAAGACGTTTTTGACAGATGAGGTTCTGCAACAGAACCCAAGTGTACAAGGATTTTAACCCACCTAGTTTCAGCAGTGACCTGCTATCAACATGAAGACTGAGACTGGCAAAGCAGTGACGATACTACTATCAGTATCAAATGACAGCATTTTTTTATCCTGGTAGTGCCCAGAAGATAACAGCCTGTTTTATTTAAACAGTAAAATATTTATGCCAATAAATTTATACAGGGATAGAATAAGAACATAACCCATAGGTGTGGGAAGCATAAGATGACAGTAAAGGGATTAGAATCAGTGCATCAAGTAGTGTTTGTAGCTCAGCAACAGTTCAGATATGGTTGTGCATGGTGACAGAATCATGGCAGTAAAAAATTTAAGGAGGCAATTGGAGTAGAATAAGCTTGTGGTGTAGGTATCTCCTGGTAGTGCTTCTTATCTACAAAGCAAAGAGGTTTGAGGAAAAGCTGGGCAAGGTGATGAGAACAAGACAATACTATGGATTGTAGTGATGCTTCTCGTCATCCTTAGTACTTAAGTTTCAGGTGCATAAAAGGACTGCAGAGGATTGCAGAGAAGGACCTGGGGGTGCTGGTCAATGAGAAGCTTGACATGAGCAAGCAATGTGCGCTCACAGCCCAGAAGGCCAACTGTGTCCTGAACTGCATCAAAAGCATCTTGGCCAGCAAGAAGAAGAAGGAGATTCTGCCCCTCTATTCCTCTCTTGTGAGAACTCATCTGGAGTATTGTGTCCAGTTCTGGAATCCTTAATATAAGAAGGATACAGAACTGTTGAAACGGGTCCAGAGGAGGCTACAAAGATGGTCAGAGGACTGGAGCACCTCCCGTATGAGGACAGGCTGAGAGAGTTTGGGTTGTTCAGCCTGGAGAAGAGAAGGCTCCAAGGAGATATTATAGTGACCTTCCAATACCTGAAGGGGCTACAAGAAAGCTGGAGAGCATTAACAAAATCATGCTGTACTTGAATTCTGATGAAATCCAGAGTTTCTGTAATTTTACTAAAGGTTGTGAACTGTTCAGTTCTCATATTTGGCTTTGTTCTGGATGGAGAGTTAAAAGACCATTCTGTCTAGCAAGGAAACCTTGTGAAATCATTTTAATGTAATTATTGCCCAGTACCAGCTCCTGCAGAAACTAGAGACCTTCAAGTTCTTCATTTTGGCTGATGTAGTTTCCTAATATAGCAAGAATAAATACATGGAAACATCTTTAATGGGTTTGGATTCCTTTCTAGCAAAAAATTATCTTAAGTGAAAGCAGCCCCTGAGGTTTCTTAATTACTTGTATGTTATTTTGGACCATACAGGATGACAGTGTGTTTGATGTCATCTGTCTGTCCGCCATCTCTATTTAGAGCAAAACATCTTCCTTGATAAAATCTGGATATCTTGAAGAATAAGACTTAGGTCAATCATTATCGTCAGTATTGCTTATAGTGAGGGGGGAATTTCCTCAGTGTAGGACTTGCTGCTAACAATAAGATGACAAACACATCTTCCACATGCTGGTTACCCTGCTCAGCATGTATAAAACACAAGTGAAGAACAGTGATGCAGTATGGAAGAATTTTATTGCTCAGTATCTGAAGGATCTTGGAGCCAGGGCAAAAATGAAACCTAGGGTACCATTCTTATTGGGGTTAAGACCAAAGACTGCCCCCTACAATTCCAAAGCACACGGTGAAGATTGAACATAAGGAAGTTACTGTAAAATGCTTAAAAATGCTGCTGCCATCTACCCTGCAGAAGAAGAAGTGTCAAGTTTTTTAGGCTGCTAAGCTATAGCTGGGCCATATTAGTAATTTTATTATAGCCCAGATGAAAATCTTCCAAATTATGCATTATCAGGGGGAAGTTTTCTCCAAAATCTGCACCCTTAAACCAATAAATCAATCAAGAGTATGATGCCACAATTTTCCTGGACAAAAGAACTTGAGCATTTTGCACCACTCCAGAAACAATCTGTGAAGGGTATATATGGGTGACTGCAGTTTCACTGATCACTGGAGTGGGTTTCGTAGGAATTACATCTGTATGCATTAAAAAAAATCTAATGAAAAATGAAACAAATCTACTTGGAGGTGGAAATACTCCACATATAAGCTCCATATATATTCTGTGGAAAGCTAAGTGAAGCTTTCTGGATCCAGACCATGGAAATCAAATAAATAAAGAAAAACCCTTCTCTGCTTACAGAAGTCTGAGGGCGTGAAAAGAAAACAGCTGTAAACCGCTGTTTAATTTAGTGAAATACTTAGGTCAGACTTTGGGTGTATTCTCACCACAGAAGAAAGAAAATAGAGCAGAATAAAATAACATGTACTGTTCTACAAATTTGTTTGTAAAAGCTTAATTTCTGTTAGGTCTGACTTGTAATTAGATAGCATAAGTTAATAGATAAAGAAACAGAAAGGAAAACCCAGGTTTAATTTTAACTTTCCTTGTTCTTTAAACCCAATTAATGAAACAATGAGCTTAGTAACCTCAGTTTTCATAAAACCACTAAGTATTGCTGATTACTGAGCAGTTAGTGACTTGATTACATTCACACATCACAAACAAAACAGTATAAAATCTGTATGTTAATACGTAATATTAATTTGTCTTAAGATGTGTAAGTATTTAATAGGTATATTTTGTTCTTTACACAAGCCTATGTCACAAAGTTACAAAAATTAAATGTTAATTCAGCTTCTGTTGGAATGGGTCCAGAGGAACCCATGCAGATGATCCAAGGCCTGGAGCACCTCTGCTGTGAAGAGTGGCTGAGAGAGTTGGGGCTGTTCAGCCTTGAGAAGAGAAGGCTCTGGGGAGATCTCATAATGACCTTCCAGTACCTGAAGGGGCTACAAGAAAGCTGAGGAGGGGCTGTTCACAAGGGCTTGTAGTGACAGGACTAGGGGGAATGGCTTTAAATTGGAAGGAGGAAGATTTAGGTCAGACATTAGGAAGAATTTCTTCACAATGAAGGTGGTGATGCTCTGGCACAGGTTGCCCAGGGACGTTGTGGCTGCCCCATCCCTGGAGGTGTTCAAGGCCAGGTTGGATGGGGCCTTGGGCAGCCTGAGCCAGTGGGATGTCCCTGCCTATGGCAGGGGGCTTGGAACTGGATGATCTTTAAGGTCCCTTTGAATCCAAACCATTTTATGATTCTAAGAGGATCTGCAAAGCGTTTAAGAACATTTTTGTTCTTAGAATATCTCACAATTGAGAAAGAAGGTAACAGTCGTTAAGAAGCCAGCATCCACCTAGTGGTAAATTAAAACTAGTTATAATATATGGAAAAATAAAGAAACAGACAGTAAGAAGCAAAAACATGTAAAAATGGATGAAGAGAGCAAATTCACATAAGAAGACATTAATGACTTGTCACATTAAGAAAATAAAGTATATTATTAACAAAAATAATCCTGGCAGTGGTGGTGTGCCATTACTAGCTGAAGATGACAGAAATATCAATAAACCTGAAATAAAGCACAGTTGTTCACTAAATATTTTGTGCTGCATTTGTGGGGAAATAAAAGGCGATGTTACACGTATCATAGAGCAATAATAAAATAATTTCTATTCCAGTATTGACTTAAAGGTTCTTAAGTAGCACTTACTGAGCTCGAATCTGACGTGTTTAAATCAGTGACTCTAGATAAGTCACATTTGAAAAAGCTGGCTGAGAAACATCATGGAATATTTATGTTGACTTGCACTAATTTTGGGAACATCGGCTAAGTTTCAGTGATCTGCAAGAAAGCTAAAATTTGTCAACATTTAAAAAGGGAAAGGGGAGGAATCTAGAAGACATTAGTGTAAAAAAGTCCCTCCCATCAACAAGAGAGGCATTCCTATAGTTAGCGAACAGTCATTTCACATCCTTTTTGAGCACCTGGGCTGTAGAAAGAATGTTCATCTCTCTCGAGGAAGCAGGCAAGAAAAATGAATGCAGAAATTTGTCACTCTATGATGGAAGCCCAAACAGCCCATTTCCGTGTGTGCTTCTGCCAATACCCCATTTCCCCTGAAAATCTGGAAACAAATCCATGTTTTTCTGACATTCCAGATGCTTAGCATATGCAAGGAACGAAGACAAGAAGAGCTAGGTGAAGTCTTGAGAAGTATGCACATGGCAACTAGGTTCTACAGGATTCTCTGATGCTCTGTCACTGTTAATTTTATAAAACTTGACCAATGTCTAGAGGGAGCTCCGCATGGTGACTTTGCAAGACTTGTCTGATATGATAAAACTGGATTTGACTGTAGATGTTGCCTTATCTATACAGAAATAAGAAAATGAATCCTGACAGGTCCTGGAAGTTTTAGTCTTGAAAGAGAGCACAGATAATAAATGCAAACTGAAAGGTAATTTGAAAATGCTCTTTAGGACACAGGCTGGTCTAACGGTGATGGCAAAAGGAAGAAGAAAGAAGTATGACCATCTCCTTCAAAGGATCATGAAAAGAGTATCACGTATGAAAGGAGCAAAGGGAAGAAGGTTTACTGAATGACTGCTTAGGTTACACACAATATTGTGGAAGAACTTTGGATGAATATACAAATGCCTTCTTTATGGTCATAAGAGGTACTGCAATCTGAACTGGCTGAACTCATTAATTCTAACAAGAGGTGCCATCAGAATATTACACAGTGTAAGGCAGCTGAATATTCATAGGTCAGGCTCAAGGAACTGAAATACTATCTCAATATATTCCTCACTGTCTAAATATATTCCCAAAATTTTGTAGTGTAATGTTGTACAAATTTGAGTGATAACAGAACATCAGTGATCAATCTGATCACAGACACATGTCTACACTCTTCCAGATCAGATCAGCAGCTAGAGAGAGGAAGGTGGCTCCCTTACTCAAAATGAAATCCTTTGTAGGAAGGTGAAAAACTCCAATGTATGCCTAACCACCTACGCAACAGGTTCCAAAGAACAGATAACAGCAGCCTGGTATAATTAGTTTGATGAAGAAGTAGCCCAACAAGTTGTTTACAGAGAACTTGGGAAAGAAAAGCCAACTAGATGATGTCAAACATACCATGTATGTTCAAAACCAACAAAACCATGCTGGGATTCTCCAAGCTAGAAGGGGTAAAAAAAAGGGAGATCCAAAGCTCCTGACGCTGAAGACGCCTTCTTCCTCCTCACTGGATTAAAGAAGAGATGAAAGTATATTTTAAAAGCTGATGGTACTTGCTTCCTTTGGCAAGTCCTTGCTGTCCATAGCGGTGAGAAGCCACCTTCCAGCACAGCTGCTGCCCATTTGTTACCTGATTTGGGAGCTTTTGTGCAGGCTGTATTGATTTGATGTGATTGTAGTTTAGACAAAAAGGAATCATAATTAATCAAACTGAATCTTCCTCTACTAACACATTAGCAAAACTGCCAATTACATCTAACTGCTTCAGAAATTTGATCTTTAGAAAGATGATTGGTCAATTTAAAGGGCTTAAAAAAGTTTGGTGCAATTCATTGATTTTGGATCAGATTACTGCAACGATACTGTAAAACTGAAACGGTAGTTGCAATCAGCTTTGTGCTGATTGATTGGTGTTACAAGAAACCACGAACAATAGTACTAAAGGAGATTAAAGACTGTATTTACAATAAGAAGAAATTAGTTTATCATTAATATTATTAAGAAAAACAGAAAAGACTGTGTTATGAAACCCACCTTGGCATTAGGAGTGAAGATTAAATAATGGAAAGACATGAGATTATTGCATTGCAGACATCTCTCAACTGGTCTGCCAGCACCAGCCCTACAGCTCTGAATTAAGTAAAAAAAGACAAATATGGCTTTAGAATACAAGTGATACAGAAAAATAAGATACAAATGAGATACACAGCACAAGCAGACCCGTAACACATTGGCTTTGGGACAAGAAATGCAACATGCTCCTGTGAAAGAGGCAACCTGACAAAAACCTCACAACAAATTCACGATTCTTCTTTTAAGTAGGACACAATTGGTTTTATTCTGACACAAAGGCAAGGACTTTCAGCAGCCTGCTCTGTTTGCTTCTATATCACATTACTGAAATTCCAGTACCGTACCTCTTAGGCTATTTTCATTGCTTTCCAGCAGCACTGGAGCTGCAATTGTTCAGATGGAGCATTCCATTCTCCACTTACCCTGAAGCCTCCTAGACCACCACACAGATTGTAGCTAAGTGCTCCAGCTGCCTCAAGCCTTGCTTTCAAGATGCTTGTTAGTGCTAACTGGTAGAAGCAGGATCCTCTGGTGGTCAGAGAGACATTCCTCAAGTAATTTAATGCATTCATAACTGTGCCGTTGATAAATCTCTTCAAGAAATTCAGGGCTTGCAAATGTGATACTTCAACAGACACGTAGTCAGTGTTGTAGTACTGTTCTACAACCTTTTACAACAAAGTTTCCAGGGAATGAACGTCCTTGCAGAAAGTAATCCTGACAAGAATGTTTAAATACTTGTATTTGTCCTCAACCTCTTAAAACAATCTCTTGAAACCAAGAATCAAATAAAAGGAGTTACAATTTCTTTATGAGCAAGACCTACTCAATTCCACTAGAGTATTGATATTCCTGCTATGATGATCCTGTTGCTGAAGGCTTTCCAGGCTATTTAAGTTCAAAAGAAGAAGATTGTGCGCTGTCCAATGGCAATTGACTACACATTACATCAGGTAGTGACTTTCACTGACAGATATGTGTCTGAGAGGACAAATACATGCATGCAACCCATATTCTTTCCTAAAGATTAATGACAGGGACGATGGCTGCAAACAAGTGTGACTTATATAAAATAGTTCTTGTTGCAGAGCAGTGACTGCCCTGCTGTGACCACATGCTTGTGCTCAATTAAGGATGCACTGAACACAACCAGTCACCGGTCATTCTTGTTCTATGCTCCTGTAGATCCACAACTGTGGAAGATAACCCTTTGTGATGAAAAATTACACTCTTTATATCCCTCATTCAGGGGAATATGGCCTACAAACACTAGGGAATTATCAGGCATATTTGCTAAATACAGGTTCTAGCTTTAGATTTTCATTTTCTACGCACAATATTAGATACTACTTTTAATAGATATTCATAGAATCATAGAATGGTTGGGGTCTGAAGGGACCTTAAAGATCATCCAGTTCCAAACCCCCTGCCATAGAGAAGGTACAAAAGATTTCTTTGGAGGCAAACTCACCTCTGACGTGATTGCAGGCAGACTGGGATGTTCAGACTTCCCATCCCTGGTGGTGTTCAAGGCCAGGCTGGATGAGGCTTTGAGCAACCTGATCCAGCGGAAGGTGTCCCTACCCATGGCAGGGGGGTTTGGAACTGGATGATCTTTAAAGTCTCTTTCCCATCCAAACCACTCTATGATCCAAAGAAGTTCAGTTTCTCCTCCAAAACCAAAGACTCTGCAACACAAGTATGCAGAAGTTGAGGCTATCTGCACATAGACATTTTTTTCCTTGTCTGCATTAGCTCTTAGATAGTTTTGTTCAAATCAAATCCTTCTGCAATATATGATTATTTTACTGGTTAGTCAGTTTTATTCATCCTCACTCTACAACAGGACTTCAACGGAAACAGGATTTCAGCCTAACACCAAGGCTGAATATTAGTCTGGAAGGAGCTGAGTGCAAAGTCAGAGCAGAATTTATCTTAAGCTTATAGTTCTTCATGGGTTTTTTATACAAACTAATTACTATCTTCTCTATATCATAGATGAACAAATTCAGGACTTCTCTTGTTTGAAACACTTTTGAACAGAAACAAATAAATATTGATACCAAACATATATTTTGTTGCCCAGGCTGTGAAGTTACTTTCTTACACAGGATCTGACTTTAGTCACCTAGAAGCACATTTCCTCTAAAGACAGGGCTGTCGGTGATCCTATCTATAACCTGTTTGACTCCTCCTTTCTGATAATACTGCAGTTCTTTTACCCAGTCATTGCACAATGGATAAAAGGTCACAAAGTCCCAATCAAAAAATTCAGACTGTATTATAGGGGCCCTAAATACCCAGTATCATATCTAGGTTGTATCTAAGACAAATAATCACTCTAATGTTCAGATTGGCTTTGGTGATGATTAAAGACCATTTTTTGGCTACATTATTTTATTTTCCCAAGAATTTATCTTATCCTTTATGAATCCCTACTCGCTGATGTCACAAAACATATATGACATATGCTAAAGCATTGGTTTTCTTTGCAATATTTCTAAACACAAATTCCCTAATGCACACAGAATGAAATGCTAAGCTTATCAGCAGCAATGTGTTTTCCTCTAGCTATCTTATATTCTAATAACAAATTGAACTGACAGAGGAGCTTTTAACCTTTCATACTGGGTAGATTAACATGATTTCAACTGATAGATCAGAACAGGTTAGGATGACCTTGGATCTTCCTCCATGGCCTTGTGCGGCTTTTTGTTAGCTCAGTTTCCTGAGGAAACAAGGCTAATATGATTGTGTTACCTGTATATCTATCTGCCAGCCTTATCAATAATTTTTAAATTTTACTGTTGAGTTTTGGCCCAATCTGTCAGACAAGCGCTCCTCGACTCTCTCCTAATTCTATTAAAACAAGCAGCTGAATGAGAGTTATAAACTGATGACCCCAGTGAAGGAAAGGCTGCAATATTGGCTCAGCCACAATGCCTGGCACTGGAGGATCCAGGAGAGACCTGTTCTGAATGACTCGAGAAACTCACACCTGATTAAGCACTGGATAACCCAAAGACAAGGCTCTCTCTCTAAAATTTCCTTTAGTTCTCCTGCTCATCAAGTGACCGCTTAATTAGTTTATAAATTTAGACAGTCTTTCAAACTGGGAGATAATGTTCAAGACAGTTATTATCAATGTTTGCTGGTTTGAAATTAGAACTACAAGCTCTCTTCTTGTGATGTTTTCTTCATACTGATAGTACTCTGTGAGAATTACTTCTGCCTATTCACAACAAATGGATTACTAGAAAGAGTCCAATATGCAGATGCTTGTTTGGCTTCAGACACGAAAACCTCTAAATTTTAGGGCAGGGTATGTTTGAAGGGTCAATATTAGAAAACTGTGTTGCTGTATGCTTTAGAGAATTTATATTTATAGTAGTTACAAGAACTAAAGTTTCAACATCTTTCAACATTATACTTCTGTGACATCAGAAAAAAAATAGGTTCAGAATTGGCAAAATATATAAGCTAAGGATGACTGCTGAAATTTTTTAAGGAAAAATTCTCACGATCCATCTCTACTGACCAGGGAGAGAATGCAAAGCATCTGGCTGCAATTTCCTGAATCTGTCTGGTTATCTCTTCATCCTTGCCATCAGTTTCCCTGCTCTTTAAAAACTTGCTTAATATTCTTGAAGCTTTACTGCCACTTTCCTTTGAAATACTTGCAGAGCATTTGGAATTCCTGGAATCCTTAACTGAATGAAGTAGATTAAGGACTTTGCCTTGCCTTAGGAGGCAACTCTTAAAAAAACCAAGCAAGTATATCTCATAAGTGTGTCTTCTGTAGAGCCTTGGTGTTTTAAAAAGGGCAATTTACAAGCAAAATGAGTGGCAGAAAAATGTAAGCTAAAAAAGATGAATGTTGAGTAAGAGAGCCTTAAAGATGCAGGAGGTTAAACACTAAACACTCCATAATTACGCTCTTTTTCATTTGCAGTTAAAAAATATTCTCCCTTTTAAGTTTACAGATAAAAGCAAATATTCATGAGCCCTACTGCATCAGACCATGGCCCTTTTATTCCACTACAGTAGACATGAATGAAAAATAGGAAAAATAATAGCAGTCAGAAAAAACCCCAGTTGTTAGGAACATGTATTGCTGAAAATGAATGTTAAAAATGTCAATGAAATTTTGATGGCTAATATAACCAGAGCTCATAATCAGGACCTAATGAAATTCAAGCAATGTTACAGATGTGATCCTATGTAAGGACTGTAAAACAGTTAATCAGAATGCAGAAGAGAAAGATAGTTTCAAATGTATTTTTTTTTTCTCTGCATTTGGAAAGAACCATGATGAGATGCTCATAATTTACATGGATAAAGAAATACTTTGAGCTTTGTTAATAAATGAGAAGAGTCTAGAACTAGAACTTCTCAGGTTAGAATTTTTAAAACAGATATTTTTCAATCAAGGATATTAATGAAGCAGTTGGAGAATTTTCTGAGCCACTCATCAATTCATTTTATACAAATGTAGTACTTGTGGAAAGCTCTAGGAAGTTATGAACAAACTGAAATTATAGTATTGAGGATAAAGGGAATGATCAGAATAGGTCAGGTAGCTTGATATCACCCTTAGGTATCACAGAAAGACTGATATGTAACACAGTAAATAATTAAAAGTTAATAGATGCCAGTAAGGTGCATAAGAGACAAAGATTAATATTAAATTGCTCTTCATAAAAATGTAAATGTATTAGTAAGAATAATAAATTCTTTCTGAGAATGTAATAAAAAAATAATGATATCCAAAAGTGAAGGTAAGTCTTGTTAAAAAGACAAAAACTGGTTAGAGGATGGATCTCAAAATCTATCTGTAGAAAGAAAATCATCACTTTACAGAGTATTTTTATAGAGGATCTGCTTGAAGTTCTTTTTCTCAATGACTTAGTAAAAAAGAGCAGTAGTTTCAAACATAAAGAAGTTAGTGAGGTCGGCTGTAAACAACAGTTTTATAGTAACTAACCCAGTGGCTCCATTTAAAAAACACATTTCTGCATAGAACAAATTGTAAGTTCTGTAGAAAGAAGCAGAGAAATTCACACTCACACAGTGAAAGGCAGTATCTCAGGGACACTGAAAAGGACTAGAACTAATGTCAGAAAACCTGATGAATATGAGCTTGCACAGCTGCCACAAGGACTCGTGCCAGTTAATATTTAGTCATTGGACTGGTGAGTAGGATTAGAGGTTAGGCAAGTGGAATTATTTATGGACATGTCATTATCAGTTCAGTGCTGGAAGTTTGTGTATAGCTTTGTAGGAGGCCATATAGGCCATATAGGGAGAGGAGCAGAGCTGGAAAATATTTAAGGAAGCTTTCCACAGGGTGCAAGAGCACTCAGTCCCTGTATGTAGAAAATCAGACAGGAAAGGGAAGACACTGGCATGGCTGAGTCGAGACCTGCTAGTTAAACTAAAAAAGAAGAAGGAACTGCACAGGCAGTGCAAGCAGGGATAGATAATCTGGCACAGTGCACCAGTCCTTCTGGAAGTGCTCTGCGGCAGCCGAGCAGCCAGCACCCTGTGCCCACGTTCCCTGGCCAAGTGATGCACAGAGACACAGAGACGCAGCCTTTGTTCAAACACACCATTTATTGACAACTTTGTACAGTGCAAATATCCCAGAGGGAATGGACCCTCTCCAAGACACGGGGGCGGTCACCGTGCAGAGGGCAACGGGAGTCTGCGGCAAAGCCTCCTCGCAAGGGGCTCTTCATCCGCAACTGCCCACACTGCGCTTTTGCTCTGGAGGAAAGGGGTGGCAGCAACTGCCCGTGTGTTGGGTAACGGTTCTTGTGGAATACAGCAAAATAGCTACAGGCACACAAACTACGATAAACAGACTATTAGCAAAAACTAGTAACTTGCTTACAAACAGCAAGACAATTACATAATGAAGCGTGTTCAGAAAGGAACTAGAATAATATCACGAGAAATAAGACAACATTTTATAATGAGACGCTTAAGAAGCTGAAAATAACTGAGCTTAGTTAAGACAAGATAAAGTGGCATGATTTTAACTAAATAAGAAAAAGACTTCTAGTCCTTTGGAACATGTTTCTGCTTCATTAGAACACCAGAAAGAGACAAATGAGACCCGGTGGTTGAAAGCGGATAGTAGCCGAATTTGTGTTAGAAATAAGGTAGACATGATAGAGAGATAGGAGAGACCAGTAGATTTGCTGCTGAAATCTTTAAACGAATACTAAAAGTGGGTTTTGTACCAGCAACAGAGAGATGTCCACCGGTGATGGCTCTCAGGGCTGAATCTCTAGAATGTGGTTCACTTCAGCTAACAGCAACCTTCTAAACCGTTAGATGGCTCATGTCCCCGAACTACTTGCTTCTGCACTGTCTATAGAAGGAAGATAGGGCGACTGGTTCAGATATGGCTATTGACATGTAGATAAGAAAATTTAGGTGAAATTTATCCTAGTCTGAAATATTCACTGTAAAATCTGATGTAGCTCTAAGAGATAGTATGATTTGATGTAGAAATTCCCATGTAATTGTTTCTTGCCTGCTTTATGCATAAAGTTAGACTACAGAATCTTATTAGTACCCCTTGGTCTCAAAAATCCATTAACACTAAGAAGGCTGTTGCACTGCAGAATAAGTAACTTGAATGTCCTTTTCAGGGTATCCTGGACCTCCTGTGAGGCATCTGGAAACATCCATTCTGTGAGCTCAGAGAATGTGTTCAGAAATACTTTTTAACAAAAAGCATAAACCCTTTAACCTAAGACATCAAAAGAAAAATTTTACAGAGATTAATCTAAATGTAAGTAAGTACCTCTGACAGCATCAGCCCTACCATTGAAAACCATTTGTTATGGTGCATCTGCAAATCCACCTTGTTTTTGCAAAGTCGAGACAGATTTTTAGTGCAAGGAAATGCACTGAAAATAGGAGTTATTTTCTTCATCAGTCTTAGAATATTCTAACAGAGACACTTGAGGAAAACAAAAAGAAAACACTGTATTAACTTTATAACTAGATATTCTATATGCACTTCACAGCTGCACATATATTAAATGGCATAAAAATCCTGCTTTTCTTGGAACGGTGAATGGTGATATGTTAGGAGACATAAAAATTCACCGATTTAATCAGTTTAATAGTTTGCAAGACTCCTATAGATCTTGCACATATTGAATTTTTAGACTTTTCAGTTCATAAAACAGTGAGACCATACACCATTAAAATGCTCTATATTAACTATATTCTGGGGTTTTATGTGAATGTATTTACTCAGTTTTCTTCAAAAAGACATGACCTTATTCAGCACGGGAGCAGACATTGTGAAAGTGCTGTGGTCATATAAAAGTTGTATTAGCGCGATATTGGGTTCCAACCTCTACAGCCCATTGACTGTGCAGGTTTGGAATCAGCCTAAGTTTCAAGAGTATTTGGTATATAGCCCAGAGCTGAAGTAGAACAAGTTTGTGCTCAGAAGTTAGGAAGGATTGCTTCATAACTGCGTATAACATACTCTGAAAAATTACCTACTAAAAAGACCTTAAAGCAAGCGACTTGGCACTAGGTACTTAAAAATCATATAGAACTACTGTTTTATCCTTTTCTTGTCCTCTCCATTGTTTTATTTGGCAAACATAATTACTATCTTGTGTTCTGAATTTAGTAGAACTACAACATGACTGTTTCCAAGCTCATGCTAGAATATGATTTTGGAAAGTCTAAGATCACTGTTTATTAAATAGTTTCTGACCTACTGCCAGAGGCAAGGACAAAACCTTTATCTTCACAAAACCCAGAAAAAGATATTTTTTTTTTTCAAAGAAGAGGTGCAGAACTGTTTCTAAAGCTTTCTTTTTCCATACCACTTGCTGTAAGTTACAACAAAACAGAACATCAAACCTGGTTGATCTTTAATCCTGCCATATATTGCAGTGCTTCTGCAACTCCTTCATTAGAAACCAGGACTCCATCTGGGTTAGCAGGAGCTTTTAACTAGTCAATGACACTCAGCTGTGATGAGGCTGCCTTGAAGAAAGAAATCTTTTTAAATTGCCAAAATAGTTTGCATACAAGTAAGAGACTTGCATTTCCTTTCTTCTTATTGTACTGTCACCTCGTGGATGTCAAGAGCTAGAGCTTTGCTGTGATCTTCAACAGAACCACTGTGTCATCCCTGCTTATGCAGTTCGCTAGAAACACATGAGACAAGGAACCTTTGGGCCAGTTTTGATTTTATGTGACATTGATGGTAATAAACTGCTTTGGAATCACATGGGCTAACTTAGAAGTTTACTAATCTTACAAAGCTCACTAGTATATGAGATTAGTCTTTGTTTTTATAATCTAGTGTTTTCATTTATGGACTAGAAATATGAGAAAACATCAAAGAAATCTTCATAGGATGTGTGAGAAATGTTCAAAGAATTTAGAGGTGTCACTGAACGACATCACCATAGACTTATCTTTATCCTGTGTATACAGAATACATTAGACTGCCCACTAAGTTAAAATATAATATACGAAATACACACTTCTTGCATATGAATAATAATGTCTTTGTTTGTGGATGGGATACAGACATATTTTGACAAATCAGGGAGATGTAGTCACCGATAAGCTAGATGGTAGAACATCCTCTGAAAGGCATTAAGGGTTTCTCCTTTACTCTGAATTGAACCAACTAGACTTTATGGTCGGGTGCCTGAAAAACTCTAGAGAGTGGTGTGTAATACTCAAGAGTTACTATGTTGACACACAGCTCTGATGGCAAAGAACATAGCAAAATTAAAAGTTTAATCTAATAAAAACCTAATAACTACAAAGAACCAGAGACCGGAACTGGTAGCTCTTATTATTTTTCTTTATATCTTAGCGTATACTGAAATGATTCATTGAAGCTTAACTCTCAGGCCAAATAGACAAAGCAGCCTCTTAGGTGCTTCCTGGGTGCCCCAATGGAACTGTCTTTCCCATGTTGTTTTCAAATTATTTAAGAAAGGTATTCTATTCAGAGAGTACCCTGTTTGCCTGACTCTGACTTGAAAAAAATATTAATTTTAATGTTAAGCAATTATTAAAAAAGCTGCTTTAAAAAATCTTTCAGTGCCTCAAATTTGTAAGGTTTAACTCTGCTGATTCTGACTGAGCCCTTTAAATAATGTTAAAATGTACTGATTCAAAGGGAATAAAGAATAGAGAGAAACATTTGTTCCAGAAGCTGGTTGGGTCATAGGAATGAATCAGAGCCAGTAAAAGAGCTGAGTATTTGCTTTCTCACCGAAGCTCCAGCTAACACAGCTGTGCTGCAGACGGATATATGCAATAAAAGAGAGACGAACAGTACATACATCCCCAAGGCTAGGAACTGCCTCTGCCCCCACCCCTCATTCAGTGCAGCTGAGACAGCAAAATTAAAGTCAGGGCTTGGTTTTTGATATTTGGCACAGGCCACCAATAAATTCACTTCTCAAGGGAAGCAAAAAAAGAAAGTAATTGTGCCTCAGAGATATCTCTGAGCAAAAATGCCACACAGCTTATTCACTTGGTTAGACTGTGACTACAAAAAGAAGTGAAGCCTCTGTGAGAATAAAGATGACATAATATGATCATGATGCTTCTTGCATTGCAAAGGCCTAAGAATTAATAATGTGCAGGAGTGGATTTTAAGCCTCTGTAACTGTGGCTGTGTTTAATGTGCTTTCCCAGGAATTTCAAGAGCTGATATGTTCCTTACGCTGTGGGTTGTGGGTGATGTCAGACTAAGTTGGGAGTGTGTTTATTTAAGATGTTACATCTCTCCTGGACTTTTTCAGCTGCTTCCAGCTCAGGTTGAAGAACTGCAGTTTGCTTAAGCCTCTAACGCCCTCAATGATGATGTGGTTATGGCTTCCATCAAACTGTTCCCAGCTAGGCTGCAAGACAAAACAGGTTTGAAAACAGTTGTGTGGTCTAAAGTGTCACAAAAGAAATTTTGGTTAAAGTAAAAGACACATTTAATCTTTAAACAGACTTAATTGGATCCAGTGCCCTGGACTCCCCTCGCTCAGTATTGGGTCTGTGGAGGGAGACCTCGTGTGCTCCAGCCATGTTACTCTATTTGTGAAAATTAAGTGACCATTACAAAGGGCAGATGGGTAATAAAGTGATATCACTGTCATATTGCGATTCAAATTGCAGAGAATATCAACAGGCACCAAAACTCTGAGCTGCTAATAGTATCACAGTATTCATGATCCTAGTTTAGCCCCCTATTCTCTTCCCCTTTCTGCATCCTGGCCCATCCTGTTTCATGAGAAGAGGAGGCTGAGGGGAGACCTTATTACTCTCTACAACTACCTGAAAGGAGGTTGTGGAGAGGAGGGAGCTGGGCTCTTCTCCCAAGTGACAGGGGACAGGACAAGAGGGAATGACCTGAAGCTCCGCCAGGGGAGGTTCAGGTTGGATATCAGAAAAAAATTCTTCACAGTAAGAGTCATCGGGCACTGGCAGAGGCTGCCCAGGGAGGTGGTTGAGTCGCCTTCCCTGGAGGTGTTTAAGGAACGGGTGGATGAAGTGCTGAGGGACATGGTTTAGGGAGTGTTAGGAATGGTTGGACTCGATGATCCAATGGGTCCTTTCCAACCTTGTGATTCTGTGATTCTGTGAAAAATGTAAGGATATTTATGCTAATAAGGAAGGAAAGTAATTAAGGTTGATGATAAGCTTTTGAAGTGGTTTTAAGTCTACAAACACCCTGCAGCTGGCTCAGGCTGTTCCCATTCAAATTAAAAACCTAGGCCAAAAGTAGATCAGAAATGATAATTCTACCACACAAGCAGCCAAATTCTGTAATACTCCATGGCTGCCTTTAAAATGAAAAAGTTTCAACTGATGGAATGCAAATACAAATACCATCCTACCAGTAAAGCATAAAAAGACTATAAAAAGTGAATGCAGACTAACATGAAACAGTCTTTTCCAGAGTGAGTATGAAACTGCATGAAGTGAGCTACTTTTAGCACGGACTAATGGCCAAATCGCAGTGTGGCACATCTTGCTTTCACTCTGTGAACTAAACAAGCACAAATATTTTTTCAAAGAGGAATCTCCTTGCTTGTTATTGGCTTTGAAAGCACACACTTCAGCTGAGCACAGACTGCATTCTGAGGAATGAAACCTCTTGACGTGACCTGAAGTCAAAGATGAATTCAGAATACAAATGTTAATTTAACCTTAACTTTACGCTAACAAATGCCTACACAGACACACCATTGCCGGAAGGACATGCATCACTTTCTAGGCATTGCCATGGTCTGAATACTGAAATAGCTTCTGGGCAGTTGACGTGATGGATGAGATTCATTGCACAAAGCTGGAGCATTGCGGCCAAGGAAAACTTCTGCAATTATTGCTTTCCCTAAGTGAGAGAGAAAAGACATGTAATGCTCCTAATTCCAGCTTGGGGGGTGCAGCCAGGATAATACAACAGCGGTGCTTGATGCAATAACAAGCAGGGTACCTCTTGGGTTGGCAAATGCATGATTTTTTTAAGGAAAGCTTCTTGACTGAAAGGGTTCTCAAGCTGCCCAGGGGATGATTGAGTCAGCATCCCTGGAAGTATGCAAAAGACATGTAGATCAAGCGCTTAGAGATATGATTTAGTAGTTGACAGGTACTGTTGGACTTGGTGATCTCAAAGGTCTTTTCCACCCTAGGAATTCTATGACTTAATATGCATGTAATACATATTAATAGAAGTATGAATTTTGCATATATAATTATTCTGGATTTACATTTTTTTATGAAACAAATATACCATGACAAAACATTACACCGTGAAATCTAGCACTTGTAGCCAGATAATCACAGAATCACAGAATCACAGAATCACTAGGTTGGAAAAGACCTTTTAGATCATCGAGTCCAACCATTCCTCTCCTGTTCTTGGGAAGCAACGGGAGGGCAAGAGACAGTAGCACTTTGTTAGCTACAGCCAGGACAAATGACTTCTTGCCATCTGTCTTAAATATTTAAAGCCGGTGAAATCAGAAATAAAAGTAATAACTGAAACAGTGGAACCTGTGAGGCCAAGTGTCCTTTTGACTTAACTTTTCAAATCTCTGTTTCTATACTGCAGTAATCCTAGCTTCCCCAAACTCCCTGACACCAAAGCCAGTCAAAAGGTAGTATGCAGGGATAGGAGTTGGACTCGATCATCCTTGTGGGTCCCTTCCAACTCAGGTCATTCTGTGATTCTACAGTTCTGTGAGCAGGGACTAGTCTCAAGCTATAAATATGCTGACAAACTTCCCCGAAGTCCACGCTGACTGCCCCGTTGGCTGATGCTCAATAAACCCTAGGAAGCTGAGAGATGTCCATTTTCTTTGTGGGGAGAGGGGGAAGGAAGAGAGTTGTCCTAATTTGGGTTAAGCCAGATTTCTAAAAAAATCATAAATAATTTATACTTTTAAGACTTCTATGCCTTTTTCAAATTTGATGGAAATTCGATCATTCCTAATCCACTGCAGTGACAGAGTCCTGCAGCATAACTAGATGGACATGGATGACCCAGTATACTTGTGCCTTTCCTAGCTCATCTAGAAAAGATCAGATGTATATAATTACTTCTCACATGAGGACATTTCTCACAGATGCTTCAAACTTCTGTCTGGGAATTACCCCCTGTACCTCAAGCCCTTTTAGGAGCTTCGTAATAGGAAGAAGTGTCACTGGGATAGATTTCAGCTGAGTTTCAGAGCTCCTTCCAAGGCTGCATATGCCATCTCATGGCCATCTACAGTATTAACTGTCCCTTCAGCAACAGCAATTGTACAAGCCATAGAATCATAGGAGCATAGAAGAGTTTGGGTTGGAAGGGACCTTAAAGATCATCTAGTTCCACCCCCCGACCCGGCCATGGGCAGGGACACCTCCCACTGGCTCAGGCTGCCCAAGGCCCCATCCAACCTGGCCTTGAACACCTCCAGGGATGGGGCAGCCACAGCTTCCCTGGGCAGCCTGTGCCATTGTCTCACCACTCTCATAGTGAAGAAATATGGCAAATACTTTACATTTTTCCAAACTTTGAATCATCACGCTTGAACATCTTCTCAGGATCGCTACTGGTGTTTCCTTCTGCCTTAGCTTATTGTTTCAGAAGCTTTATTCTGGGACATTCACATACGCTTAGACTCTTACAGAGAAGGAAACATTTTATTCTGTCAGACAGCTGCAAAGATTAAAGCAAGAACTGAGTGTCTTTTTTTGACTGAGACTATCCCTTAAAACAAATTTAAGCAGCATGAAAATATAGCCATGAATTATGATAAGGAATGGCAGGCAGGGAAAACAAAGAATAATGATAAGGCAACAGTTTGTGTTGTCATTATTTCAACAGAATGAGAGAGAAGGACAAAAAAAGTCAGATTGCCAGCTCTGTGGGACAAAGCCCATCTTCCTCTTTGCTTACATAGCATTTAACACCATGAAAAGAAGTGCAAGTGCAGACTAGCGTGATATAAACAATAAGGTAGCAAAACTGGGCAGTAGACACCATGTTTAAAGATATGATCTTTACACACCAAAATCTGATCTCTTCTCAGAGTGAAAAAGAGAAGGACAGATGTGCAAAATGTTGGAAAGATGTAAAGGAGAGCAATGGGGACTAGAGAAGAATTGCCCTGAATTAATTTTCCTACTCTCTTCTTTTTCTTCATAAGTATGAAAGCAATTTTCCTTGCCTGATATATCTCCATCCTTGGAGATATTCGAAAGGTATCTGGATGTGGTCCTGCACAGCCTGCTCTAAGTGACCCTGCTTGATCAGATGAGTTGGGCAGGGTAACCTCCAGAGGCCCCTTCCAACCTCAACCTTTCTATGAATCCATGAAAATATTTATTCTATTCCTAATTTCTTACTCAGCATGAAATATATCTGTCTGGCTGTTTTACAGTCTGGAGATGGAAGGAGGCACTGGGACAGGACTGAATTTCTAGGGTTATGACTGGTCTGACAATTAGGATCCATGCTAAAGGGACCCAAGTTTAAGGCTAGGTGTCTGGAGATACCAGAGATAAACGGACTATGATTAAATTTAGGATTAAGGACCAAGGA
Source organism: Cuculus canorus (assembly GCF_017976375.1). Classification (NCBI taxonomy): domain Eukaryota; kingdom Metazoa; phylum Chordata; class Aves; order Cuculiformes; family Cuculidae; genus Cuculus; species Cuculus canorus. The sequence goes on from NC_071405.1 coordinate 9,518,233, forward strand.
GGCAGTGATTTAGATTTAGAACAAAGCCAGCAAGCCATGACCTGGGATGCTGTATTAAAAAAAATGAGTCTGAAAGAACTGAAACCTCGTGGTATGCTTTGAGCACTGGTGTGAAGAACAAAATAATAGCAAAATAATATTGCATTAAAACAAATACAAATGAAAATTATAAAATAACTGGCTGAAGAAACCACTGAGCCAATCTGTTCCTTGGGCAGTAAATACAGGTGCCACAGATGTTTCTGTGAAGCCCTCCCAACTAGTCCTGCATCAGTCCCCACAAACTCTACTGGGGGGCACTGATGAGGAGTGGTGGGTGAGAAGGGACAGTTTACAACAAAAAGAGCAAGGAAAGGACAAGAAGATGATGAGAAAAACTGGAAAGCACTAATCCTGCCTTTGCCTCAGATGGTGTAAAGAAGTGATGAATGAAGCAGAGGTAAACTGAAGAAAAAGAATGATGGAGGAAGAAAGAGACGAAAGATGAACAGAAAAATGATGAAAGGAGGGACAAAAAGAGAGCAGCCCTTTTCTACCTGTTCTCTTCTGTGCTACCCTTTACTAATCAGCAGTATTCTGTCCAGAATGCAGCATATCGTATGCACTTCCAGCCCCTGGAACCCATCCTCCAGTATTTGTAGCACCTGCTTTTCCGTAACTGGTTATTCAGGATTGCATACATAAGAGAGAGATTCCACCTTTTCTTTTTAAGAAACTCCAAAGAGAGGCTGCAGGAAAAGAATCCAGGTTTTCAATATGCTGTGGCAAAAGCAGTCTAAAGACAAGAACAGACATTCTGACCATACGAAGTTTATAGATTGCACAATATTTACTAAGTATAACAGACTATAATTAACACAAATTCCATAATACTGATGTTCACAGTATTCATTAAATTACTTGCAAGACTTTTTTATCCCTGCTTCTTTATAATTGGTAAAAGCAGTCCCTGTGTCCTGTATTACACACAAGAAATATTTTAAAATCTATTTGCCTCTAGAACCACAAGTCTCGTCATTGCTGAAGACACTTAGCATGAAGGTAGCAAAGCACGAGAGGAAAAAGAATAGTATAATGTATGTTGACAGCAGATCCAGAATCCCACCTAAATACTGCAAAACTGTTGACAACGTATTTTCTTTTTGAAATGTTTTTTCATAAGGATGCAATTTCCGGTGATTTACAACTCTGCAGTTTGAGCGTCAGCAGGTTAGTGTGAGGATGTGATTAATTATTGCTAGACTTCTCTGCCAAAATGAGCATCAGACCATGAGGTTTATATTTAAGAGCAGCACTGAGCTGATAGTTGCTTTTTGGGAAGATGTGTAAATTGCTTCTCACCACCTGGAATGGGCTCTAGCACGTAAGAATAGAGCTGATCTCGCTAATCCATACTAGAAGCTAATACAATCGTAGAATCATAGAAAGGTTTGGGTCATAGAATCATGGAATCACTAGGTTGGAAAAGACCTCTTGGATCATCAAGTCAAACCATTCCTATCAACCACTAAACCATGTCCCTGAGCACCTCATCTACCTGTCTTTTAAACACTTTCAGGGATGGGAACTCAAATCCCTCCCTGGGCAGCCTCTGCCAGTGCCCAATGACCCTTTCCGTGAAAATTTTTTTTCTGATGTCCAACCTGAACCTCCCCTGGTGGAGCTTGAAGCCATTCCCCCTTATCCTGTCCCCTGTCACTTGGAAGAAGAGGCCAGCACCTTTCAGGTAGTTGTAAAGGGCAATAAGGTCTCCCCTCAGCCTCCTCTTCTCAAGGCTAAACAACCTCAGTACCCTCAGCCACTCCTCATAAGACTTGTTCTCCAGCCCCCAGTGCAGTCTCACCAGTGCTGAGTACAGGGGAGGATTAACCTCCCTGGACCTGCTGGTCACGCCGTTTCTGATACAAGCCAAGATGCCATTGGCCTTGTTGGCCACCTGGGCACACTGCTGGCTCGTTTTCAGTCGGCTGTCAACCAACACCCCCAGGTCCTTCTCCTCCAGGCAGATTTTTAAGTCAGAAGGGACCTTAAAGATCATCCAGCTCCAACCCACCCACCACTGGCAGGGACACCTTCCACTAGATCAGGTTGCTTGAAGACTCATCCACCCTGGCCTGGAACACTTCCAGGGACATCCACGACTTGTCTGCAAAATTTGTTCCAGTGCCTCACCACCCTCCCGGGAAAATATTTCTTCCTTATATCTCATCTAAATCTCCCCTCTTTCAGCTTAAAACTTTTCCTCCTCATCCTATCCCTGCACTTCCTGATAAGGAGCCCCTCCTCAGCTTTCTTATAGTCTCCCTTTAAGTACTGAAATGTTGCTAGAAGGTCTCCCTGGAGCCTTCTCTTTTCTAGTCTGTACAACCCAAATTCTCTCAGCCTGTCCTCATATGAGAGGTTCTCCAGCCCTCTGATCATCTTTGTTGCCTTCTCTGGACTCACTCTAACAGATCCATGTTCTTCTTCTGCTGAGGACTTCAGAACTGAATACAGCACTCCAGGTGAGGTTTCATGAGAGCAGAGTGGAGGGGCAGAGTCACCTGCTTTGCTCTGCTGGTCACACGTGTTTTGATGCAATGAGACAGTTCTTCACATCACCCAGAGGCTATCCTACCAGCACAACACTGAGTGTGTTGTGGAGCTTCCTGAAAAGTTTTTTTTCCTCCAGGTAGTATGAAAAGGGCTCCTAAAATCATGAGCAGTACCAATCTGTCTTTCCCATGGGTCAAAAATACTGCTGGAAGTGGGTAGTTGAATTGTCTGATGCAGGTTACTACATCAAATAACTCCAAGTAAAGCTGTAAGACTGAGTTTCATTTTGGATTTCCAACTTTATGTGACTAGCTAAGGGTGAACAAATCTGTTTCATGTTGCATTGGCATGGGCTAGAAGCTCAATAGCAGTGTTTCAGCTACAGGGGAAAATAAATGTTAACTAAAGTCTTACAGGAAAAGAACTGAAAGCGGTATGATGCACTACTTCTTCTCTGCCCGCCACTGAATGTTTCTCATGGCTATCCTGTCAAATGGTACCCTCCACAGCGCTGTCAAACCCTCAGGCAAACACCACCACCCCCTGACATCCTAAGCCACTAACTGAAATACTGTGTCTCAGAATCAGCATGTTTTGAATCCCTGGGAATTTGCTTTGATCTTAGCAACTAAAATGTCTTGAGCTTAAAGGGCACCTGCTGTCCCTCAGGGAGAAAAGATTTTGTTTCAAGATTGAAAAGGTCTTCCAGCTCCCTTCAAACTCTCAGCTCTGATTTCTACACAAAGAAATCACACATACCTTTAGTTGAAAATGCTGAAAAGTACAGTATTAAATGTACTAAAATCATAATAATGCAGTTACGCATTACAAGTCAGTGAACTGCTCAGTATGCAAAGAAAGAAATGGATTCAACAAGAGTTCTGCCTCAGAGCTACAAGTGGGCAACTGGGGGTCCTAAGACTGTTGTGCTACTGGTATTTTTTTCTGCATGTTCATCTACCACTGCTTTCCACTTTCAGAAATATGGCCATTCATAGCAATACTTAATCTGTTTTCACAACCATACCAGGAACAGATGAGGTAAGACCCAGATTCTAACAGCGAAACTCATGATTGGTATTTTGTACCAAGCTTTGAACCTCTGAAATCCAAGAAAGTTTTCTTAAAAAAAAGAAGATGTAACAGTCAAAATCATTACTACAATATTGCTCCTTCTCAAAAAGGTTCTGTGCTAAGTTTACTCATCCAAAACCCTTTGGTTTGGCTTTCATCCCTACAAGAGTCATTTATTAATTTCTCCTTGCCAAAACAAAAAAGATCCTAGGCTTAAGAAAGTGGCATTCAAAGTAAGCAGAATGCTATTTATAAACAACCTCAAATGCAAACTGGAAGTACAGGACTACCTGCAGCTCTAACAAACATCCCTGAACACAAAGCGAAGGCATACCTGAGGTGGACAGGATTGGAGTACTCAAGCAGAAAACATTCCTTGAAATATTGCCAGTCTAAATTTGAATCTCCCCTCAACTGAGCATCAAGGTTATTATAAAGATTATGTAAGCCACTTCTAATGCTTCTTTACAAGTAAAGCTGTGTAGGAACTTAGAACAACCATTATCACTGTTGTTAAAAACAACGGGATAGCTTGCTTGTTCTTTTATCTTTCTTTTATTAAATTCAAAACCCTCATAAATAGGTCATAAAAAATAAAGGCAACAAAAAAAAAAATCAGTCTTTGTGGGCTTGAAGCTTCAGCCTAGTACACCACCAAGAGAAGGAGAGGGGCAGATTTGTTTCTTAAATCTGGAAGTGATAGATGATGCCAGGCTACAGCTATGCATACTCTGATCCTAATATGCGGATATACTGTTCCTATACTGATCCATAATATCAAGCTTTATCCACTCTACCCTCAGCATTGTTCTGTAATCATTAACTTAAGGGAATCATCTCCTCAAGTCAGAGAAGGTCTTAGTTTGTTACTTAGTAATCATAATGATGTCAGTCCAAATTGCAGCACCAATGAAACTGCAGGACTTGGGGGCAAAGTGAGGCTCTGGCCACATTAGTGGCCACTAATAGTGACAAATTTCACAGTACGTTTAAATTCTTCCACACTTGCATCAATTATTCCATCCTTGAGATGATCAAGTGTCCTTCCCTGTCTTTATTAGCAGGCTTTAAAACAGTACTGCCTCAGTATACTATTTCCACTCTAATGCAAAATCTAAATGATTTCTTTCAGGGTCTGATGCACTACAGACTCTGTGCTACTGTCGTAGTCAGGAACAGTGTTTGCAGTTCTTAGACACAAAACCAAAGCAAGAACTGGCCAGATGAATGGCTTGCCTTGGCTGTTCTACGTAACATCAGAGAGAGAACAGACAACTTTCTACTCATCAGAAGACAGCCATGCAATTCTTCCTTCATAAAAATTCTGTAGAATGAGCTTCAGACACATGCTAGCATCCAACACTGGGTTTGTGGCATCACTAATATGCTCCACATGCCCTATTATGAAGGATTCTCTGTGGGTCGACTTTGTGCTGGCCACTGACTCTGGAGTGAATTTAACTCATGAAGTCAAGAAGCCACTGAAATCATACTGAAATATACATCATACACGTGGGGGAAAAAAACCAACCTGAAATGAAAAGCCCAAAGCACTTTTCTGCACTTGTACTGTTTAAAGACCCAAGCACTGGTCCAATATAACCACTCATCCCAGCTATTTTTGTTCAATTCTTTTTCCTTTTACTGAGATCACCAATAATGGGAATGGCAGCATCTGTCTTCAAGAAGCTGTCCTGGATCCAATAATTCAGACCACATAAGAGCTGCCACTTTAATGATATTTGTAACACACCTAGTTTGGCCGTTATAGAAAAAAAAAATGTGGGACAAGCTTCAAGTCGTGTTGCTAAACTCCTGATCACCAGCTACTATCATGCACAATTATTAATGTCTGAAAATATCAGAATTCTGTTATTGTACAATTCACTAAACATACCCAGTTCTCTCTTTTGGAATGCTATTCTTCACCTTAGTGCATTTTTCTTAAGAGTACCTTGTTATGACACATTTTTTCTCTATCTTATAATGAACCAAATTTTCAGTTTCCAGATTACTGCTTAGAGATTTATTACTTGAAGTTTTACCCAGTGTTCACAACTTGGCTGGTTCGTGTTCCAGCTGATAAAAAGACCCCATTAGGATTCAGAAGCAAGAGGTTAGGTTAGAGGATGGCAGGAAAATTGTCTTATGGACCTGGACAAGCTAAAGGAGTGGGCCTCTGAGAACCTCATGACGTTCAACGCGGCCAAGTGCAAGGTCCCATGCCTGGGTCAGGGCAATCCCTGGGATGGGGGATGATGTGATTGAGAGCTGTCCTGCAGAGAAGACTTGGAGTGATGATTAATGAGAAGCTTGACATGAGCCAGCAACGTGTGCTCGCAGCCCAGAAGGCAAACCGTGTCCTGGGCTGCATCAAAAGAAGCATGGCCAGCAGGGCGAGGGAGGGGATTCTGCTCCTCTATTCCTCTCTTGTGAGAACTCATCTGGAGTATTGAGTCCAGTTCTGGAGTCCTCAGCATAACAAAGATATGGAGCTGTTGGATCGGGTCCAGAGGAGGCTACAAAGATGATTGAAGGGCTGAAGCACCTTCCGTACGAGGACAGGCTGAGAGAGTTGGGGTTGTTCAGCCTGGAGAAGAGAAGGCTGCAAGAAGACCTTATAGTGACCTTCCAGTACAAAAAGGCTGGGAAGGGACTGTTCACAAGGGCTTGTAGAGATAGGACTAGGGGTAATGAGTATAAACTGGAGAGGGGCAGATTTAGACTAGACATAAGGAGGAATTTCTTCACCATGAGAGTGGTGAGGCACTGGCACAGGTTGTCCAGGGAAGTTGTGGCTGCCCCATCACGGGAATTGTTCAAGGCCAGGTTGGATGGGGCCTTGGGCAGCCTGAGCTAGTGGGAGGTGTCCCTGCCTATGGCAGGGGCGTTGGAACTGGGTGATCTTTAAGGTCCCTTCCAACCCAAACTATTCTATGATCCTATGATTTCACGATTCTTTGATTCTCTAGTATCTGCTTAGAAGTGCAGTCATTATTTACATTTCCATTTATAAACAAACAAGCTTAATTTAGATTTAAACTGAAAGCCTTTTATACTAAAGGCAATATGAAAGAAAAATAAATACACGTATAAATCCCATTGATACCTATTTTCTCCCTACTTTGGCATGTCTACATCAATGGAAAGGAGTTTGGAGTATACAAAAATGAGTCCTAGGCCATTTGAATACAGACTTCAGGCTGTGTATATTGCATATAACTCTGAATGGTGCAGGTTGGTAAGAATTTGTTTTCAGAATGAAAGAAAGATTAAACCATGTATGTAAAGTCTCAGTAATAATCAGAATGCCCGTGCTAGAAATGCCAGACTGATATCACCTTCCTAAGTTCTCAGCGAGGCTGACCTATTGCAAATTCTGCAGAATACGTAAGCCCTGTGAATGTTTTAAACAATAAGAGTTTTAATCTAATATAGCACTGCAAATGCTGAAGAGCCTGTAGGCTAAGAGGCAGATCATTCAAATGTAAAAACAAATTTGACTGGAGTCTAAACAATGTTGGCCTCTGTTGTAAACTATAGCTTCCTTTTGACGTGGAAAGAGAGAATGCATTTTGCCAAAAGGGAATTCACTTGGAAAGCCTCTGTAAATGATACTGTAATGAAAATAAACATAGTCCCCTAGCCTTAGTTTCACAGCTGTGCATGAGAAACCTTGCAGATCATGCCCCATGTCATGATTACTCATTAGCTCTTGGCTGCAGCCCATGTCTTGGCCCCTGGATATCATGAGAACTAAATCACTGATGTCAATCATGTCTCTCCATGATGACACTGCAGTTCTTTGCAGAGAGATGCCACCAGTGTTGTAGTGTCCTTCGTAGTAAATAATAATTTCTGGAAACACTCTATGGCCTTTACACTTGCACTTTGTCAGCTGTTATTTTTCAGTCTTCCTTTTCCTTCCCTATCGTCATGCCCAGTTTCAATGTCTATATCCTATTTTTTATGGCTTCAAAGGATCAGAGTGATCTGATCCCATTCAGCCCTATCAGCATCTCCTTCTGCTCTAACTATTTTTATCTTGATGCCAGTATCGATCTCTGTCTATACTCTCCTAAGGCAAAATGGACTGAGGTGCAGCAATCCCATCTCCCTGTTGGGGTGTGAAGATTTGGGTAATCCAGACAGCAACATGGTCTTTTGCTAGAAATGGACATTTACACATTTCTTCTTCCTTTACAGGTTAAGCTGCTAATCACAGAGCTCTCACTGGTTCTGGACTAGCCTCCAACTCAAAGTCTAGTATTGGGGGATAAACTAATTTTTCATAAGAGCTAATTTGGTTTATAACAACATCAGAAAAAGCCATGATAAAATTTCTCCTGAGAAGGACTTAATCTCTCCAAGTTATAAACCCATAAAAAAATCTAAACAGTAAAATAAAAATTACATGACAAGCCTTTTACATAATACTGAAGTGCAGACAAAAATCTGCAGTTATATGAAAACTAAATAAAATCTTTTCCTCATCAAGAATGTCTTAGCGATTTAGTTAAATTGGCATATGCAGAACACTTTGACAGGTATCCGTTGAAAATTACATTTCAGCTTTAATTCTTATGAATTGAAGTTTAAAATTTTCCTTTCAGTTGTACAATAATTCTAAATGTCATCTTTACTTATTACACATGTTTATATATCGCACTATTTAAATACTCTAAATCAGACAAATTAGAAGAAAAGAAATCATAAGGACATTGGACTCACCTCTACATTCTTGATCAGGTTATTATTCAACCAAGTTAGATTCAGCTTTGTTAAGGCTTCCAGATTTCCAATCCTGGAAATTTAATTGCAATAAAGTTTTTTGCAGATCTTGTAGACCATTTATTTTTTGCAATGGAAGAAGAGATATTACTTTGCAGTGCTGAACAACAAAATACCACTGTTTTTGCCAAGATGCTATTAACTTGCATGGAAAATTGTTAGGTAGTTCCAAATAATTTGAGACCACATCCTCTGTGCAGAATTCTGCTGATTTAGAAAGCTTTTCAGTTAAAAGAAAAAGCAGCTACAATGGTTCATGACAAATGATTATGTGTCTTTAAATAAAGTAAATAAAGGGGAATGGGTAAATAAAGTATAAAGTAAATTAAGGGCAATGGGTATAAACTGGAGAGGGGCAGATTTAGACTGGACATTAGGAAGAATTTCTTCACCATGAGGGTGGTGAGGCACTGGCACAGGTTGCCCAGGGAAGCTGTGGCTGCTCCATCCGTGGAGGTGTTCAAGGCCAGGTTGGATGGGGCCTTGGGCAGCCTGAGATAGTGGGAGGTGTCCCTGCCCATGGCAGGGGGTGGAACTGGATGAGCTTTAACGTCCCTTCCAACTCAAACTATTCCATGATTCTATTATTCTAATATTCTATGATTCTATGACTTCCATTAAAATGTCTTCTTTCTAACTGGTTTCCCGAAGAAGGAAAAAATATATCAGAGTATAACTGAGAGTACAATAAGAAGCTCTACCACATTTTTTTTAGGTAATCACAATCTTTAGAATTATCAGACACAGTACTAATAGAGTATAGCTCTTGCAGGAGCTTTTGTATTTTCCTTTCAAAAACACACAGTCTATTAACCACAGGATGTCCAAACCCCAGCACCCTTAATACACTGCACCCCCACTGCACTTGGCTTCCTGCCACACAGCCCCTCTAGCAAGCAATTTAGGGCAGGAAAGAAAGAATATATTTTTCCATTTCCAACAACTAAGAAAACCGCATGAGACCTGAATTAGACTTGGGTGGGTGCCTGTTCCTCTGCGCTCTGCAGGGGAGCTCAGGGAATCGCTCTGCCTTGCCTAGTCGGGGCATGGATTTGCCAAACTCTCTTCTGGAGCGCTGACTCCACAAAGAGCTTCCATATAATAAATTCCCATAGAGTAATGCCATGGATTTGCCCACTGTGGCCTCGTCAAGTTTCCAGTCCTGGGCAGGGCTGAGCCCTCAGTGGGAAGGCAACCACCTCGTCATGACCACTGAGCCAACTGGAGGCGAGTGCGTGATGCGGTGACCTATAGGTCCCTTCCAACTCAAACCATTCTACGATTCTACCCCTGCACTCCCTGAGCATCTCGGTTCCTGTGCTCCTCGGCCTCGCTCTACCAATGGTTTGACAGCAACACGCTGGAGGCTTTCCCCATCCCTTTTCCAGGCAGCTGGCCCAGTGCTGGTAATTAAGTTAAGCTGCCATGAATGTTCCTCTTTCTTGGTTAGCCTGTGGGGTGTAGCTGATAAGCTGGTTTGTGAAATGTCACAAAAAAAGAACGTTAGAGAGTTTTGCTCTGTCTCGTATCTCTCCCTTGGCCTGGGAGGGTGTCACGTCTGTGCAACGGTTTATCTTCAGGGGACAATGTGAACTGACTGTGCCAAACTGCAGCGCAGAGGCTTACTGTGGCTTAGCTTAAGTCAATTAGAACAGTGAGTGTGAGATAAAACAGACCATTCTTAAACTGAATGGACCGTGTTCACTGAGCCGTTTGCACTGTATTAATTTTATCAGTTTAAGAACAATTATAATTAAATCATTATTTTTTTTTTCAGCCCAGTGAGACCAGCTGAATTTTTTCCAGCGCAATGGATTGTTCAGCAGAAACTCAGATCCTCACTGAAACAAATGTCATCAAAGAAGTCTGACTTGTAAGTAAGGAGGTTAAATTTTTTGAAAATTGCAAAGATTTCTATAAAAGTCTTTGTATTAATGCTTCTTTCCAAATTTACTGGTGAGGGAGAAAGTTGCTCAACAGCTTGTACAGCTCTGTCAAGTTGCATCAATCTCTCGACTTTGTTACTTGCGCTGCTTTTTTATGTCACCAGATGTCACTCCAAGTCCACATATGGCAGAGAGCTTCCCTCTATTTCTACATTGTAAGAGACATTCTGGCTTGGTCTTACACTTCTCTGTCCATGGGTGCTACATCTCACATACCCAAAGACAACAATATAGATATACCACTTCTTTTAGCAGAAACCTGTAACAAGGCTAGTCATGAGTCGAAATATGCCCTCCTGAGTTAACACATCATAACAAGTACATAATGGAACAAATTGGAATTAAAAAAGGGATGATAACACTCTGAAAACTGTACACACTTTCTAATTCAAGGAAAAAAAACCCAACCCAGAACAATCATCTGCTCTGAGCCTCCTCCAGAGAAATTTCATGTAATTTTGCTTAAGGGGAATGTGTTCTGTTCCCTTTGTACCAGATCCTGCAAAAAAAAAAGGTCTTGTTTAGCAAAAGACTGATTTTCTATCCTTTCTCATTGTCAAAGAATCTTAGAGGCAACCTTCTCAGTAAATTAGTTCAGGCACGTAGGCCAACCGTTTTGTGATCTGTTTCATATTTCGTAAAGAGTAATTGAACAAGAAAGCATTAAAACTGGACATTGCATCCAAACTCAGATATTCATCGGTACTGTCGGCAGCAAAATGCAACAGCTTTTGTTCTCAGCATCTAACAGAGTGACTCATTATTGACAGTGAGGAAAGCCAAATGATCTAATTTGGGTATAGGGATTTCTATTTGACTGGAAAACACTCCTCTCTCATCAGAAGGGAATTATTGTAAAAATCAACATAATTTTGCAACACTTTTGCTCATTTCTAGGTGACTGAATCATCTCAGAGTGACCTGCTCTGGTAGCCTAAAATCTGTGTGCATAATATTTCTGATCTCTTCCACTGCAGCACGTACGGCAACATTACAATATTAGTCATCAATTCAGTTCATTAAGAGCTAGACAACATTGCTGCTAGATAATCTTGCGTTGGTTTATAAAGCCATTAAAATGTATATTTGCCTGTATAGTATTTAAAAAATGTCTGCCAGCAGTTGCTAAGTTTCTCTTTTAATGTAGACGATTTTCAAACCTATTTCTGATTGAATGAATCATTTCAAGTCTGTTATCTTTCACCTTCTGCTGTGACACATTCTGTTCTAATTCTACTAAAACCTTTTAGTAGAATTTGAAATCTTTTCATAGCATAGTCGAAGCACCTATTGAAGTGCTTCTTGTGCTTTTCTGCTGGAAAATTGTCCTTTTAGTTTTGCTGACTAGAAACTTTTGAAACTGATGTTCGTCATGTTCTTGTGGATCACTGTCCGTCACAAGCGTGGTGCTTGTTTCTGCCTTTACCTTCTATTGATATTTTTATGGGCTAGCAGACCATATGGTTTTACTGGCATTCTTAAACAATCATCATGATATTGTTTGCAGAACCATGCCCATCCTCAAAAAAATACTGCTTGTAATCTACACGCAGCTTTTTGTCTGCTTCTGCTTTGTATAACCAGAATCTTTCTGACTTCCACTGTGTCATTTATTAATCAAAGTTCTTCTGGTCTCATCTCTGCAAACCGGTGCCTATTTAGATGAAATGTCAGATTAAGTGGCAAGAAGCAGTCATGGTAGACCTCACATAAATGTTTAAGAGACATCATATCTTAGAAATAAGGCTCTCTGTTCCTTAGTGTTAACAAAACTGGAAGCACTTCAGGTCGTTTTTAGTATGAGATAAAATACATGAGATAGTTTTTGGGTGGTTTTTCCTAATAATTTTAGAAGTATAAATATTTTTTATACGAGACATGACTACGTCTTTTGAAGTATTTAAAACATTCCCATTAAAAACCTGGGAAAAGTCACCCCTTCAGCTGTGACTGATCAGTTAGCAGGATAAGCATGGACAATAGTTGGAAACATGATCTAGTTATACTGATGTCTCCAGTTAGTAACGCAGAGTCTTTACAGTCAGTGATGTGAAGAGAAATATTGCTGAAACAAGACTGAGAAACGCTTGTGGAGTTTGGCCCAACAGTGGTGAAGCATTAGGTGTGTAATGGAACAAGAGTCCCATGAGCCATGAGCACAAATGTGGCAAGGGGAGAAGAACACCTGCTTACTTTTGGCACTGCAAATGTTGTATATTTTATAGATGTTATTTGGGGAGCATTCTGGCATGTATCCCAAGCTAGTTACGGCTTGACCTGCAGGACTGAATGGGATAAAAGTGTGTCATCTCAACAATGTTACTTCTGATAGACAGTTGTCACAGATAATCCAGAATCATGACTTTAAATGCACACACATTGCGTTCTGTCTGAAATAACCCCTACCTGAGCTCTGAGTGGAAAAGGCCATTTTCCAGCAGCTCTGGCTGCATCATCATGCCCCAGAGTATCTGATACGGAATGAATGTCAGTGCTGTGGCGCCCTGCTCTCTCTGCAGCTCATCTGAGTTTATAGCCAACTCTTCACCATTTTTCCAGAGTAAATGATCTATACAGAAGCATATAGATCAATACGTATGTCTGTGCTTTGTATTTTGCAGGAATTGCTGTATTTTTGTGTTGCTTTGGATGACAGGCCATAAAAACTGAAGAGTGAACTCATCTGGGCACTGGGCATCTGGATGAAATTCTCTGTGGAACAGGGAAAGATGCTTCTTATATATGTGCCAATAACACTTAGAAAGGGAGAATGAGTTATCTCAGATAACTTTGTTTCAGGGATAGCTGTTGAAAGTCTCTGGGAAGGAGACAAAAACCAAACCAAACCAAACCAATAAAACTTCATTATTGCTTCTGAAAACAATAGGTAAGAGATTATTTACGGAATGTTTTATTATTGCAGTAACTTCTTCAGCCAGCTCGGGACCGGGTGTCATGCTAACAGAGAGAAATGAGCTCAGCATTCATCTATAAATTAGCAGTTGCCTAGTGACTCATGATCCAGGCACAGTTGCTTTATGCAAACTAAATAGCACTATGCAGTAATGGATATACATTGGTTTTTTTGGTTAGGATCACTGTCCCAGGGCTTACAGCAATTTTTGTCATAAATTTTGAAAGGAAGTGTAACTTGAAAATAGAAAATGTCAGTGAAAGCAGGGACTTATTCAGCTCAGTACCCATAAAAGAATGTTACTATAAGCACACTACAAAGGAAAAATACCACACAGAGAAAAACCTGGCTCAAAATATATGAAAATAAGTAATGTGGCATAATATAGAATTTGCAGGGCATGTTACACAGATTAGAAATAAGTATAAAAGCAGATCTCAAAATGGGAAAAATAATTTTCATAGTTATTAATCAATTTAATGAAGCTATCTAATTATTTTATTGGCTATTCAAATGGTGTCATAGGTCTCTGACGTTTGGATCTGCAGATGGCACAGGCTTGTTGAGTAGTAAATAATAAAGTTACACCTACAAAATGAGCTGAACCACCTAATTAAATGGTCCAGCTATATGAACTTCAGTAAAGCTATATGCAAACTGATACACTGGGGCTGTACGGGCTACAGTTACACAATGAGAGACGCTATCTGGAAGTGCTCTGATTTAGTCTAGATGTAAGGAGGAATTTCTTCATGATGAGGGTGGTGAGGCAGTGGCACAGGTTGTCCAGGGAAGTTGTGGCTGCCCCATCACGGGAATTGTTCAAGGCCAGGTTGGATGGGGCCTTGGGCAGCCTGAGATAGTGGGAGGTGTCCCTGCCCATGGCACGGGGGGTTGGAACTGGATGGACTTTAAGGTCCTTTCCAACCGAAACTATTCTATGATTCTATGATTTCATTTTTATTAATTTCAATTTTATCATTCCTTGTAATCTATCAGCAATATCCAAACCCATTAAGCTCTTTGAAGCTTCCAATCTATATTTTTCAATGCTCGTGATTGGTAAAGTAAATAGTATCTCCAAGAGGGCATCAAATTCTTCATACTTTCTAAGAAGGATCTGCAGCTACAGGAATGTGAGCGTGTCTCTTGTCTTAGTGGTGAATATTTCCAGTTTCTATAAGAGAACAAACTCTGTTTGTACCAGTACTTCGAAAAAGATCACCTTTTCTGTCTCCATCCTGTTTGCATCTCTTTTCTCTTTAGAGCTGGAACAAGCTCCATTGAAACAAAACTAAATCTTCCACCGGACATGGTGACATTACAGGCTCAGAACATTACAAGGGAAGTAATTTTGGCTCTAACATGCACTCCGTGTGTACTCCTATAGATCCACTGAATCCCAAGGAATGATGCTAGTTTTGTCCCTGCTGAAGGCCATAACTGTTTTATGGTCATATTCTTGCCTGCTATTGGCTTTATTCTACACACCAGCCACCAGAGTAGGTGTGGAAGAATCATTTCAGTCTTATGAACCATCCTTATGAAACATCTTTTCCCAGAGCCTGATTACACTGAGATCAACACCACTAGTTACAAAGTGGTGAGGAGAAGCAAACAAGAATATTTAGGCGAGTTCTTGAGCATATGCTGTAGTCAGACTGTAACGCCACTTACCAGAGGTCTCCAAGAAAGGTGAACCTCCAAAAGCACCATGGAATCAACAGTGGAACAGTTTAATATCTGGGGTAAAAGAATTGCACTTGAAAGCAATGATGAAATGCAGCGAGGAATTTTCACCTGCTTTTCTTTTCTAGCACATCTCTCTGTCTCTGAGGCACAATGGAAACCGAAAACCTGTTGGACTAGAACAAGTGCTGTCAGCTTTCCAGGATAGTACCTTAATTGCTTTGTCTTCGTGGATGAAAAAGGGCCAAACCCTATCATCTCAGTCTGAGAGATATGAGCATTCTAGATCCGCTATCAGCAAATCTTCCCGGAGTTGTTTGTAGTCTTTTGATGAAGAGACCTGATAACATAGTTCACAAAACAAGGATACTGTAAGATTTGAGTACCGAAACATTGTTTTGAGCATGGAATGGAATTCCTACACAAAAAACCAAACAAATAAACAAACAAACATTTTTATTTCTCTTGTATTTCTTTTTTTCCTTCTTATTTTTTTCCCTGAATCACTGAAACAAGACTAGCAAGCACCTTGAGCAGGCACCTAATTAATCTCTTTGCTCCAAGGCAGAATGGAGTTTTTCCAGGTTTTCCCTGTGTATTGTTTCTCTAAACTGCCTCTAAAAGCCTCTGGTCATGGAAATTCTAAATCCAAAGACTAATGGCAACTGTTAACCTCAATGAGCGGAGAAGGTTAGTGAGTGCAAGAGAAAATAGTGATACGGTTAATGGCACCTTGATATTTCATTATATTTTAGATTTTGCTGTAGGAGAGCAAGAACTTGGATGTCTCAATGGCTCAACTATACCAGAAGCTTCCATCCTGTCTCTGAACTACTTGTATAAGTTTATATCCCTTTGTGTTGCACAAGGAATAGTTTCCTTGTTCAAATTCCTGATCTGAAGATTGATAATAGGAAAGTGAATGAGTATGCTTTTGACTTATTGTAAAAGATAACACTCTAATTTATAGTTTTCAATAGGTTAATGTATCAAAGCCCTCCAACACATAAGCATCAGAAACCTCCAAAATGTAAAGCTATGTTTAAAATCATCTACCAAGTAAGCATATTTAGCTGTCAGTAGGTTCTCACTGTAAAAGAGGTTATAACACAGTATAAAGGACTCAAAATTATTAAAAATATACAATTAACATGCTAAGTTAGCGTTCTGAATGAATAAGTTTATGAAACATCATAAAGACTGCTAAACCGTATACTTTGGGCAAAAGAAGGCTGAGAAATTATCAACTTGTATCACTGTAAAGAGCTCTACTTTTCAAAGAAGAACTTAACTCTCTCTGTTACAATTAATTTAAAAAAAAAAAAGGCAAAGAATTCCTACCTGATTCTGAGAAGCACAATCGATGTATTTCTTCTGAAATGACGCAGCAAAAATGTTTCTTTAATTCTTGTATCACTAGAGGCAAGAATGTTCTAGGGCAAAAATATTATCTATGAGTTTCTGTTATGGAAGTGACTGTACATTGACAGGTTGAGATACTCATTTTGCCAAAGCAAAGGAGACTTTTGAGAAGCCCAAGTGACAGAGCCCATCTGAAATGTAGAACGATTTCCTCAATAGATGTGCCAGGCCTGTGGAGCCCCTTAGCATTAAGGGTCCTGATAACCGCCTTCAGTTGCTCTGGGAGATGGACTCTGATTTCTGTAGCTGAAAGTCTGCACTCACATTTCTGGAAATAATTTTAGCAATATCATATATCAGTCTTTCTGAGCATAATATAGAAACTAGATACTAGGGCTTAGGACACCATAGTTTCTTTTATGGAGTGAAGAAATTCTTTCTCTGGCGCTTCTATTGGTTCTATAACATCTATGTTGAAAATTTCATGTACACCGTTTCCTGACCTTCATCTTACCACTTCTATAATAATGATATAGCTAGTTAGATTAAATTGGCTATGAGGATAAGACAATTCCATGGGAAATATATGTGAGTAGCTGTTTGTATAACACCTCTGTAAATTTGTTGGGGGAGAAAGAACCATATGATAAAGCGCCCTACTGGAAGAAATTGAGACCTAAACTCTGCTGTTTGCAGCCCAATGCAGTGGGTTTAAAACGATGACACCTGTACTTTTAAAAAGTCAAAGCCATGTTGGCAAGTAATTTCTTCCCAATTTTTATGCTGCAATTTGTGACCAATTAAGATATTTGAAAACACAGGAAAGCTATGAAGAAGGATGAAAGGGCCAAACTTGTACTAAAATTTGCATCAAGTCTGACTTGAGGAAGTACTCAGATGTTTAAAGATAACCGGATGCTAAGGTGTTTGCTTACTCATGACATCAATGAGTAAAGACAGAGGAAGTGTATGGTACCGTATTATAGTGGTGGCAGTATGTTGCTGGAAGTGTTCAAGGCCAGGTTGGATGGGGCTTTGAGCACCCTGGTCCAGTGGGAGGTGTCTCTGCCCATGGCAGGGATGTTGGAACTGGAGGATGTTTAAGGTCTTTTCCAACCCAAAGCATTCTCTGATTCTATGATTATGGTGTGACAGACAAATCAGAAATTGATGATGTGTGGATGAGGAAGCAGCAAACAGTGTGCAATAAGCTCCTGTTCTAGTTCAACGGTTAAAACATTCACTGCCCACTGACTGCAGAGAGGTTTGGCACTGGCAGTGCTCTTGGTAAAACCAATTTCTTCTTTCTGCCCCTGTCTCTAGACTTTCAGTCACCAAAGGAGATATCAGACGTCCAAGGTGGATGGATGCCAGGCAGAAAGAAACAGCTTTTTTTAGCATTAGTTTCCAAACTGTCCTGAGTCTCCAGTCTTCTGGGGCTGCAGCTGCATTTGTATGATGGTTATGTGGGTTAGATTCTGTTGTCCCTATGTTTACTATTTCACCAGAATAGGAGGAGATGCCCCAAAATTCTAGTAAGACATTTCTAAAAAGTCCAGGCAGCTTCTCCAGCTGTTAGGATCTTCCTGCAAGGCTGCAAACCCTGTTCTTCAGCCTTTCCCGTAGGATCCAAGTATCAGTAGACAGAATCAGTGGGAGGCTAAAATTATCTCTGTCATGGCAAAGTGCTGGAGCATAGATTATAGCGCTGTGAGGAGCAAGCTGGGCATGAGGGAGGGAAATGGGCAAGAGGCTTAGTGAGCTGAGGGATGGGAATGTTCAATAGATGGATCCTTCCAGTGATGTTCAGGGGAGATGTGCTGGATACGTGCTGCTCAACATACTCATAAATGATGTGGAAAACTCAGGCCAGTGGGGAGGTAATGATTACGAATGATGCAGAATTAGTCAGGTTAGCAAAAACAAAGACTATGTGCAAAGATTTGCAAAAGGGACCTCATAAAATTTGAGCAACCGGATGGTGAAACTGTAGATGAAACTCTATGGCGATAACTGCAGGCTGCTGCACATGAGGAGAAACAGCCGTCACTACAGATAGGCACTGAAGAGCTCTAAATTTGCTATCACATCTCAGGAAAAAAGATCTCAAACTGTGGATAACTCAATTAAAATATCAGTTTCATGTTTGAGAGCAATGAAAAAAGCAGACAAAAAGTTTGAAACCACTGAAGAGGAAGAAAAACAAACATCTCACTGCAGCAGCAAACCTCCAGTGTACCCACACCTTACATCATACCAGCAGTCTGGCCTTTTCCCAGTCTCTCCTTCACAGGAATTTTTGAAAACATAGCTAGGAAATGCTCGAGGAAGAATACTTAACATGACCAGCAGTATGGAACAATTTCCATATGAGGAAAGCCTAAACAGGAGTGCCCACTGTGCAAAGCAGATGACTAAATCACAGAGGTATATAAAATAAATATTTATGCATAAAAATATAAAAATTATGCTGCACAAGTGGCATGAAGAGGCAAATAGAGACCAGTAGCCATTATTTCTTACTATGTAAGCACATCACAAAATTATCAGGCAGATTCAGAACAAACAAAAGGAAGTATTTTTTCAAGCAGCCTGTAATTAAATTGTGGAACACCTTGCTACAGGATCTCTTGAAAGCTGAAAGCATAAATGGATTGTAGATGTGATTAGACAAATTTATGGATATACCTCCATCAAAGGCTGTTAAACAGAAGAATGCGGTTTCAATGTTAACTTGGGAAACCTTTCAGCAGATTGCAGGAACTCTGCAAGAATGTATTGAGGAAGAAGGGCAGAGGATTTTCACTCCCTGTGAATAGGAGTGATTTTCACTCCTGGCTTCCCTCTCTGTGTACGCTCTCTCAATCAGCTGCACAG
Organism: Cuculus canorus; assembly: GCF_017976375.1. NCBI lineage: Eukaryota > Metazoa > Chordata > Aves > Cuculiformes > Cuculidae > Cuculus > Cuculus canorus. The sequence goes on from NC_071405.1 coordinate 9,537,421, forward strand.
AACCCTCTCAGAAACAGGATTCTGAGCAGTTCTATGGCTTGACTCATTATGGCTCTTTGTAATTCTTACCTAATTTCCTCTCTCTTTTCCCTTTATCTGTCTTTAGTTTTTATAACCAAGCCACTGGATTAGCTAAGACTCCCAGTAGCATAGGTCTTGGCTGACCAGACTTTGCAACCCTTTTTGACTCCTAGGAGTGCTGGACGATTTAGCCATGTTTTGTCTTAGTGCTCAGCTCCTGGCAAATGGGGACGTGTCATAGTTTAGCCCTCAGCCGGCAGCTAAACAGCACATAGGTTTTCTCTCATCCTCACTTTCCCCTCCATTGGTGGGGTGGGGAGGAGAATCAGAAAAGAAAAGGAAAACTTGTGAGTTGAGACAAAGAGTGTTTTAATAGGAAAGCAAAGGAATCAATGTTAATGATAATGATAATGATAATGATAGTGATGACACTGAAGAATGTACATAACAACTAATGTATAATTCAATTTGATCACCCAATAACACATAGAGCAGCCTGTCCTGAGCAGCGATTGCAGATGAGCGATCTCTGGCACCCGGCCAATGTCCTGTTTATATACTGACTAAGATGCTTTATGATATCACATAACTCTTTAGCCAGCTTGGGTCAGCTGCCGGCTGTGCTCCCTCCCAGCTTCTTGTACACTTAGAAAACATAGGAAACCAAAAAAAATCCCCAAATTCTTATCAACAACTAAAAACATCAGTATATTACCAGGATATATTATATATATTATATTACATATCTTATATTAAACCTAAAAAGCACAGCTGCTGGGAAAACAATTAACTCTGTCTCAGAGGAAACCAGGACAGAAGGGATTTAATTCCCTCCTGGCTTTGTTGGCCATATAGTTTGTTTTCCTTGATGCATCTCCAAAAAAGTTTTGAAGGCACTGCTAAGCAAGTATGGGCAGTTGTCTAAGGCACATGATAGCGTGGAATTACAGGTTTAATTACTGATGATGTGCTTCTGGAATGACTGTGATAGTGCACAGTGACAGTAGTGAGTGAGTTGAGGTAGACTGAAAAAATCTGTAGTGGAGCTACTCTTCATGAATGAATTCCTGTTGTCTAAAAGAGCACTTAAAGGCACAATTATAAAATTTGTGAATGATCCATCTCTGGAACAGGATGCAAACACCAACTGAAGGAAAAAAAGAACAACCAGGAAATGGAACCTGGAAATTAGATTTTTGTAAACTGATACATCTGGAAATTGCTCCATCTTTCTCCGCAAATTCCTGTTCTCAGCGGGAGGTAGAAATGATAGTGGGTATGTAGAAAAGCAGAGGTTAGGTGAACAGCAACAGGAAAATTAAACGAGAGTGGTATACCGAAATGGAAGCAGGGATGGTCAATTTGATGTGTATATACAGAGGCATTATGTCATGAATTCTCATTTGATATAAACGGAGTAAAAGCATGTCTGAAACACTGCAGCTAGTTTTAGAAGACTGTTCATAATAAACACAGAACAAATTATATAATATTGAAAAACTGCAGCAAAATGAAAATAGAGAGTGACTTTTGGGAAGCTATGAATATATCAGCAAAGAAAACACCAGGGAGAGGACAAGTTATTTAAGCTAAAGTACACTGTTGGCACAAGAACAAATGGCTGTAAACTGTCCATGAATAAACTTAGGCTGGAAATTAGAAGAATTTGTCTAGCCCTAAGAGGAGTGAATTTTTGGAACAGCTTTCTGGTAGAAATAAGAGGGACAGAACACTCTATTTTAAAATGACAGTGACAGTTTATGTGATATTTTTACCTGAAATAGAGAAGGACGGTGCCCAGCAAGCTAAGAAGTCTCCTACATTTTATATTTAAAGCAGGTTTGTATTATAAAATGAAGGTAGAGCTGAGAACATAAACATTTGAAGGGCAGAGAGAGAAGTACTTTCTTCAGAAACTTCCTGAGAGTGAAGTGTTTATGCAATGTTTACTGAAATGAACATGTGGCTGACTCATCATTTGGGTTGTCTAAAATAAGACCGAATAAAGTGGTATTCCAGGTACTCTAAAAGGTGTGCTCTGAAGGGTCCAGTGCAATGAACAGGGTGATCCTAATTGGTGTATCTTTATCATAAGTAATGTTACAGAGCCTTGAAGGTTCAAATCCTGGAGCCCACTGGCAAAGATATGATAGCCAGGGAGATGGATTCTTTGGTAGTTTCTCAAAAGGAGGAAATAGTGACAAAAAGTCATGGCTGTTGGGCTGGGGACTCCTACTTGCTGGTCTCAGCCTGCAGGCAAGTGGAGTTTGGTTTCCATGTAGTTGGTACGAGCAAGGTCTGCATCTTAGAGAGAAGCCTGGAGGGAGGTATACATTTCAAGAGGAACTTCAGGACCAACTTTTCTGGGTACATGATTCCAAATGTCACAAAACAGCCTTAGATTCTGAGCCTGGGTAGCTTCAGGAAAGTTCACATAAGTAAGGCACTAACCATGTAAGTCAGTAGTTAAGAGTTAATTTACCTCCCTGATATTTGCATTCTTTGATTAAATAAATGGATACTGAGGGCATTTAGTATCTGCCCAGTTACACAATAGCTGTTGAGCAGTTACCCTTTATTCTTAATATACAATGAAATGGCTAAAAGCATCGAAATTCTGGGCTCCGAACAAGACCAATGGATGAATAATTCAAGTAAAAAAAGGCTTCAAGTTCTTGCATTTCTTTCTCATGATCTCAATTGAGGTAACTTTCAATACTGAGAATACCCGAGCTAGACAAAACCCTGTTGGCAATACTTTCACCACTAAAAATACAGATTCAGCATCCTAAATTATTTCCTACTGATTCTGCTGAACTGCTTCAGCTTGGAGGTGGAAATGCAAATCCAAAATCCAAACCACTATTTTGATATAGTATTATTTAAAATGTACGACTTTCACAGAAGCTACCATATTAATAAATAGCTCTGGAGCCCTCAGCACAGGAAGGACATGGATTTGTTAGAGCGAGTCCAGAGGAGGCCATAAAGATGATCAGAGGGCTGGAGCATCGCTCATACAAAGACAGGCTGAGGGAGTTGGGTTTGTTTAGCCTGGAGAAGAGAAGGCTCCGGACAGCAGCTTCCCAGTATTTAAATGGCAGTACAGGAAAGCTGGAGAAGGGCTGTTTGTCAGGGACTGAAAGGATAGGATAAGGGGAATGGTTTTAAATGGAAAGAGGGGAGATTTAGATGAGATATTAGGAAGAAATATTTTCTTGTGAGGGTGGTGAGGCACTGGCGCAGGTTGCCCAGGAAAGTCGTGGCTGCCCCATCCCTTGATGTGCTCAAGGCCAGGTTGGATGGGGCTTTGAGCAGCCTGTGGGTGGTGTCCATGCTCACGGCAGTGGGTTGGAACTGAACAATCTTTAAAGTACCTTCCAATTCAAACCATTCCATGATTCTATGAACCAAAACTATATCCAAACTCATTCTATATAAAATAGTGAACATCTAAAGATGCAGAAAGACACCCCATGGAGCCACTATTAATGAGTGCAAAGGCAATTAAGCTAGCAGCTTAATATAGCTGCAAGTGGGAGATGCCAAGAAAGTTCTGAGAAGTTAGAAAAAAACAATCACAAATGATTCCTCCTTGTTCCCACAAAGCAAACCTCAAGCAAGCTCCTCACAGCTCTTATATTTTCAACTCTATATTGAATCAAGTTATCACTTATTATGTGTTCATCTCATTTTGATTTCTCACCCCTGGCTAGAGAGAGTTCAAAGATTCCCCCCTACTTTCAGAAGTCTCTTCAGGAAAGTGTTGATTATATGATACAGAGGAATCAATTGTGTCTTCCAGGTTAATTTTGTTCACAATGGTCTTGTGAAACCAGTTCTACTGACAGCTGAACAGAGACATGTTGACCTGAGACGCTATTAGCATCACAATCCTTCCACTCAGAGGTAACCTTTCTGGTGTTGTCTTGGGAGCCCAGCTATCTCTTTGATTTTTTCCTAACCAAGTGCCTATCTCCAGTATTGTTGATTGAGATCCTAGAGCTCACAAAGCCCCTGCTGCCTGGGGGAGAAGACAGGATATGGGAACATGCAGTCTTTCCACCACTTGAAGGCAGAACAGTCCTTAAGAATGGCTGATAAGACTTCCAAGTGTAAAACAGAGAAAGTATTCAACTTATTTCACTTGCTTGAATATTTCTCCCTAACTCCCCAAGCTCTGTGAAGGGCAAAAGCTTGTTTCCTCTTACAGCGTCTTTCACTGGCTCTTACTTATTTCTGTTTTCTTATCTATTTCACTACCATGTTCAGCTGTAATGAGTTGATATCAATTCAAATAGGGAAATTAGAATGAATGGGATCTTGTGCTTTATTTCTTGGGCACAATAAGGACAGATTTTTATGCCTTACACTGGGAAACCTTCCCTGTAATGTTGCTTGTGAGTAGCAAAACTGACTTTGTCACAGAGATGAGTTTTAACCTGCAGTTCTGTTTTCATAAACATGATGTCGATGGCCAAAGTTGTATGTTGGTGCATACTATGAACCTTTCAGGGCAGTGATTCATCAGAGTTTTGAGGAAGATAACATTTTCTCCACAATCCAGCAGAGGGCCTTAGATCTGGATGCATTTTCTTTTGAAAGAAGATGACTTTGATTATACAATGCAGTTGTTCACCAGAAACCAGCAGAGCGCTGTTTTCAGTTTGGGTTTTGATTTTTGCAAAAGTTAAGTCACATCGAGAAGAGAAGATGCTATAAGTTATTTAAACAAATAATCAGGGTTATTTACATATCTACCCCCTCTGCTGCAAAATGCACAGAATAAAAATGATGATTTTAGAGGTTATTTATATCGGGGATTAATCCTGCCTGGTTTTGCTTTTTCAGCACTGACATCAGCGAGAGTTTGCAGAATGTAGGCTGTGTTCATTGCAAACATTTAATTCACAAAATAAAGCCACAGATGAGTAGAGCTGGTAAAAATTTGAAGGTTTTTCCCTCCAATTTAAAACGCATGATATACAGAATGAACTACAAAGTGATTTTGAAATGTAAAGCAATAATGTTTTCTTTGAAGTGCTGATGTCAAGTGCTAAATGATATATCAATTAAATGCAAAACCAAATCCCAACCTTGCAAATATTATACAAAAACAGCTCTTTGAAGTCATTGGGACTAATTAAAACTGTAAAATAGAACCTGGTTCAACAGCACTTCTGTTAACTGGAGTTTAATTTCATGAATTTAATAAAAAATGTATTAAAGGTCTCAGAACAACCCTAGCTTGGCTTCACACTGGCAAAATGCAGTCCCTGCCTGACTCAGCTGTCTGTAGGTCTCTAGCACCCAAACTGTGTTTTATTTGCACTGCAGAGCATTGCTGTTCTAGTATCATAGATGAGGTGTGTGGATAATGACTGGCAAAGGATTAAATTATAGTCTAACTGTTCAGTACTATTACACCTGACCCTTAGTCAGGTAAAGCCAGGTCAAAAGGGCAACCACACACAGTCATTATTTGCTCTCTAAAATGAGACTCAGTACCTGTGCTTGGGGGTGACTGAGCCAGCTAATGAACAGGCAACAGCCTCTTACTCAGACAGCTTTTTCTCATAAGAAATGTTCACATGAGTGATTAGAAATGGAGAATTCTGAGCCTAGTTTTGATTTATGAATTTACCCCCGTGGCTGCTGTAAAAATGCTATTGATTCTCATTTGTATACAAAGCAGGAAAATTAAGTCTCGCCTATAAAAAATGGAAGAAAAGACAAGTGTGTTGCTCATTAGGGGAATGTAAGTCCCAGCTATCAAGGTTACACCGATGCAACTATTGTAATGTTCATTTTTATCATATGCAGACTTATCTGTCATAGAGTCATAGATACATAGAATGGTTTGGGTTGGAAGGGACCTTAAAGCCCAACCCCCTGGCCATGGGCAGGGACACCTCCCACTGGATCAGGTTGCTCAGAGCCTCATCCAACCTGGCTTTGAACACCACCAGGAATGGGGCAGCCACAACTTCTCTGGGCAACCTGTGCCAGTGCCTCACCGCCCTCACCGGAAAAAAATCTTCCTAATATCTTCTCTAAATCTTCCCTTCTTCAGCTTAAAACCATTCCCCCTATTCCTGCACTTCCAGATTAAGAGCCCCTCCTCAGCTTTCATATATCCCCCTTTAAGTACTGGAAGGCTGCTATAAGGTCTTTCCTGAGCCTTCTTTTCTCTAGGCTAAACAAACCAAACCCTCTCAGCCTGTCTTTGTATGGAATGTCTTCCAGCCCTCTGATCATCTTTGTGGCCTCCTCTGGACTCACTCTAACTGATCCATGTCCTTCTTGTGCTGCCCTCAGACCTCTTACATTAAACCCGATCTCTCAGGTTAGCTATTAGCACAGTTTCTTTAGGTGCACACATAGCAGATACCCTCATAGCAACTATTAGAAACATTGCTGATCACCCCCAGCTGACAATTGCTTAGAGGTATCTCTGGGCACAAAGCATTGTGTCTATCAAGACTGTGTTCCTTTTCACTGCAGTTTTGTCAATATTTGCATATTGCAGCAGGTCTGGACCTTATTCAGTGGTGGATGTGCCTCTCGGTTACACTAAAATGTGTGATCTCTTGTGTGTTTTAGAAGCATTGACAATCTTATCTCCATAGGCTGATACCTGCTGTGCCATGTCAAATCCTAAATGAAAGCCTATCAGGCCATTTCTGTTTCCTCCAGCAGGAAAGCTGTGGTCTTTAGCATCTATGAGTTTCCAGAGGCTTGTGAACGGTGCATAATCAACGCTCAGAGTCTGGTAAATGCATGCACTGCATCAGCATAAATCAGGACTCAGACACTAACCTCTAATGGACTTGCTGTGGAGCCGTGTAAGTGCACAGAGCACTCTCTTCACAAATACCCTCTGATGTAATGTAAGGGAATGTGAATCCATAAAGAGAAGTGTTTCTGCTTCTCTGGCAGCTGGCTATACCTTTTGGGTACCAACCAAACTATCCTACAATAGAAGCAATTCCAGTTAGACCTTTTTCTTATATTCTTCAGCTCCTCCCACAAAAGCAAATCTGTTGATATTTTCGTTGTAGTTATTTTTTGTTTACTTTTGCTGTTTTACAAGTATCAACACCACTGCTTATATAAACTTCTGGACACTGTATGATCTGTTAAGAGCTCACACAGGCTGTCTTGTCTGATACTTCCTTTTCAGCTGGATCGTTAACAGTGAAATTAAACAGCATCAGACTCATTGATGTCAGTCTGAACATTCTTCTCAGTGATGTCTGGCCTCTGGAACTGCTCTGCCAGGGCTTGAAGAAGGAAATCCCGTTCCATGCAGCTGGGAATTTCTGACAGGTAAAATTCTAATGCTTCTTCTTTTCACAATCCCAGGCTGGGCTTGCAACATGAGCACTGTAAAAAGAGAACAAATATTACTGATCTGAAGATGCTTGTGAACAACACTTGCAATAGCACACAGAGATCCTGCTGCCACATGGGGGATGTATTTGCAAGTAATATTAGCAGCTAAGATCATGGATTCAGATGGAGACTCCTGGTCCAGTGTCCTCCAGGGCAGGGAGTCATTTCAACAGATATATATCCTCGAGGTGACTGCAGAACCTTTCAGACCTAGTTCTTGGATGGCAATTGAGCTACGAAGCACTGCTGAAACTGGGCCACTACTGATACCAAATGTATCTTGCACATGCAGAATTCCCACCTACTCACCTGTCTGCTCTGCTCATCTCTCCTTCTTTACAGAGAGGTTGAAGCTGGGTAGAAGGGGGAAACAGGCTATGTACATCTGAGGGCTGATGAGTTTTCTCATCTCTGACACCTGATACATGCACATCCCATGGCTGTGCCTGCTCACATGGTCAACAATTTTGCTGTTTAAGCTCCTGTCACTGGATTTCCTCGGAAAACTCACTTTTCAGAGAAACAGAGGTAATCCTCACTGCTCCTAGAGCGGCTGTTGATGTTGCTGGAATGGAGGACAGAGCAGTCAGTCAGGCTTACCCAGGGAAGGCATCACCTTTAATCACATTTCATTACAGCTAGAGGGCTAGAGATGCTGAAAGCTCTCGCATGACGTAGGAATTAAAGGGCCAGGCAGAGACTTCATATACTAGTGTCGTGCAGCTATAGCCAGGCAGACCTCAGAGCAATGAATTGTCTCGCTAAAGACCGTGGCTGTGAGCTTTGAAAGTGGAAGAAGGTTAAATGATGCAATAAGCAGTAAAACCACTACTCTTTAGACTGTGGTGGTTTTGAAATTGCACTTACTGGAGGCCTTAGTTGAACCAATCTCCTAATTTTACAGCATGTGGTAAGAGAGGGCCCTTTCCAGTTGATCGTTTTTAGAGCCGCAGCTTTGGACTAGAGTGCCTGCCTATGCAGGCCATTTGCCTCTCTGTAGTGATAGTTTTGAGTAGTTTGGCTTGCCCAGGAGAAGCGGTTATTCTCACCAGGAATCCAGCCTTCCTTTGGAAATCCCAATAGATCTCTGTGCCTTGTAGGGCAGTTGTGCCTGGTTTATCCCATAGCATGGCTCCTGGGGTTTCTATTTGTCTCTGTCCAAAAGAAATCTGACTGCATGCTGTGGAAGGAGATCTGTGCAGGTTGTTTGGGGAGAAGAGTGAGACATGCATGGAAAGCAGGTGGTCTACAGTGTAGATGTGGGGAATTGAAACCCAGACCACAGCGGCTTCAATGCTGGAGTCCTTGCAATGGGGTGGTCGGTGTTTTACTTACCTTTGTTTTCTCAGTTATGTCAGAAGCCTCTTTTCTATTTCTTTTTTTTTTTTTTCTTTGCTTTGCTTTTTCCTATTGCCATTCATTTATTCTAAAACCTCAGGAATAAATCCTCAAGGAGGAGGAAATGGTTTTTCTCTGTTGCTGAAGCAGCTGACGTAGCCTGCCAGGTTCTGTGCTCTTTGTCCGTAATGTTACTTTTGATACCAAAAATCCCCTCGAGGTTCAAAGTCACTTTGACCTAGCAGCACACACCAGCTGCTGAGCACAAAAGGCTATAAAGGCAAGAGAAGCAATTTGTGTGTATATGTTTTCAGACTTCATACATTCGAACACTTATAATGTCCAAAGAGAAGAGCAAGAGAATTAAGTACCAATGAGCAGGGATAGATAAGCTCTGTGCAAGTCAGTTTTCAACACAATACAATAAAAATTATGGGGAGATTTTGTAAATTCATTGAAAATAGAATCTTTGTTCCTTTGTGCCGAATATTAAACTTACACCTCTTCACATTGGAGTAAATCTTCATCCAGCCTGATCTTCCAGTGGGGATCTCTAAAAAGTCTGTAAAATCTCTATTGACTTAACCTTAAACACAACAGCCTACGCTATGCCAAGTTCAAAGTTTTCTGTGCAGCGTACAAAGTGGATTGATCAAGATTTCTGAGTGTGTGTCGTGATTATTTTTTTTTCTTCATCCTGCCAAACCAAAGCTTTGCAATCAGAAATGTGTGTACCACACCTGTGATGGGAGCCCGGGATTTGTATCCAAGGTTTGAAACTGAACCTCTGCTTTCCCACCCGATATTACGTGGTGATGAGCAGGGCTGATTGTATTGCATGAGACTGTTCCAGGTCACCTGGGGACTGTACAGGAACTGGTCAAGTAAAGCCCTGGGCTGCACTGCGGTTGGGATCCCTGAAGCAAAACCCACTATTTTTTCCTTTATTTATGTACCTGTCCCTCCTTGTCCTCGTTTCTCTTCAATAAGCAGAGCACATAGTCCGCTCTCTTTCCTCTAAGTCTTTTCCTATAATGACATTGTCTGTGTTCACGCCAGTGGCTCTCAGATCATGATAACCTTTTTGGTCTGTAGAAATGAATCATTCCTAGCGTGTGCACAAACATTCTGATGATGCTGCACTATCAAAAGAGCTTTGTGATTGCATACTGCTCACAGAGCAAAGCTGTCAGGGGCTCGGTGCTCTCACAGGCCTTCTCCTGAGCCCTCCCATCCATTCCTGACTCACAAAAATAGTGACATAGGAGTGCCCCAAAGAGTGATTCACACAAAAGAAAGCCAGAGAGTCTGAACAAGGATATGTATAAAACTCTACAGGAAAATGTATTTTTGAAAACCTACTGTATATCATTAACAGTATTAATAGTAACTTTGAAGTCACCAGAATCTTACCAGAATCATAACCAGACAAGATACTGTGCATGACATGGTATATGTCAAAGGGGGAACCATGAGATACATTGCTCATGCGGTGAGCTTTAGATGTGGGATTTGGCAGAACAAACATGATGACTAAAATCATACGTTACTCAACTGCAGCAAGCTCCATCCTGTCTTGACATAAACAGATAAAGAAAATCCAATGAGTTTGTGCCTGTGAGGCAAGTTGAGCATACTGGAGGGGCATATTTTCACCGTTGTTCCACAAAGACATTAAATAATGCTTAATTAATAAATGCTTTCCGTGTGAGTTACAGTAGACAGTGTTCACAATGAGGGGTTTTGTGGAGGTGCATGGTTGAGGCAGCTTTTTCCATAGTGCTATCCTAAATCAAAAAACTTGAAGCTGGCATCAAAGATACCTTTTCTACCTATCATCTCAGGTGTCTTTACCCAGAAGTAACTCACAAGTAGAGCTGAATTTGATAGACTATGTTGTGTGAGATTTAACCTCTGTTATTGTTTTAAAAGAGCAGTGGCTCAATAGGCAATTCCCTGGCAGTCTTTGCCCTCTGGATAACCATATTCCAGCCAAATGGTTTGGAGAAGTTGTTGTGTTCTAGCCCAGATGGTCTTGCATGTTTTGTTAAAGTATGTGTCGCCCTGAAAGTAAGATGACCTATATAATAACAATGATCTTGAAACAGGGTGCAAAGCATAGAAAAGGGGAAAGTGTTTTTGATGTCATTGTTTTTCACACTGGGAAGAGTGTGAAACAAAAAAGAAGTTACTGTTGGTTAGGTCCACACTGTCATTTGAATCTGCCTCAAGTATTAACTCGCCAGCCTATACCGTGAATTTCCAAGTGTGGCTACCAGGGGAGGCAGAGCCTCGAGTCGATTAGACCTTGTGTGTACAAGTGCAGTTGATGATGCTATGCCATGAATCATATTTGCAGAAGCCATCCCACAAGATATCAGAGCTTACAGGGCAGACACAAGACAGTACACTTGGTTTGTAGCTACTTAAGTGGTTTCTTTAGGCACCCGATTTCCATTTTTAAAGCCAAATCTTGACTGTCTTGGCCTACAATATCTCCACAATAGAATTTTACCATGGCAAGATTGCAACAATACCCTATTCTTTAAAATCACCCTTGTTGCTTAGAGCTTGAGACAGCAGAGTTTATCTGTATTTGCAGCAGTCACTTCACTTCGAGTGTGATTTGGCTGATCTTGAGCACGCTGCTTATTCTGGCACCTTTGGCTGAAGACCTCCAAAAGGCCACCCCTGTTCCTGGTCCACCCCACTGCGCTTAGGAGCTTGTCTTTGAAGGGCCACGGGGAGATGGGACTGAACAGCATGGACTCAGGCAGCAGCAGCATGGCTCCCACAAATAGATCCTGGACTGGAGTGAGAATAAGAGTGGCAGTTCCCCGGGAAGACAACACAAACGGAAATGCTGGAGGCTACTTCTGAGGCTCATCATATTGCATTGTGGGCTTACCCTGGACTTCTTCACATCCTTGCATGGATAGAATAGAAACATATTAACTTTTCAAACCCCGCATAAACATGCGGGTGCTGGAGAGGATCTAAAATACGCCGAGGGATGCTGTCACATGATTACAGCTGGAGATCTGTTGCCGCACCAGGCAAAGAGCCAGGCTGGAGTCAGGTCTTCTGGCTGGAGCAATTACTCTCCACTTTGTAACTTGACTTGTCACATCACAAGTAAGAGGTCCTTCTGGAAGACAGTAATTTCCTTCCTTTGTCCTGTCAGCACCAGAGCTCTTTGTAATGCAGGAATGGTCCCATAGCATTTACCTGACTGTTTCCTCATCTGAGAGCCCTTGTCCACAGTGCATCTGGGAAGCATCACAGATCCTGCCCTGTACTTTCACCTTTGCTGTATCTCATGCCACTGCTGCTCTGGCTAACAAGGATCCCTGACAGTTCACACCACCTCCATAAGCAGGCGTTACTTTTGTGTGACAGTAAGCAAATAAACACAACTGCAGACCCGGAAAAGGAAAGGGAAAAATAAAAAGGCAGGCAGACAGACACCTGCTGTGAGTTTATTTTGACAAGTGTCATTGAGATGCAATAAGCTGTGATGATCATCATCAATGCAGGCAACTGGGAAAGCAAACACAGGTGCTCAGGAGCAGAGTGCGGCTTCTTCTGCTGGTTTGGGGAGGGGGGGGGCTGGCAGAGAGAGGGGCGAATGGGGAGCTGTTAGGATGTGCTTCGTTGTGGGCTGTCTTTCCTTCCCCACCAAGCCTGGAGGTGCAGGAGGGACCAGTGGCGCTCCTGCCGTGCTGTGCCTGGGATGCTCTCGCGAGGAGGGGGATGCAGAGGAGGGGGACGCAGAGAAGGGGGATGCGCGCTGTGTAGGGGGCAGTGGGAGAGAAGAGGGAGGCGTGTGCCTGCCCGGAAGGGGGTATTTCTTCCCCTGCACACACAAGCCTACCCTGCTGAAGCAGTTAAACGGGGGAAAGCAGCAGCCAGGCTGGCAGATTCCTGCCCTGTGATATGCCAGCCACAGGGTGACGCAAGGGCTGGAAGGCTCCAACTAAACAAGCCATTTTCACCTGCGTAACAAGCGCTAGTGGAAATACAGCAAGAGCAGCAGCAGCTCCGAGCCCCTGCAGCCCGCCAGACTCCAGTCCGGCCGCAGCATCATCCATCCCTCGGTGGCCACCGCCGCTCTTTCGGTGGCTCCTGCTGCAGCCTGAGAGCCGGAGACCAGCGGCCGCCTTGTCAGCATGTCAGCTCCGCCGGACCCCCAGGACCTGCTGCTGGCGGGCACTGGGATGCACTGGGCTGCGGATGGGGCAGACCAGTATGCAACTGCGGCTTCGCTGCGGGATGGAGATGGAGCTCAGCAGCGGGAACAGCTGGTTTTTGGCTCCGCCAGGGAACACCCGCCAGTTGCCATGGCGACTGCATCCCCAGGTAAAAGATGAGGGGTACCCAGGGATGCTCAACAAAGGGGCCCTGGCTGCAGCATCTCCGGCTTGTCTCATCCCCGTCCCTTCCCCAGTTCTTCCCCCAGCCAGGCTGCTTGGAAAACATTCCTAATGAGTTAGTGAGTGCATGTGGAAAAAAAGAAAATAATGAGCAGTTGCGGCCTTTGCAAATAATATTTTTTGCTGATGGGGGGGATGCAGGACCCAGCCAAGTTCCCTAAAGCTCTTTGCAGTTTGTTAGGCACAGGACATCCAGGTTTCAGTCAAATGTTGGAGGGAATTTGATTTCACCTGACTACATGGGGCTCTGCCTTCGTTTGTCACGCACCTGTACACATCTGGAGTGACAGGCCTCAGAGGAGTAACTTCAGATATTCCCTGTGTACCTGGCATTCCTGCATGGCCTTTTACGTTATTTCAACATGGAGCTTATTTTTTGCCTGTTCTGAAGTGTTTGTATATTTTCTGCATGCTTTTGAGACACGTTCATTTAATCATGGACTTTTTGGTTCTTGAGTTTTCTTCCTTTTGCTTTTTTAGGTGTATTTGGCTTAATGTGTGTTTAGGTTAGCTATGGTCTGCAGGTTCATTGATCTTCAGTTTACTTTTGGGATGTATTCAATTTCCCTTGGTTTAGTATTCCTTACTTTAGTGAATTAATTAATGGCAGGTGTATATCCATTAATTAACTCCAGAAGGCTTCTGCTTCCAGTGGTTCCTGGCATAAGTGTTTTGGGGAAAAATGACTTTATTTCCTTCTTGGTAACCCTTCTGCACTTTCTTTCCCACTGTCGCCCATCAGAGAACGCAAATAACCAATAACCGAGCCCTGGGAAGGTCAGTGGATCCTATCTAGACTCCTCTTCACTGGGAATTAGATGTTTCCATTATGCAGCCTGATAGCACCCAACTTGTCTTAAGTAAGTTGAGGGTCAGGGCTTGGGATGGGAATTGCTCTCCGTTATGCAATCGCTGCAGGAGCATTAGGAACTGCGTTTTTGGGCTGAGTCCTTTATAATCCCCTCCAGTCAATCAGCACAAAGTGTAGCTGGCCAAAAACAACCCAGGCTGCGTGACTGCGTGTATTATTCCACTGTTACCCATCTGTATGGTTTTTTCAGGATCTGAGCCTGCATCTGTGCATGTAAGTGCTCTTAACATGGATGTTTCCCTGGTGCTTTTCTGTCTGCTTCATGCTACTGACTTCAGTAGTAAAATAGGATCTAATGCCCGTTGACTGATGTGGGAAATGTTTTGCTGTTTCGTAGCTTTGGGCAGGCAGCAAATCTGCTGATGTGCTGCTCATTCGCTGATCTGAGAGGTAGGTTGTGAAATGTGACTTTGTACAGGAGAGAGAGGCAGATAGCTTGTAATGTAACGCTGTTCTAGGTACAGGGGGTGTGTGGAAAGAGGGGCAGCATTAGGGTCCGCAGGTAGGGTTGCCTCAACATCATAGCAACATGAAGAACAGGGAGAGGATCTTGTGAGCTTTTGTTGTTCGCTGATGGATAAAAATATGGCCATGCTGAATCGTAGCATACAGAACAAAGAGGGGTGGTCTCTTGAATAGTCTAAGTCCCCATTAAGTTCAGTGTCTGTGATATTGCTTACATTTAATGAAAACTTCTTGAAACTTAACCTGATATATAGATTCAGGCTTATAGAATGCAGAATTGACAGAACAAAAGAAACAAACAAAGAAAAAGAAAGAAGAAAGAAAAGGAAAAAGAGGTGGCTTTGGAATCCTGTGCAAAGTGGTTTTAGATATGTTTGTTTGCGTGTGTCAGACTGTGGCAAGGTAGAGATAAACTGAGCAATACAGACCTTTTTTTGTGCTTGCTAGCTGTGGGGTGACAGACCATCAAATTTGCAATATCATAAGAGTAGCAATGTGTTTTAAACTTTTTGCATTTTCTTCTCCCTGTTTAATAAAGTAACTGTTGTGTGTTTGTGCGTGTCTAGCCGACCACAGCAGACAGAGCAGCATCCCAGCCAGTGCAGTCCTGCGCACTCAGCCTCCTTTTCTGTTTGTGGCTGCAGGACCTGTATTTCTGTTCCACATTACCTGGACAGATACAGGTCCTGCTCTCTTCACCAGGTGAAGCAAATAATTTCCCTGCTCTGTGTGACTAAATTTTCTTAAGGTGTTGAATAAGAGTTCTGGTATATTGCTGAATATCTAGCACTGTCAAGTATTTCAGAAAATTCTTTAATTCATCTTCTCAGAGGGGGATTCCTGTGTGTTCTAAGTTAGGAATGAACCCAGCAGGGGATACCTAGCTCCAGCAACTTACAACACTGCCAAAAAATTTAGAATGCCCTATGTGATGGGGCACCTGGGGACATTTTTGACAAGGAACAATAAATACAAACAAGAGTGACCTGGGTGCTATGTTTTCCTGATGGATTCCTGATGCATCCCATACTTTCCATCACACCTCTCAGACCAGTCCATTTTGTGGAAAAAAGCATGGCTATGGCCTTTGAGGAAAGAGCGGGGTTTGGAAACTGAGAGATTTTCCCAGCATGAAAATAAATGAAAATAAATGGTGGGAATTTATCACAAGTTGTACGGACATTTTCTTATACAAGCTAAAAATTTGCAAACTTTCCCTGATCTTGGCTTTTGTTTTAAGTTTGAAAACCAGCCAGGGATTGTTGAAAGGTTCAGGAATATTTTCAAGCTGGCCATGGGCCCAGCTTTGAGCCAAACTGGCTTTGTATCAAAACCTTGTGAGTGGTTTCCGAATGATGAAAAGCAATAGATTTCACTCCCCATTCTTTGGATCAACCAAAATTGACTATGTTTTTGACTGCAGGAAAAAAAGAATCCCACGAGGGGTGGAAAGCTGAGAGATTTCTCAAGCAAAGCCAGTGAAATAAGGAGCTGCAGATCCCACGTCTGCTTCTCCTGCAGAGCTATAATGAAGATCAACTCCAGTAGCTTCTGGGCAGAAGCAAAGCAGTTTCTCTTGCTTTCATTCTTGGCCCCTGGGTTTTGCTTAAAATGTTTCTCTCTTTCAAATGGAGAGTTTCTTGTCTTCCCAAAGATTAATTTGGTTCAGGTTAAGAGGAGCTTGCAGGCAGCTTTTGCAAGGGTTGAAGCAGTCCTGAAAGGCTGCTGAGCAGTTTCACGATGGTGAGGAGAGCCCCATGTCACCCAACACACCATCTGGTCACAGATTCTGTTATTTATTTTTATACATCAACAGTGATTAAAATTCCCTGAAAAGATTTATTTCCAAAAATATTACACAGGCTACCAGGCATTCCCCAGGATAAATACATATGGTTTCCTTTAGAGAAATGGCAAAATGTAAGAATGGACTGCACCTCCATGGTACAGGGCTGTTTAGGGGGAAAAAGACGGGGGAAAAGAGTAGGAGCTCATTCAAATGGTGCTTCCTGTGTCAGGATCTGGGAGGTTGTATGCAGCCTTGTGCACTGGTGGACATCTGCAGGGCAATTTCCAGAGAGCAGTGGTAAATCCTTGCATCCAGCTAGCTGAGGTTGAGAGACTTGTCAGCTGCTCATGTCAGGATGTTTTTTTGCCTTCAAACTGGCCACAACAGCCAGGACATCCCTGGCAATCCTGCTTCATGTCCCGCTGTCTCCATAGACTGGTCACAGGTAGGGTCCAGCTGCCTAAAGGAGAGGTGGACAGTTCCACAGGAGATGGTCTTAACAGTTGGGGATGCTGTGAGGCGGCACATATGGCCTATGGGCCAGTTCCCTTCTGGAATGGCCACAAGTGCCTGGTTGAGATCCGCCAGGGTGCCGCAGTGGCATAAAAATCTTGTGATTATGGAACTGAACAGCACCCATGTGGTGTGTACCAGTGAGGCAGGGTGGGAAGGAGGGACTAGAAGCTGCTTGGATGAGACAGACAGGTTGAGGAGCAGCCTTTGTCTTCCAGGGAGTGGTGAGATACCAACCCTGGGAGCACTTCATGCTCTGATGGGGGCAGATGTAGCGCACAAGACCACGAGTAAACGTGCCTTTTGCTTCTCCACGATGAGGACAGACTGTCTAGGCTCAGTGCTTTTAGTGAACACATTTTAAAAAAACCCTTTCTAATTCATGTGATTTGTAGAGGTTAAGTTTGAAAAAGTGTGTGTGTATCCACATACTCTCACCGCACACCGACTGACCCACCCCCTCCCCTGCCAGCAAGAGGCTGCAGTGAGTTGCTCCTAGCATCAGCCTGTGTTTATACCGGTAATGCTTCACTTGTAAATCTCAATTAATTTCTTTCTCTCCAGTTACTGAAGAGGGTGAGTGGCTGGTGCCTTTACACCTCCAACATGAAAGAGATTTTTGGTGGTTTTCAGGTGGCTTGAGAGCCCCGTGGTTCACCTGGGTGGAGAGAAGTGGGTATGAACGTGAGCATCTGCACTGATCAGGTTTGGCACTGGCACTTTTAGGAGGTGTCAGAATAGAACTTTTAGGAGGTGTCAGAATACAGAATACAAAGCAACTGGCTGGGCTGCTCTTTGTGGCCTTCCCACCCCTTTCCAAGCATTGCTTCAGCAAGAGCTCCCCCTCCCTAAGCATCCGTGGCAATGTACTGCTCAAGGCCGTGCGTGCTGTGAAGGCCAAGATCCAAACCCTGATTTTTCAAGTTGCTGTAGAGTCTGGATAGGGTGGGTTCACTGACCTAAGTGTACGCCACAGGGGAGCCTAAGCAGCTCTTTGGAAATAAGTCCTCAACTGCCAGGCAATCTTGCTCAGATTTAGCCAACTGAGGCCAGATTTAATCTCACTTTGGAAGAATAAATATTCATCCCGATTCTATTACTGACGTTTCAGTCCTTCCTGATTTAGAGAATTGAATTTATTTTTAATCTGCTCCCTGGATTAGTCCATCAAAACCTGTGGCATGCCGGTGGGAGTGAGGGTGATGGAGACTGTTTGGTGGAGGCTTTCCCATCACCTGGGCTTTTGTGACTTCAAGCAGATTTTGCAGAGAGGACAGAAACGCAGCCGATTACTTCTTGGATCCTTCTGTTCCTGTAATTCTCATAAAGCTTGAAAAAGTGACCATTTTGTCACAGGCCACAATCAGTCCTCTAAAAAGAAAAAATCCTGTTGAAATACCATCCTTCACTCCCGCTTGGGTAAAGTAGAAACAATGGCCCCTGTGTGGCTCCTCTAGCAAGCGCTGTGCATCTGAGGTGAAATGTGCAATTGGAGGTGCATAAAATCTCCTGATTTAAAATCTGTATAGCAATGTAATTCTCGACTCCATACAGATACAAATGCTTCTGTCTTTGCCCTGTTCCCTGCAGGGACACGAGTAGCCCCATTTCTGCTTTGACTTCCGCACTGATGGATTTTCTTCAGCCTTCAGGGCTGCAAATGGGTTGAAGAAGAGGTGAGGCAGATGAAAGAGTGGAGTGGTGCCAGGGAGGGTGACTCACCTGCCTTATTTTAATCTTCATCACTCGGTAATGAAATGTTTTATTTATAGGTAAGGAACTGAGGAGGAGGGATCGGGGAGGAGGAAAACAGCATGTGGGGAGAGACTTTGGATGTCCCAGTTGTGGCAAGCATTGGATTTCGTGTGGGCTGTGTGTCTCCCTCGGGCTGGGGGGGGCTCACTGTGTCTCCCTGGTGTCAGGGTCCTGGGAGGCCCAACCTCCTTCTCTCTGCAACTCTGGAAATGACATTCAATGACATGTTTTACACCTTATTTTTCCCCCTCAAACTGTAGTGTGCAGCACATGCATACTCGGTCTAAGCTCTCAGCTGCCTCTGGACAGTGACCCCAGCAACTGCTGGAGAGCTGCCTCTGGCTCAGTTCTCCTGGAAAAGCCTGGGCAGATCTGTTTATCATGTCTTCACAGACTGTTCTGCAAAAAGATGCTGACCTAACTGCGTGGTCTGTGTTGACTCATAATGCTCAGGACTTGCATTTGGCTCTGGTTTAGACACTGAGACCTGATTTGGCCCCAAGACCTAATTATTTTGTGCATGTGCGTTTTAGCTCAAAGTTCCTGAAATACCCAAGGAATTGTGCTGCATGTCCACATCATCATCAGGGAATGGAGATTTTTAAATGGGTGACTTCTTAGGAATTTGCCTCACTTTCCATCCGGAGTAGTTGGTACCGCTAAAATAGGCCAAGTATTCACTAAGCCTTTTTCATTTTTAATGTAGTGTTTAGGTCCATATGTCAGTTTTTCATGTTGTGTTCTTTTACTGTCCGATCAGAACTGCTCACAAAATTCTGGGAGTTCTTGGTTTTTTTGGGTTGTTTGTTGGTTTCTTTTTTATAAAAAGTAAAGAAGGCCATCACATAGCAAACAATGTTTCAATGAAGCATTACTTGTAATTAGTTTTTCAATTTAGGGAAAGTAAATATATGTGCTGCTGTAGCTTTGGTATGATTCAGCGCTCAGAAGGACACCCCGCGTGTAGTGTGCTTGTTTTTTAAGACACTTCAGGTTTATGGTCAGGCTAATCCTCTAAGAACCTCCACACCTTCATCAGTGAGGATAAATTCTTGGCACTCACCTGCAAGGCAAGACTCAAAAGTAGAGCGGACTTCAATCACCTATTTCAGTCCTCATTATCTCAGTATTTATGATCCTAATTATATGGAACATAAGCACATTCTTAACTGCTTAAAAAAATGAGGATGGCCTTAAGCATATGCTTAAAGGTGAGCATGAGTTTTGCTGAATTTAGGGGTAAATGAAGTAGGAGATATATCATGGATAAATTTACTTTATTACCCATTAGAATAGACTGCTTCAGGTCACTTGTGTGTAAAATGAAGACACCAGCACTTACCCATCTCATTACAGCACTGTGAAAACTAACATTTAAAGACATTGAAAACTTGGAATGAAAATCATTATAATGTTGTTGTTGTTTAATTTGATCTATTGTGTGCATCCGCGTGAGACTAAAAATTGTTGGAAATGGCTACAGCCTCCATAAGCCTGTCTCTTTTAAATATTAAAGTGCTAAAAGCATTTGCTTTATGCTTTAAAACTCCTTAAAAGTGGGGATTTTCATCTTTATTTAAATAACAGCCACTAAAAGAGTTCTTTGAATATTTCTTTCGCTGCTTTGATGAGACGCCTGCCCTTGATACAGCCTCCAATTATCATGAGATGTTGTATCAGAAAAGGAAGCCAGTTCTTCAGAGATTATTTTGACACAGTTGCTGTTAACAGCTGCAGCATTCCCAACACCTCCTTCATATGGCAATGACTCCCATCCTGGCTGTGGTGCTGCAGCAGGGGTTTTGCTTGGGTACTGGTGAGGACAGAGTGCGGGAGGTTGTTCGCTGAAGGATGTTTTCAGAAGGGTGGCTCTGCAGACTCGTGGAGTTGTATCAGCTGAGGCCTTACTGTGCCTTTCAGGCATGAATTATGTCTTATTTTTTCAGCAGTGCTGAATTTATTAACTGCAGCTGATTTATTGTTGGTAGCTTTAAAGACACGGAAGGGCTTGTTAACTGCAGCCAGTAAAAAGCAAATGTATGGGGCAGCCTTGTCAAGCTGGAAACCTTCCTGCTCCGGGTCCTTGGAGATCTCGTGCTTCTCTTGCCTTGGGGTTTTTTTCCCTGTGAAAATACCAGTCTGTGTCTTGGCCGCACATGTGGGCAGCCCTAGGTGAGCTCCACGGCTGAGAAGAAGGAACTGTGGCAGAGCTTCTGGCTACAGGGCCAGGTAGAAGCTCCTGGCTGGCAGGGCTTCGTCTCCCAGCCCTGGGAGGCTGTCCCTCACCCCATCGAAGCGCCCTTCATATGCACATTGCAAATCCACAGATGAGGAAGTTATAGATCCAAGTGACATCCCCAGCCTTTCCGTGCCTGTGCTGCGTTTGTCACTGGCTGTACAACCAGACAGCCTAAAAATCCTGCTGCTGGGCAGCCTTTGCAGCACGTCTGTGCAGAGGAGGGCTGCCGAAAGCCTGAGCCTTGGGCATCTGTATTGATTTTCTTCTGCTGAGCCTGGCGTCTTACGCACTGTTCCCAAAAAAACTCAGGAGTACCTGTAAAGGAATTGGTGCAGGTGCAGATTATATTTATCATTTGTAGTCAACAAAGGAGTTTTGCCATTTACAGGCCTAACCCTGCTTCCTAGCTTGGAGAGAGGATACAGGGAGGATGCCTGCACCCACCAGACAGCATTTTGCATGCCAGGAAGGTGGAGAGTCCCTTGTCCCATACAGGTCCTGACACACACGTAGCCAGAAGTGCAGCTCTACTTGGAAATGCTTTTATTTCCAAGCTCATTGATAGGCCAAAAGACTCAGTCCTGAGCAGAGCCTAAAAGTTGCTCAAAGTCTGCCACCTCTGAGCAGGTGCTCCCCTGTATCCAGGTCAGCTGCATCCCCCTTTCTGCATGAGGAACAGCCACTGAGGCTGCAGCAAGGGCAGGAGGTGAAAACCCATAGCAGGCAGACCCGGGGAGCACAGCATCTCGTCTCCGCACTGATCTACTGAGCAGCATCCCATGTGCTCTGTGGGAGGGTGTGATAAGGTTTCACAGGTACCATCTCGCCACTGACTACTTGATGTACAGGAGGGTCTGAATTCCAATAATTCTTAATTAGGTCTTTCCCTTGGTGTCCTTAATTTAGGTGCAAAAGAGATGAACTTGCTGCTCATACATGTAGGAAATACTTTGTATTTCATGATATTTTCATTCCTGTTGAGTTCAGCAATGACAAGCAGTGCAACACGCTGGAAATGAAATGTGCACTTCAGCTGAGCCGGCGGCTTAACTGCTCTGTGTGCAGATATAGCTGTACAATTTGCACGCTGATCATATGTTATTTGCAGACTGATTGTAGTGAAAAGAGAAATGCCTTTCTCCACCCCTGATAAAAGTTATAAAAATGTGGATCCCAATTTTGCTCACCATTTCTTTATCTCTAGTTGGTTCTCATATCTATCTTAGGATGCACCATGTTTGTCAGTTGGGGTTTTTTTCACTGACCAAAGAGATGCTCTAAACCGCAGTATTGCTGTGCTCTAAACTTTCATTGAGACAGTTGCCTTTGATGTGGGGCTGACCTGAAACTCAGGCTGGTCCCTCTCTTTTGCAGCTTTTGCAGTTCTTTAAAAAAGCCATAATGCAGCATTCTTATTGTTGCTGTTTTCTCTACTGCTCTAGCAAAAGTATCCCTGTGGTTGAATGTGAAATTGATTTCTCAGGACATCCTGGTTATCCTGAAATCTGTGTCTGTGATCTGTGATTCTCAGACTGTCATTTGTTGGTAGGAAAGGTGCTGGGTACAAAGACAAAGCTCCAATATGATATCTGAGGGTCAGTAACAGTCCCAGAGGAGTCAACCTCCTCTCAACACATTGTTTATGAAAGAAAACAGAGGTTTGGATCCTTTATGCAGTAGCTCTATTAATCACTTTCACTAATCATAGACTCACAGAATGAGAGAATGGTTTGTGTTGGAAGGGGACTTAAAGCCCACCCAGTTCCACTACCCCTGCCATGGGCAGGGACACCTCCCACTGGATCAGTTTGCTCAAAGCCCCATCCAACTGGCTTTGAACACCTCCAGCCACGACTTCTCTGGGCAACCTGTGGCAGTGCCTCACCACCCTCACAGGAAAAAAATTCTTCCTAATATCATCTAAATCTCCCCTCTTTCATCTTAAAAGCATTCCCCTTGTCCTATCCCTGCAGTCCCCAATAAAGAGCCCCTCCCCAACTTTCCTGTAGGCCCCCTTTAGCTACTAATTGGAGAGCCTTATATCAAAGTAGCTGGTAATTGACATCTCGGTTACAAGCAAGATAGACTTTGACATCACTGAACTACTTGGAGTAAACCTTTAGCAGGTGGTATTTAATTCTCTACTTTAAAAGTTTCATGCATGTTTAATGTGGGTACATTGCATGAGGGATTGAAACGTCCAGCAAGCAAGTAATTGTTTGCACGCAAAGATGTGAAGTCACCGAGTAGAAACTGGGCTACCTTTACAGGGGTGAAATAGGAACTCTGCCTTTGAAAACGCATCCCTGTTTCTGCTGATGGCAGGAAAAAACTGACCAAATTCCATGAAATTTAATTTTTTTAAGAAACTTGCCCATCAGTCAAGAAAAAACTTTCCACAAGAGATACATAGATTAAGTGAGTAGTTTTAAAATAGTGAAATCTTAGAAAGCGGTGTATATATTTTCAAATTATTCCCGAATCAGTTCATATGTTTCACCAGATTGGGCTGGCAGCAGTGTTTAGAAATCTGCCTTGTCCTACTATAAAATGTAGACATTTATTCCAAATACACATAAATTCCATTTTAAGCACTAATTCTGGCCTCTATGATCCCCTAGAATTGCTGTGCCGTGCATATTTTTTTTGTTTGTTTATTTCCCCCTCCACCACTTCCTAAAAAACACCACTGGAGATGATGGTGGATCGTCTGAGCAGCTCTCACTGTAAAAGCCAGTTGCTGTTTCTAGAATTTTTTTTTTCTTCAAAGTCTTTCTGAGCCTTTATGATTTGGTTGCTGTGTAGTAAAAGTTCAGGTCAGAGCTAAGGAGACAGGCTTGGGGATTTATGCTGTGTTAAATATGTACAATCTGCTCTCCCTTTGAAAGTGGTAAGCAGACCATGTATAATCTCCGGAATATTTGGTAGATCTACTAGGCCACAAAGATTGCAGTCGTAATATTTTTCTGTCTACATCTCTTTTTACATGGTTGTCCATCCCTAATGCTATCCACACCCTATTCAAAAGCAACCTGAGGAGAGAGGACTGGACAAAGAGTGAGAAAAAAATATATCATTCCCAGTAGGACATTTCAGAGTTTGGGTTTATTCTTTTTTCCCCCTTCTCTCTCTGCTGTTGCTTTTTAATGAATTGTTCTTCTAACCTACTTTAAATTCAGCGTCATGCTAGATGTTTTGCAGATGAATCATACCGTGCAATGCACTTATGCATATCTGCTGTGCAAGTACTTTGTCAGCTTGTGTTTGATAACCTACCAGCTAACAGGGTTGTTTTTTTTTTTTTTAATTTTTGATGGAAGCTTGGGATACTAGCATCATCCTCCAAGTGAGAGAATAACACAACCGCTGTTAATAAATCCACCCGGGTCTGAGTATGTTTCACCGTTTTCACTGCCTCCTTGATTAGCATTATACTCAGAGGTATAAATTAAAGAGGAAAATATATAATCTGGGAAGCTTTCCAGCATCATCTTTGAAAATGTGAGCCCAATGCTTTGCTGAGGCTTCTTTGGAGGCACGCTAATAGCATTGCTGAAGATGTGCTCTGATTGCACCCAAAAGAGAAGGAAGACACACAGAATTACTTTGCTTCTCTTCCCTCTGTCATCAAGATAATTTATAATGTGATCTGCACAGGATGAATCTTGAACTGTTTCTATACAGCTTTATGAACGGGTCCCAGAAGTGCAGCTTTGGTCCCTGCCTCTTCTACTCCTTGTTCTCTTAGTCTGACATTTGCATAAAATATGTCCCATCTTTTCCCATCTCAGCCTACAGATAATTGCCAGCAGTTGTTAGCAGCGAGTGGACACAGTCCCTCTGCTGCATCGGCCAAAGCCTGAGCTTCAGCAATAAGGATTTCAGGAATTTCTTCTGACTGTCCCTTCAAGGTGTCATCACAGCCAGGTGGTAACTCCTGACGCCTCCCTCTCCTCCAAGGGAAGAAAAATGTGCTGAGGAATGTGCTGACTTGCAAAAAAATATTTCACAGGGAAGGTTTGATTTTAACAAAGTTCCAGCTGTTCTCTAAATGGGCAGAAAAGGGATTTTTCAGCCTATCAGCAACATCTTGGAAATGGAAATGTTGCATCCTCCAGTACTTTCTTCGGAGTCAGTTTTCCCCTTCCCCTGCCCATAATACACTCGGGTCTTTGGTATTTACTGGAACTAGGAGTTTAGCACAGCTGTGGTACTTGGAGCCTTGCTTTATAATGTCTATGTGTTTCTGTTTGCTTTCTCTTGGCCAACTCTCTGCCAACATCATCTCTTGTTTTCCAGGAGATGGTGACAAGCACAGAATGCAAGACTGAGCTGATGGTCATGAGATTGTATTTTGGGCAGGCATAAAGAAATAGATACCATTATTACTATTTTGCTGATGGGACAACTGATGCACAGTGGAATGAAGGATCTTACAAGTACAACAGCTGCATTTCAACAAAGTCTGGGCCTGCTGAGGCCCAGTCAGTGCTGGGCTGCTCCAAAGGAGTCTCAGCTTCATCATTGGTGACATTTTTTTGGGCCTCTCGTGCTGAGACTCCAAGAAGTCATTCCCATTTCCCGGAAAATGTAGGGCAGTTATTTTTACTTAGGTGCATGAAAGTAGAAGGTTGGGTTTTTTTCCCACCTGTATTCACTGCTAAATTAATTTTAAGGATTCTTAGTTATGTTTTGCAAAGGCATTCACCCTTACAGCTGAAAAACCTACAAGGAATGCCATGTGTTATTTGCAGTCTCTACTGTCATTACTGAATTTGCTGAAGGAATGTGTTTAAACATTTCCAAGCATTTTTCCTGTGGAGCTTTCTCTTCCATAGAAAGGTTTTCTGTTTCCCCTTGAATTGAGATGAAAAGAGATTTGAAAATAACATGAAATTTTCCCACAGGATAGAATTTCTTTTGCAAAAGCTTAACTTCCATCTAATGTCAGGAAAAACACAAACAACTGCAGTCAGTGTGCTTATTTTCAACCCTGCATTATTCTTTGTTGCTGCTGTCTGAGGAGCAACAATATCAACACACTTCACTCTCAGCTTGAAAATACCCATTAAATTCAAGAGCTAGTGCTCTAGCAAGTAGGATTTGTTGGCACCTACTTAATGCACTCAGTAGGAATGTGACCTTGGTTCTCTGTCACTGCTGAAAGTGGAGATACCCATCAAATTGCTGCTGAACTATAATCGCAGAATCACAGAACCATAGAATGGTTTGAGTTGGAAGGGACTTTAGAGCCCACCCAGTTCCAAACCCCCTGCCACGGACAGGAACTCCTTCCACTGGATCGGGTTGCTCAAAGCCTCATCTAACCTGATGTTGAACACCTCCACAACTTCTCTGGGAAAGCAGGTTCTTCTCTCTCTATAGCAGATGACTTTTCCAACACTGTGATGAATAACGTATGAAGTCATTGATATTCCTCAGCCCAACAAGTTGCCCAGCATCCATGGATTCAAATAATTACATAGTGTTCCCTCCCTTACTCACTTAAAAATGTGACTTGCCTATTGGTGCTGAGAAAGGGAAGGAAAGCCAGTCAAGACAGAAAATCTGACTCTTCTTAGGCTCTATACAAGACAAGCTTTTTTGAAAGCTCTCAGCTTCTCACTTTGTGTGAGCAGGAAGTGTAGTCTTTAAAAGCCATCAGGCTCCCTTTCCCAGCCTTGCACTTGGAGTTGCAATGCAACTGCTTCCTCAGCCCTGCTGTGCTGTGTGTTTTAATGAGCATTTTAGAAAATAACCAGAAGTTTTCAACCAAATTCAGACCCATTTAACTGTATGGCAGTGGCTGCCAGAGCAGGTAAGATACAAGGCTTCCCAAAAGAGACCTCTGCTCCTGCCTAAAACCACCTTCAGGTGCCCCGAGCTTTAGTAGCCTGTAGAAATGAAAAAGCTAGATGTGAGCAGAAAACCATGTTGCCTGCAGTGTTGCTCAGGTTTCTGGTCACAACTGCTCTGCTGTGTCAGGTACAAACCAGTCTGTGAGAAGATGGGTTACAGGAGCTTGTTTCTAACCTCATCCAACAGAAAGCTGAGAGGTAAAGGGGTGTTTGCTCTTGGTGCTTGGGGCAAACAGCCAAGAGAAATGAGCTACACTAAAAATCAGCGTAGGCACAAGGGCAAAATTGCATAAATTGGATGGGAGCGTTCAAGCTGAGGAGGAGAGAAAGTCAGGATGAATAGCAAGAAGAAATCCAAACTACTCTCAAGAGGAACCTGATCAGTTTGTGGAGGGACTTAGGTAATGTGACACTTGTAGTGGCAGGGGGTTAAGCTTAGGAACTCAGCAGGTGCCTTCCTCCTGTGTTCATGAGAGCTGGAGACAGACTTTCCTAGCAAAACTATCTTCCTTGCCTTTGTTTAGTTGGACCTATTAACATAATTTCTCTTAAAAAATCTTTTGAATGCATTTAAACTTTTTCAATTATTTCTTTTACTCACTGGAAGGACATAAAATCCCCACTCTCCAAGGCAGAGACAAATTTGTTCAACCTTTCACCATGCAGGTGCTGCCTGTAGGAATGATGTGATACAGCAGGACGCAATGTGCTGGTCTTGCTCTTCAGACCCCTGGAAACTGGCTCATCTCTCCCACCTCCTACATCTTGCACTGGGATGCTACAAGGCACCATGTACACAAGAATGAACACAAGGTTCATTCTGACCATGAAAAGTCAGAATTATCTTACTCCTCTGAATAAAAAGTCTGAATAAGTAGAAAGGGTTTCAGCAGGGACGGGGCACCTCAGCAGGATAGGCCACAGATGAGTCCATCAGAGGTGGATCGGGGTGTTGAGGGCAAGAAGCCAAATACAAGACACCACAGACTTCAAAACTTGCACATTTTGCTGTTGCTAAACAGCAGATGCCACAGTGAGATATCGCAACAGGAGGTTTGTGTGCCTGGTGCAGCACATAGAGTCGTAGAATGGTTTGGTTGGAGACGACCTTAAAGTTCATCCAGTTTCACTGGATTAGGTTGCTCAAAGCCCCATCCAACCTGGCCTTGAACACCTCCAAGGATGGGGCAACCACAACTTCTCTGGACAACCTGTGCCAGTGCATCACTACCTTCATAGGAAAAAAATTCTTAATATCTCAATCTGCCTTCTTAAAAGCATTCCCTCTCATCCTATCCTTGTACTCCCTGCTAAAGAGCCCCTCCTCAGCTTTCTTTCAGGCCTCTTTAAGTACTGGAAGGACAACCCGGGGAGGAGTGTGATGTCCAGTCTGGAGCACAGTGCTTCAGGAGCAGTGCAGGAAGTTCGGAAGAGAGCAACCAGTGTGATCAGATGCCTGGAAAATATGATCTAGGAGGGAAGATTGAAAAAAGCAAGTTAGTTTAAGTTAAAGAAGAGCATTGCCAGGGGACAGAACAAAAGGAGTCTTCACATGAAAGCCCAGTTAAAGAGCCTGAGTTAACCTAATCTCCCCATGCATAGAGGGTGGGAATGGATGTGTCTTCAGTTGCAATGTAAGAGATTCAGCTTAGTCATTTGGAAAGAAAACTTTAGGATGATGTAGGCACGTAGGATAGAGAAGCACAGGTTGCTGGGGAGGAGTGGCTGCAGCTCCATTGCTGGAGGGCTCATACAGAGGGCAGTGCAGAGGGACATTGCCCAGATGATGCAGGAAGTGGTATTGCTGCCTGGAGCCAGCGAAGAAGCTGGGAGATGTCTTTCAGGCCTTTCTGGCCCTATTTTTGGAGGAGTCTAGAAGCTGGGGTGATTGACAGCAGCAGGAAATACAGTAATTTCTCATTTTCCCATCTTAGTTTGGTCTCTGTCCTGGTCAAACCAGCAGCTTCTTCTGTGATGATATTTTTGTGTTTTGGTGGCTTTTGATGGTAATTACTTATATTTCTGAAGGAAAATAGCTTTTTGTTTGTTTCACGGGGAAAAGCCCTGCTTTCCTTGGCAAGGGAATTGACTCCTGCTGAGAAAGCTAAACCTAGCATACAATGGCTTACATTGGATGAACAGAGCAATTGAGCACAAAATAGTAATAACAGAGTCTTTTAATAAAAGCAGAGTTGGAAGAAGAAGTTATAAGAGATGAAGCATGCAGCAATAGTTGGAGATTAACAGCATAGTGCCTGTATCCAAGGAAGAAGGAAAGGGAAAAATATAAGCAAATACAGGCTTATTAATTTGATCTAATTAGTATTGCTAAGAACATTATGGTAAATGGAAAATGGGAAAAATGCATCATTGGTTTATAGATGTGGAATGTGAAGACAAATCTGATACTTTTCTTCAGTAAGGTTTTCTGGCTGTTTTCCGACTGGGTGTCAGAGAACTGTAAAACCTAGAACTAGATGGAAAATCACTGGAGAAGGTAGAGGGCAAAACAGCCATGGCACACCATGTGTTACCTAAAAAGCAGACAGCTTGTGCGGAAAGGAAGATGCTCAGATAGGGCAGGACCTGCTGGTGGGGTGCCTCCATCAGTCTTGAGGCCCATCTTATTAAATGTCTTTGTAAAGCATTTGGAACTAAAATCCAGAGCAGACTATGGGAATATACTGGGAGTCAGGCTGAGAGGTGGCTGGATCACCTTGCTGGGGAGGCTGGCTGAGCTGGGCAGTCATGAGCTACAGAAATACACCCTGACACCTTGCAAGGGTGAAAATAGTAATGTTTGTTGAGGTGTATCCTCTCTGGAGTGCTGCTCTAATGCCTTTGACCTTGGGATCACCCTGCCATGCTCTGCACTGGTTCTATGCAGTCACTATTGCTCTCTGACAAAGTGGTTAAAACAATAAGAATGACAAAACCCCACCAAAACGTTAAATACTTGACACTTGGATTTGACATTTTCCAAAACAAAAATACATTTGCTTGGAAACAGTGTTAATTCAGCAACAACAACAAAAAAAAAAAAAAAAAAGGAAAAAAAAAGAAATCAGTCCAGTTTTACTGAAATTGCTTTTCCCAGCCAATTCTTTTAACTAAAATTTTCGGCCCTCCTCCAAGGATGAGAAATTAATCAATGAAAGTAGTTTTGAGGAATGTAGCACCTCTTCCCAGCTGTGTTAACATCAGTGAGCAAACAGTGTTTTGTCAGACCGACTTGTGAGCCAGGTTTGGAAATGATTCCCTTTATATTTGGGCTGTATGGACTGATCATGAATATTTGAAATCTGAGCTGTACTGCTTAATTGTAGCCTCTTACCTGAGTTGCGTGAGTGTTTAATGAATCACAGAATCACAGAATCACAAGGTTGGAAAGGACCCATTGG
Source organism: Cuculus canorus (assembly GCF_017976375.1). Classification (NCBI taxonomy): domain Eukaryota; kingdom Metazoa; phylum Chordata; class Aves; order Cuculiformes; family Cuculidae; genus Cuculus; species Cuculus canorus. Next base: position 9,567,499 of record NC_071405.1, read on the forward strand.
ATCTTCGAGTCCAACCGTTCCTAACACTCCCTAAACCATGTCCCTAAGTACTTCATCCACCCGTTCCTTAAACACCAAAGAAGAAGATCCTTGATTGGAGGAATGAGCAAACACATCTCATATATACTTGATTGTGCCAATTTCAGTGCTTATGTTCTCTTGATGCTGACTGATACATGTTCGTCACTGGCCTTAAGAAACATTTCTTTGCCAAAAATACCATTTTGCAAGAATTAACAGAAAATTACTTATGGATTTGGATAATAAAAAAATCATTCAAATGTGTCATAGCCACTGACAAATGTTTATATCATCCTCTTGGATCAAAATTAAGGAAAAAATGCTATGGTTCGCTTGTGAGATACATTTAGGTGGCAGCATTGTATGTGTCCACCTGTGGAAATCTTGTTAGATGAAATCAGAACCAGAATCAGGGAAGCCCGATTCTTAGCTCTGCTGGAAGTTGGAGGATTATTTTGCATTTCTTGCACGTTTATGTTTCTCCTGGGCGTTAGGGTGCTTGTAATTCTCAGCTCAGAACGGAGGGGGTGTTGCAGCTCCGATATAGCTGCTCCAACAACACGTCTTCTGCTGGTCTCTGGGTGTTATTAATTGGGTCTCGCAAGGTCCACCAAAGATCATCAGTGCGAGGAGACTGGCAGTTTCACCATTTGTGGTACACTGCCTGTTGCAATAATTTTTCATAAAAGCTTGTTTATTACATTTGGGAAAAAAAGACTTTTATCTTTCCTGAAGATCTCATTATAGCATACAGGTACAAGAGAGTTCACAAAAGCTTTCACTGAAGTACCTTTTCATTGGATTTAAACCTCTGTTTCATGATTATAAAACATGACGTGATCTTCTTTCTGCTCAGCAGCAAAGGCTGCTGCTGATGTAAAGCAGAGGCAGTGAGCTGTCTGGATTGAAAAATAATCCAAATTTTGCACACTGTAAAGGTCAGTACAGCTTCTACAGTCCAGGATACACAAACTGCTTGATCCCTGAGGTTGTGGATTTATTTTATGTGGTGTAAAGGCAAGAGTTTATCTGTTTGCATAGTGACTCCATAGAGTCACACATACATACATAGTGACTCCACGGACACAGTGGACTCATTTTCTATCCCAGCAGAGGTTCCATCAAACATTGGTGATTACTTCCCAATTCAAGTGAATTCATGGCATGGAGATTTCAAAATTTCCTTAATCTAACTGTTGGTTTGAATTATTAACAAGCTATCCTTTCAAATGCCACTGCTAAGCCAGCCACAACCTCTTGAACCACAAATATAATTAAAAGCAAATTCCTCCCCAAAACACAATACTGTTTGTTGAATGGTTTTCACTCACTGACCAGAAAACTGACAGATTAAGTAAGGAAAAAGGGAAGGAAATAACAGGCTTGGAAAACTGAAGCTAGACATGGATAAACAAGAGGGGATTGTGACAGTTCTTTGAGCACACAGATAACATACATTTGGAAAGAAAAAAGGGAGAATGTTTGGGAAAACATCTGGAAGGAGCAGGGCCAGATGGTTGTTTCTTTTTTGATTGGCTTAGTATTTTTCTCATAAAATATGAAGATCCAATTTTCGTGTTAGTCAATATTTACAGATCTCAATCTGTGTGTAAGGAGGAAAATAAGGTCTAAAGTAGAACTCTGTGCATGCTTAAAATAAATTTGATAGTCTACACTTTGCTGACTCAACCTAAATGGTCTGAGATTTTGAAGTGCTGGGAATGCTTATCTCCTTTTCCAGTTGCTGGCATCTGAACTTGCTACACCGCTATTACAGGAAGGATTTTATTTAGAGGTGCAGACTCCGGGCAGCCATGATCAGAAAATTTTAGCTTATGTTTTCACCACAGCAAGATCTTGCTGAGCTGGTAGCAGGGTGGCATTGGCTGGGATCACCTTTCTTAGTTTCTGATTTCTGGTGATGGTGTGGTGAAAGCTTTGCTGTTGAGAGATTTGGGACGCTCTCTGACATTGCAGTGTGGAGAGAAGCCCAAAGAAGTAAGAGGGGACAAAGAAGAGGAAGAGTGTATGAAAACTGACCTGTGCTGAGTATTTTGTTATTAAAGGTTTTCAGCTGCAAACATACACTTCAACCACTGTGGTTAATGAAAATCCATTTTTTAAGTAGCTCCCTAGGTTTTTGTAATATGACTTTGGGAATATCATCATTTTCCACGCTTATAATAGAACAGATGCGTTTTATATAACCTTGAATAGCTGTAATTAGCAATGAATGTGTTTTCCACCAAACGTTTGGGTTTTCTTTCACAAATCAGTGGTCTTAAACTGACATTTATAAGACATGCCATTGGAGCGGTGTTGAACTCTGGGGATTTTCATTTCATTGTGTGCAAGATTGAGAAGAACTTCCATCTAGTTTGAAATTCATATTCTGAGACTTGAGATGGACCAATAGTTAACATCATTACCCCAGGAGCCAAAACTGTAGTTTCTAGGGTATTTGAGTGCTTCTGCCATTTTCCACCTGGGGCCTTTCTCTGAGGAGGGCTGGAGGATATCCTGAAGATGCTCAAATTGAGCATCACAAGGTGATGTTCCCATCCAGCTGGACATCACCTTTGCAACACAAGAGGCTACTGCAATTCAGGGCCCCCCGGATGCCACACCACCTGCTGAGAGACTCAAATTTCAGGGATCTGGGGAGATGATGTGGCAAAGTCATGGATGTATGACACCAATGAGGTCTCTGCTGTCCTGTTCCAGACCTGAGTCACCCTCCCCGTCACACGCCTGGTCCTGTCCTGTGGTGTCTCCCATGTGGGTCTCTAAGAGAAGGCCAGAAATCTGTTGTGGGGTGCTGAAAGCAAATCACTTCCTATACAGGGAGTGAACAAAATTATATTTTTTAGAATCTTTCTTAAGATATTATTGGACTTTATTATTTAAAATTCATTAGAATTTTGCTAGTGTAGTCTGAAAAATGCATTTATTCCTGCAAACATATGTGTGTACATTGCAAGCACATGGTCTAATTGCTTTTTCAGAATGATATGCAAAGGTTCTGGTGTTCTGGTTGTCAGTGAGTTGAGCTGGAGTGAGCACTGTGGGCAGTATCAAGAAGAGCAAAACCAGTGAGTCAAGAGAAGAGATTATTTTCTCTATTCAGCCAAGGGCGGATAGAAGGAAGAAACTGAGTGACCTGAGCTAGCTTTGAAATACCCTTGCTTTGAGCAGGGGTTGGACTGGGGACCTCTAGACATTCTGTCCATCCTGATTTTTTCTGTGATTTAGATTAGATATTAGGAAGAAATTCGTCATGATGAGGGTGGTGAGACACTGGCACAGGATGCCCAGGGAAGTTGTGGATGCTCCATCCCTGGAGGTGTTCAGGGTCAGGTTAGATGGGGCTTTGAGCAGCCTGAGCCAGTGGGAGGTGTCCCTGCCCATGGTAGGGGGTTGGAACTGGCTGTTAAGTCCCTTCCAACCCAAACCATTCTATGATTCCTTCAGTTTGGAAACTGTTTACTATTTTTATGAAAAGTCAGCTTTGGCAAAAGACACTGATTGAACAGAAACTAATTGCAGTGCAGTTTGCCACAACCACTGTGCAGTAAATGCCAGCCCTTTCAACAAAGTCTTTTTTCTTAGCTGAGATTATCAGCTGAATTTGGTGGAAACTTCCAAACACTGAGGTCAATCAAGTCTGAGCTTTTCACCAAATAAGCTGCTAAGCCCCAGAATCTTACCCATCTTCAGTTCTGGCAGTGCAGCATGGAGATCTGAAATCCCGTATTTGTGCTACAGACTCCATTTTTTAGCACAGAAAAGCAGAGATTTACACTAGTGAAGCTGCCACTGGTTTAATGGAGGAATAAACTGGTGTGGAGTGTTTTTTCTTTTTTTATAGGAGTGGAAAGCTGAACTGAAGCTAAGAAGATAGATGAAGGTGCAGTGATGAGTTTACTCTGAGGCAATTAGACCAGGCAACTGAAATGGGGACAGCCAACCATTGTCCCAAGTGCTAACGTGTTCAAACCTGTGCACATGTCTTTTTTCCTGTCTTCCTCCCTCTTTTCCCCATCCTCAGAGATGAATAATGTTTGCCTCTCAGAGCTGGCACTCTTTGCCGGCAGCGTATTGTGCAGATGGGTGGTGATAATAGAATAAGGGCAAGGTAGTGAGAAAAGTGTTGTTGTTTGCTCATGTGCTGTATTATCAGCTCACGGGTGGAAAACTCGATCAACACTTGAGAAATCTTGATTTCTCCAGAGGAAAAGGTGTTTGGCTGTGAATCTGCTCTCTCTGAGTGTTACGCCAGGCAAAGGGAAAAGGAGGAGAGCAAGTCTTTGGGGCTGCCACATCTCTTCTGCTGTGGGTTGGCTTCTTTATTTTCTGGTTTAATTTTCCATGAGCAATGTGCACTTCTCCTGCTGTTCTGCTCACCGTGAGCTTGTTACAAAATTTTAGCAAGGCAGGAAAGAAAAAGAAGGCGCCGTTATCTATCTCAGCTAGTGGCTGCTTGTGTTAGGGGAGCTTAAATGGTTATGCTGGACCCTGAAGGTGCTGTATGTGAGATGGTGTGATGCAGATTGTCCTTTAATAATCAAATACTGACTTTGCCTTCCTCAGGCCTTGATTAACTCAGGAGAAGCTCCCTCTGGCAAACGCTGTGCTGTGAGGACAAGGTGCAGAGTGTGATGCGGGGTGGGTGTTGCCAGGGACCCTGGCACCGGCAGAAACATTTCAGTGGAGATACAAGTATGTGGAGACATAGCCAGGATATCCAGATAGAGACAGGATGAGCAAGTGGTAGGATAGATGTTACTGAGATGTAGGGTCAGCTGAGAACAGGCAGTAGAAAGCAGCGCACTATGGAATATCCATCTGTCTGTACAACTGGGGCAGGGCCACACTCTTGGCTTTGAGAACTGAGCTTCTGCAGTGCTTTGCCTGTCCAGACCAAATGAGCCTTTCAGGAGAACTGGGTAGCTGAGCTTTGCTTCTGTGTTGATGCAACATGTTCTTGGGCAATGCATATGTGCCCAAGGACAAGCCAGACATTTTCCACCATCCAGATTGCAAAGGATTAATGGATTTGAAAAGACAGCCAGCATCCAGTTTGTGATGGTAACCAGCCTGCAGAAAGTTTCAGACATAGGAGGACGCTCATCAGGAGGTCCTGGTGTGGAGAACTGCATGGAGATTGTAGGTAAAGGGGAGGGTGGCAATGACACAGAAGGGTTTGTAGGACAGAGGGATAAGGGAATGCCAGAAACCTCAGCTATGCTCTACTGTTGGTTTATAGAAGCATAGATGTGCAGCCCTGCTGAATAATATTGCATTTTTGAGTGCAGTTTTCCGGAAGTCAAGCTGTGCTCCTGAGCCTTAATTTCCTAAGTAACCTAATACAGTCTGCCCCAAACATAATCTGCCGCACCATTTATCTACACAAAATAGAGTATTTTCTAATGTCAGAAACTCCAGCAACTCTTTAATTGGGTGGAGTGGAAGAAAACACATATTTGAATCCTGAAAAAATATGAAGCCTATTGTTAAGCCCAAAATGTGTTTTGAAAGGAGGTTTAAATAAAACAGAAATATTTACCACAGATATTTACTGCCTCTTTTTGCACAAGACTGCATCTTTCTTGTTTCCTTTAAAAAATTTAGCTGGAGTAGCTCCAGTAAGACCAGTGACATCCGTAACATCTCTGCCACCCCCACATGGGCCATGTTGCTGTGAGTATGAAGGGTGACATATGGGATGGCAGACCTAGGGTCTTGGTCACTGTGAGCCAGCAGAGCTCCACTGAGGTTGCTTCTCTGATTCTTTGAGTTCAGATGGGCCTTGGACTTGTAAAAGCCTATTCCAAAAGCCTTCTCTGCCCCTTACCTGTCCTGGGGAAGGGTAGATATTATCCCTCACGGTCAGCACACTGCTGATTTTCCCCGGTACATTCCAATCTCAGTTTTTCCAAGAAGATATTTAGAAATTGCTCAGAAGGATTTTGGTTCCCCTTTCTGCTTTTTTGGATTGCTGGCATCGAAAACTGCATAGACAATATGCTAAATACTTCTAACTGTTTACGAGCTGCTCTGTCTCCTGACCTGTCACAGCAGCAGGTTAAGCTGGGGTTGACCTTTCTTTAATCTGCAAATTGAGAAATTTGTTGCCTATATCCCTTAGTTACGAAACTGAGATTATTCCAGCAAGGGTAAAATCTGAAGGCCATCAACTGCTCTGGCTGAGCTCTTCTCCAGCCAGGAGCAGGAATACATTTCCCGCTACTGTAAAATTAGCTGGGTTCATTGTGAGAGAGTGTTCACCATCTCTTTTAAATGCTATGCTTAAAGCCAGGATGTTCTTTGTTTATGTTCTGAGAAGGCAAATAAAGCCCCTGGCATGATGCTTTCTTACTGGAGGAGTTAATATGTGGTTTTGTATCCAGGCCATTTCCAAGGAGATGTGATATTTGCAGGTCATTCCTAGCATCTGAGCTTGTCCTACTTACAAGCAACCTTGCAATTGTGGTTCTGTTGCGGACTGTCACTTCATCAGGCTCCCTTTCTCTCCTGAGCATCGGCTGGAGATCCCTTGATATGCTCCTGTAACTCCCCACATAGGAACGGAATCGCAGGGTCCTCATCCGTGCCTTCCTGCTGGCTGGCGAAGCCCCAGTGTCAGACAGCCCTCTTCTCCACCAGCCCATCACAAACGGCCCCTTCTGACACCATGACAGCGTGTCTGAGATGTCTCCCTCTTCTCCCTGTTCCATCTGTCTCTTGGGGAAAAGCACAAAGAGCATCGTTATCTGCTGTGACAGGCAGGGTTATACACAGGAGAGCTCCTCCTGGAAAACAGATGGGACAAACTAAGAGGGGAAAGGAAGATGTGCTAAACAAATCTGGACCAACCAGCGCATCGGGCAGGTGGTAGGCAGGACGCTTGTGCAGGAAATAAAAAGGTAGTCACCATCCACAAGCATGATAGGTGGCCTACAGGAAAGCTGGGGAGGAGCTCTTTTATCAGGGAGTGCAGGGATAGGATGAAGGGATATGGTTCTAAGCTGAAAGATGGGAGATTTAGGTTAGATATTAGGAAGAAGGTTTTTACTGTGAGAGTGAGGAGGCACTAGCACAGGTTGTCCAGAGAAGTTGTGGATGTCCCATCCCTGGAGGTGTTCAAGGTCAAGTTGGATGAGGCTTCGAGCAACCTGATCGAGTCGAAGGTGTCCCTGCCCACCGTGAGGGGTGGAAATGGATGAGCTTTAAGGTCCCTTCCAACCCAAACCATTCTATGATTTTTGGCTGTTACGAACTAATAAAGCTCCTGTGTGGGAGGTCTAGGAACTCAGGGATGTTATTGCATACTTCATAATTGTTGCTGTGTCTACTGAATGATAAAAGAACCCGGATCATCCTGTGCAATGCTATTTCCTTTACAGGAGAGGCTTCAGCTGAATACATGTGCTATTGAGTAGGGTGTCAGGATTCCTCTGCCACTATGGGCACAGCTTGTATGGCCTCTCTGGCCCATCTGGCCAGGCAACTGGTGCACAAGAAATATTAAATGGATAAGCTATCGAAAACAAATGGCCCTTGAGGCCTGCGAGCAAGTTTAAGAAATATTTCTGCTACTTTCTTTGATCTGTTCAAAAGAGCAACTGGCTGCTGTTTTCTGTGCTTGGAAATAAACTGTGGAAATGTACCTCCTCCAGAAGATATTGAACTGTGCAATGGGGGCTCACGCTGAGGTGCTGAAACTGAGGGCAAGACCCTACTGCAGCAGGCAGAGCTGTGCTCCTGGAGAAAGATGATTTTCCTGAATCTCCCCCGCGTCCCTGCTCATATGTGAAGCCAGGGTGAGTCCCACGTTGTGTACATGGCGGTGCCAGTGCCTAACAGCACGCACAGGGTCACTGCCCTGGCAGTCTCCACAGCCATAAAAACCCATCACTGTAAATACAGCACGGGAATGTTTTCCGTGTCTATAATGGGGAAAGCTCCTGGATGTGTTTGAAAAACATGTTATATTTGCCATAATTTTGTGTTGACATTTTCCACATTTTTCACATTGTTTGGTCTTAGGAGCCTGCATCTCCAGGTATTTGTTGCTCAGAAAGTGGACATTCTGTGATGTAGGGCTATTGAAAGCACACAGAAACACAGTGCAGGGAGAGGAAAGGGGTTCAGAAACCCCGGTTGGGGAAAGGGGACAGTCTTACCAGAACAATTCGATGTTATCAGATTGCAACTTTTTCACATTTGGAAGAAAAATACAAAAGGCTCTGACCTAATAAAAACTCAAAGTTCAGCCTGGAATGACTTTTTAAAATTTCCTATGTTATTCGGTGTTTGTCTGCACCCCTGTTGCACTGTGAGCGCCTGAGAACAACCAGTGTGTCCGACTGCCTCTCCATCACCTCGATACACAAGTAGAATACTGCAACAAGCAGACCTCAAAGGTCTCTTGCGGTTCAGCTCTTATTGCTCTGACCTACTCTGGAGCCAAAGGGTTGTAGTGGCCTATAGAAATCCTTTAGCCTTCTCTTTTGTACCTGTCTTTGTATATAGCCAAGCACCTTAAGGCAGACAGGGAAACGCTGCTGGGATGATGCTGTTTTTGCAGTCGTCTGGCTTTGAATCATTTGCTTTGCCGGTTCACCTTTTGAAGGACAAAAGTGCTGATGAGCCTGAGATAAGGTTGGCCATCCTCAGGAGCCATGCCTGGTGTTGATCATGAAAGTCCTGCAAGAAGGACTGATATGGTCCTGGGCTGCTGTTCTCTGTGGGAATGGATCCAGCCCCGTCAGAGACCAGATGGGATGTAGCTGCCTGCTTGTGTAAATGACCCTGCAGTGTTGGCCGCTGACATTTATTCACTGTGTGCTGCTCCTGCTAAGGTTAATGGGAAGCTGGTCTTAAGGAAATGTTTAAAATACTTTTCTAAAGGGTCGTGGCATTAGATTAACTGTTTTACATTGCCTTTTGGGCTGGTTTCCTGCCGTTCAGTGTATAGGGGTATACATAGGAAGGGACTTATCCCCATGAGCTTATAATCCTGTTGACTTTAAAACACGCTTATTGTAGAGTTTGCCTGGGGAGTAGTGATGATGGAAGCTGTATGAGAAAATGACTCCATCAAACACAAAATCAGAACGTCTGATCTTGAAACAAAGGGAAAAGTTTTTTTCCACTCTTTTCAATTGAAAGAGTAGATTTTCCAGCAGTGGTTCTCCCAGATCCTCTGCAACTTGCAAGGAGCTGAACAGATGTAATAAAAAAGAGAACAGTGGAAATAGGTCTTACACTTTTGTTGTGGTTTTGCCCTCATTGTGCCTTTTGACCACCATTCTTGTTGTGATGGGAGTTTCGTTGCAGCTCAGGGGTATGCGCAGCAAGGCTGGGCTTTATAGCCCCAGCACTGCCTTCCTCCTCTATGCACTTCATTTGCACATTGTGTCTTCGCGGGTGGCAGACCCCAGCAGCTGACTTTGTGTGATCTGGGGGTTTCCAGAGATGCCTAAGATTTTAACCAGCAGTTTTTCTGGGTAGCTGAGAATGCCATCTACCTTGTTCAACTCCCTAATGGCAAACACTTTCAACTGCTCTCCTGGGGAATAGGAAGAGAAGACTCAGCGGGTCAAAACATTACCCCCTACCACTCTAGCCCAGGTCTGAGAGGAAAAAAAATGTCCTGAACCGTTCAGAGCCAGTGAGTGGGCAGTGGCAAGCGCGGTCACAAAGGAATCTGGACTCTGTGTGCTACACAGAGCGCTTTCTGCTCTCAGGAGAACATCATGAATAATGGTGTGGAGAAGTGAAGCCTCCATTTACCCATCAAGAGAGATCAGCCCAGCAGGGTTGCTTCGTTGAGATGCAGGGATGACCTCTGCATCTGCAGCTTGTGCAATATTTATGCAGCTGATCTTGCAAACAGCGTGCTTTTTGCTCTTTGTTAGGTGGATGAGTGCCCCTCGGTTCATCTGTTGTCCCAGCCCAGTCCCTTCAGAGCTCAATGTGGCTCTCTAAAGAAATATTATGAAGCATCATTTCCCCAGCCTTGTGCATATTAAGCAGGTTGCAGAGAGCTCACGCACAAATAAGTGCTGGTTTGGGAACATACAGGTTAGCAATGTTGCAGCTTGATAAAAACGTGTGAGCGCAAAGAGATAGCAGCATTAGCTGAAACTGTGCAGCAAGCCTGTTTAACCAACAAGGAACAAGGGATCCATGGTGAAGAGCAATAGCACTTCCCTAAAGCAGAATAAATACCTGAGAGAAGAGGAAAGTATCACAGTGAGGACAGAACCTGAGGCCTTTGCCTCCAAGACATGATTTGCAGCAGCCCAGGGTAGGCTCAGGACTGATATATCCCCTGGGAGCCCAGGCCACTGCAGCCCCCTGCCCTGCTGTCTGCTCTGCAGGGAGGAAGAGGAGGAGAAAGACAAGGAAGACAAGGAAGAATTCTCCAAGGACTTCCTCACAATGTAGTGGGAGGTTTGGGGAGGCCCTTCTCCAAGGAGATGCCCCCAAAAGCTTCCCTTCCATCAATGCAACGTGCCTCTTGCACTTCTCCCTTACCATGCTGCACTGGAACCCTGAAGGGGATTGGGGGACATGCCTTGCATTAATTCTGGTGCTGTTAAAACCAGTGGAAATAAGTACCTGAGCCTAACACAAGACAACTGTCTGCATCTTAGTCTTGGAGCTGTGTGTCATGGAATCATAGAATGTTTTGGGTTGAGAGGGACCTTAAAGGTTATCGAGTTCCAATCCACTTGCCGTGAGCAGGGAGACCTCCCACTGGATCAGGTGCCTCAAAGTTGCATCCAACCTGGCCTTGAACACCTCCATGACTTCTCTGGGCAACCTGGTCCAGTGCCTCACCACCTACACAGGAAAACATTTCTTCTTAATATCTGTTCTAAACCTCTCCTCTTTCATCTTAAAACTGTTCTCCTTAGTCCTATCCCTGCACTTCCTGATAAAGAATCCTTTCCCAGCTTTTGTGTGGCCTCCTTTAAGTGTTAGAAGGCTGCTATAAGGTCTCTTCGGAGCCTTCTCTTCTCCAGGCTGAACAAGACCAAGTCTCTCAGCCTGCCTTCACATGGGAGGTGCTCTGTATCTAGGTGTTCCCTCTCCACCTCTCTGAAGATTTCTCTCTGTGCCACTCTGGCATCTTCCAGGCTGCACCAAGCATGTTTAAAGCCAGGTTTTACCTGTAAAGAAACTGCTGAGATTATTTGGTGGTGAGCAAAGTGGCACATAGAAACCATGCTGCTCCAAATGGTGCCTTTAATGGTATAGTCTTAAGGGGAAAGCAAGGAAGTGTGCTGGAATTTTACTTCTGTTTATTGCTATTCACCCAGGGAGAAGAGAAACTACAGGCTACAAACCAGTTACATGCATTTTCCCCCTTTTTTTTTTTTTTGCCACCTGGTTTAATGACAAATGTAGTGCAGATAATGCTGTTGCAATAACAATTTGTAGGAATGTATTGGATTCCAAACCTGCTTGGTAGTGACTTTCTCTGGCAGAGAGAAGAGCTTCTCACCAGCAGCACATGGAGAAATGATATTGAAGAGTTTCCCTCGAGCAAGCAGAGCCTTCCGAACCAGAACCCTTATGTAATTTTGTGGGTTATTTTGTCTCCAGATCCTAAGAAACTCTCTCTTCAATAGTATATTTCTTGCTTGTTCGTTCATCTGTGCATTTCCCTGGCAGGTAGTGTATAAATAGCTCTGAGGCACAAGTGATCCATGAGTTCTTTTCAGAATACAGTATTGAGTCATTTTAAAGCCTCCTACTATAGCTCTTTAAAAGATGAACTCATTATTTTAAGCGTAACTCATTATTTTAAGTGTTTTCTTGTGCTCAAGAAAGAAAGACAAAATCCGGCTTAAGTTGTCCTTTCAAAAAAGTACCTTGTTTGAAAACCAATAAAGAATAAAACCACATGTGAGCTGGCCAGTGAAGTGAGCAGGCGACATCTGCCCATCCCTGCCCTGGGTTATGCTGTTCGTCATTGAGAGGCTATACTGCTTTCTACAGCCAGGAATAGAAACCAGTGTTCCTTATTCCCAGGAGCCCTTTGCCATGTAGGGCAGAGCAATCCAGCTGGATCCCTCCAGCCACCCTTTCTGCCTGACCCCAGACACCACTCAGCTTTCAGTAATTAGGGCAGAATTAGGGCAAGATCCCTGGGGATGAAGGTTGATGGAGCAGGGCTTGCACGAAGGGTAGAGCTCATCTATATATCGAGCTGTGCTTTTTATTCCCACCTGGAAATTTTGTTCGAAGAGAATTAGGGGATTTGATACACTTGTACAGGCCTGGCATCCTAGCAAGTTGTCGCAACAGCTCTGGCATTGCCCTTGGATATCTAGAAAGATCAGAAGTGCCTATAGTGCATATTCAGATAAACACCCAATTATCTAATTTTTTAACTCGGGACCCTCACATCTGTAAGGCCGTGTCATCATCCTGAGCTCTGGAGGCTGTCGCAAATCTGAAACGAGGACAAAAGTCATCCGTGCGATGATTAGCTTTTTAAGTTTATAAAGAAAGAGGAACTGCAGGCGTCCAAAGCTTCCACTGACAGAGACTTAAAAACTAAAGCACATAGGGAAAACAAAAGACGTTTCCCTAGCATGGGAGTGCAGCGTGAGTTGCCCAAGGAACGATACAACATGGCTGTGGTGCTGACTGAACACGAGGGGAATAACATATATTTAGTAGGAGACCTTTTAAACACACCAAAATGTAGTGACCCATGGGAAACTGCCCAAGATGCTTTTTCCTGTGTGCAAAATGCCACTATGCTGCTCATACATAAGTAGTTAAGGGCTGCTTCATGCATTATTTTTTTGTGTGGATATACCCCAGTACAGTTTTGCTTCCAGGGTTTACTTCCCCATTAAGTCAGGAGAACATCCTTGCAGCTCTGAGATTGTATGTAAGTCTGAAGTGGGATATGTGAACAGATTAAACCTGTGAAGGGAGGTTTAATAGGATACCTGGGTGGAATTTGCCTTTCTTTTGTCATCAAAACATGTCTGACCACCCTGCCCAGAGCAGCTCTCTCCTTTGCTAGTTGTATTGTGCTCACAAATTTTGGAATTAGTACTGTATCTCCCTTCCATCTTCCTGCAATGTGGCATCCAAATTCTACCCTCGGCATGAAGTGCAGCAGTGCCCTGTCACTCCTGTACATTCGGAGAGGCACAGGTAAATCCTGTAATTGCCGGTAATGAAATGCTGCTTCGTGGATTTAAATCAGAAGAAAACATTAGCTTATTTAATCTGACAGATTCCTGCAGAACTCATGCTCAAAGATGTCATCCTATGGTGCTATAGCAAGGTCAAACTCCCTCTGCGAGTAATTACCTTAGTGTGTGTTTCCATGTTTGAAAGAGAGAGGAAATAGAAGAAGCCTTTGCATTTCTTCCCACTGTTTGGTGTATTTGAAATAAGCAACTTCTTCTGTTCTGTAAGGTTCTTCAGCATAATTCACATGTGCTGCCTCTTCCCATAGTGGGTGTGGAAGTCTTAAGGTCAACTGAATAAACAAAGAAATTAAGTGGGGTGCCCAAAGCCACACAACTCTCCCAAAACCAGGCACAGCAAGAAGATTTACTGCCCTGTGTCGTCTGCAGGTTTCCAGACCCTATCCCTCTCTTTTGTACCGTGCACAAGAGGGAAACAACACAGAGACTTCTTTAACAAGTCTTGTTCTGCTCTGTGGCTCAAAGCTGGAGGCAATTTCACAGCACTTCTTTTAATCATCTTTAAAAACTTCTGCATTTAGAAATAAAGTGGTTAGAACACTGAGATAAAGTGTTTGCTGACGTTTCAGTCAGGTGCTGGGTGGATCATCCAGACCCCAGTGCACCACTATGAAAGCGATGCTTCTCTTCATTTTTACAAGGATATTCCTTGATAACAGGAATATTTGTTATTCATAGTCTGCTGCTGGTTATTCTTATCCTCAGCTGAAGGAGACGACATCATGTGAACTAATTGTTTAGTTCCACAGCGGCTAATGAGTAGTGTATATATTCCAAATGAACAATTTGCCATAGCTCCACAGGAGAGAGGGTATTAAGTGTTCATTGACAATGTGCAACTAATGAACATATTTGTAGAAAGCAGAATGGAGGGACAATTAAAAGGCCCAGGTTTCTGGATAATTTATTCAAGACTAACAATATGGTAGTAAAGGAGATCCAGATTAAATATGTATGTCTGCCATTTGTGAACTCAAATTAATTTCCCAGATTTTCAGAAGTTCAGGCCTTTCACAGGTCCTATTGAAAATAGTGGGAGGACATCTGTGAAAGACGTGGCTGTTCAATGTCTGGTTAAAAGCGATCCAGTCTTTTTGTCTGGCACTGATGATACAGTTCCGTCCTCAGCAGATTTCCTGCCAACATGTTTCCAACAAGGCAATGCTTGATTCTTAAATCCAGCCCTTGGAAAACCATGGATCTCAGGTGAGCACACTCAGAAAATGTCTGCTTGTTATTATTATATCTAGATTACAACATCAATCAAAGTCATGGCTCTACTGAGACTGGTGCTCTGTGGACACATAGTAAGAGAGATTCTTCCTCTGAGGAGCTCATAGCCAAAATAGTAGATGGTCCCAGTTACACTGACACAGCTCCTTTGTGTTCCCCATTCTCCTTCTGCCTCTGTCATTTCAGACTGTAGCCATCTGGGGCAAGACCATGCTCAGCTTTCAGCATGTAGGAGTCTAAGTCAGTACTGGGACTCCCAGTGTTTATTGAAATTCAGTTAATTAGTAATAATAGTACGTGCAGTTAATGGATCGTGTGCTTGTGTGCAAGTGCATGTACTTTTATAGACCTAAGGTACCATTACATCAGCTGTGCAATGAGTGTTTCCAAAAAGTATTTCTCTGAGAAAACCCTATTTTGAACCCATTTTGAGCACCGTATGGTTATGTATCCCAAGAACAGTGTTGTTCTTTGGAAACAGGTGGAGATCTTATGTCCTGTTCGCACTGCATGAAACAATAACCCACCTGCAGTCCACAGTGGCCCAGGAGGAGTGGAGAGTGGTTGTACGTCCTCACCTGGATCAGCAGCAATGCTTTCTAGTGCTCCACCTCTCCTTTCAGTGACCATAACAGAACCTTTGATGAGCTCTTGAAATTCCCACCTTGCTTTTAAGGAAATGGGACAGGCTTTCCAGGCCGACTTTCCTAAAAGGTATCTAATTGTAATTGTCTGCTAAATCTAAATTATCAGAGGTGCATTTCATTGACCATGTCATCACAGTGATCAAAGGACAATAGCCACACTTGATGGGAATGACAGCCATTGATTTCAAGTAGAAGGAGAAATTAATTAGTTGGGTGGTTGGTTTCTTTATCTCTTTTGAACACCCAAGTCAGAATCAATCCTTATAGTGGCAAGATTTAGCGTGCTAAATTCCTTTGGCATTACTAACTCACTTTTCCTCTCCCTACACTTAAAAATATCACAAGCAGATACAGCTAATGCTCTGTTGTATCCCACGCACTCGTGTTGCTCCTGCAGTCTGTTGCTTTTTCACATTGACACACACATTTGCATTTGCAAGCGCCACTACTGCTTTGCGGTAAACACTGCTGATGCCTCTCTCCTAAGAGGATCCAGATGTCTTTCTCGCCGGACTGTGTATTTATTTTTAGATTTTTCTGCACATTCCTGCATACATTGGATGTTCTTTGCTTTTGTGTATAACCCTTAGTCCTCATCGCAGACATTCATTTTGGGGTGAGGACAGTGTTGGGGAGTGAAAGACAAAGTCTTCCAAAAAAAACCAAGTGTTATTTTAATTTTCCTGATTCTGTTAGGACCCCACAGACAGGTCTGCGAGCACTTTTACTTCACAGCTAACTGTGCATCTGTCAGCCATGTGTTCTTTGATTACACATGGTATGTGCAGGTATTTGCTGACCTTTGGGACCTGAATAAGATTCCATTGTTCCCCTGTACCTGGCACTGGTGAGGCTGTACCTCAAATCCTGTGTCAGTTTTGGGCCTCGCCCTACCAGAAAGACGTTGAGGAGTTGGAGATTGTCCAGAGAAGGGCACTGAAACTGGTGGAGGGTCTGGAGCACAAGTCTTATGAGGAGAGGCTGAGGGAATTAATGTTGTTTAATCTGGAGTAAAGGAGGCTGAAGGGAGACTTTATCACGTTCTACAACAACGTGAAAGGAAACCAACGGTATTATTTAAAAAAAAAGCCAGCTGAGTGGTGGTTTTGTGTGTAGTCTGACATATACTTGAACAGAGTTATAAATACATATTTATAAGTGTACCGGCATAGTGCCTGCTAAATGAGAGACGTGAGTAAGGGAAGATCAGGCCAAAAGATGATTGCGCAGTGGAGGCACTCAAGGACATTGGTTACACACCGGAAATGCCTGCAGAACAGGAGAGAAAGAGAAAAATATGTTGCTATTACTACATTGTTTGCTACATGCAGCCACATACGAACCTCCAGTGGAAACTCTGTGAAGCTGTTAGGGCTATACAAGATCCAGTTATTGCATTGGAAAAGGTTTTTTAGCAACCTACCATGTGAATGGAAATGCCCTATAATACAGCCTACTGTGTCCTGTGTGCTTTTTGACCCCAGCAGTATTAGAGGGGAATGTCTCACCCCTCCTCAGTGCTGGCCACGGGGTTGGCCATGCTACTGGCACATCTCCTGCATGACTTGGACTCTCTATCTCTCTCTCTATAATTTCTCATAGGAGTAAAATCATCTATTGGAGCTTGCTATTTTGGTGTCCTTTTCAGAGGTGGGTGGAGAGGGGAAACAAGAAGGTGATTTGATTTTTTATGATCTTTTGCCCTTCTGTCTAATAACCTTGACCTGCAGGAATTCTTGTAGGAGGAGGCTGGGAGGATTACAATGTCTGCTGCCGGGCCTTTCAAGGAGAGTTAGATCAACCTGTAATGCAGTGAGTTTCTATTTGAAAAATATTTGTTGTCACTACTGAAGACCAGAGTTTTCTACCCTGCACAGACAGTGACTCAGCTGGTCTCACACATGTTGAAAATCAAGGGCTCAATGGAGATTGGATTTAGCATGTCCTGCTGTATCAGCTGTCAGCTGGTATGCACGGTTTCCATAAGCTCACAATTTACCAAAGCATGTGTCTGGAGCTGGGCAGAGGATTCACATCTGATCCATCACTGGATTGTTACTTTGTGGATGGGGATGCTGTTGAGGTAGCATGGCTTTGGGTGAAGATTTGTAACAGCACAAGTGCCAAAAGTACCAAAATTGGGAGCTGAAGTTTTCAATGCATCACTTGTAGATGGAGCTGCTGCCAGCCAAATACTTTAGCAGATATACCAATCCTCTTCTCTAAGTCCTTTCTTCATCTGCTGAGACAAAGCAGGGTGAGTTAACCTGCTGTGAACAGCCCTGTGTTAGATAGCCCTCCTTGTTGCACAGCGTACCTTAGCGACACACTCAGTACAGGTGAGCATCTTCACATCTTAAAATACAAAGGCTTTTGCCAGTGCTTTTGAAATGCCAAAATCAGGGCCCCATCCACCACCCTAAGTTTTCTTTGAACGGGCCTGTGCACAAAAAATTTGTCCCATTTCCCCACACTGGAGAATCAATACTTATGCTGCAACTTGGAGGGCAGACTCCAGGCCCCATGGAAAGGACCTGGGAGTGACAACTAGCAAGGACAGGGCTCTGGGCTGGTCCCAGCCATGCAAAGCCAGTCTGCCTTCTGCACTTACCAGAAGCAGCAGCTTCTTTGATGCCTGAAATGACTGAATACAAAACTCACTATTTGCCCCTAATAGTTACAGAGCATGGGAATTTCAAAGCTAAAATTTGTAAACTATAAAAGCATCTCAGATCCCTTGTTTTTTTCCTTTCTTAAGTGCTGTTGAGGATTGCCACATCTAGTTACATAATGATTTCCCTCAGCCTGAGCTTTTTAGCAGTTAATTAGTCAGGGATTTGAGGAGGGAAAAGATGTCTAAACTGTTGAGTATTTGCTTACTGGTCCACAGATGTGCTCTATTTTGTTGTAGCTGCTGTTCTAAAAGCCTCAAAAGTTTGTGTTTTAAAAATTGGAAAAATCCATGACATCACTTTTGGCTTTCATTTTCTGAATCTCTATTTAGTGACCTAAACGCTAGCTAACACATCACTAGCAAGAACATCAATGCTAGTGCCCACAGGTTATGCAGAGCCTCTTCCAAACAGCCAAAGGTATTTCTCTTTCTTGAACCGATTTTGCATAACTGTGTGTCGCAGGCAAACACTTCTGTAACCCTCTGTGTGGCTCCAAAATTGCTCAGAGCTGAGGAGTACAGGAAAGCTGCTTCACTCGGTGTGTGGGATCAGAACCATCCAGCTTAACACCAGCCTCTGAGCTGTAACTTGCTCCTCCTGGGTCAGCCAGAGCCTTTTAAAGCTGCTGTTTCTTCACAAGCTTTATAAAACCTTTGACTGCTTCAGGATCTGCAGGCGAATTGTGCAATATAAAGGCTTGTTTATTTACTAGTGTCTCTCACCAAAACCCACATCACAAGGAGAGGGGAAATCACTGGGACTCTGTGGCTTGGAGGGGAAACCCTCTAAGCTGAAAAGAAAGGATGTGCCCTGATGTTGTAGGTGTCTACAGATACATCTTTCAAAGCATAGTGGCTTTTTTTTTCAGGCTGGTTTAAACCTTGTTGAGACGTGCCTTATCCTTGGCAGATCTGCGCTGCATCAAAAGCAGCGTGGCCAGCAGGTGAAGCATGGCCAGCAGGTCAAGGGAAGTGATTCTGCCCCTCTGTTCCTCTCTTGTGAGACCTCATCTGGAGTATTGTGTCCAGTTCTGGAGTCCTTAACATAAGAAGAATATGGAGCTGTTGAAACAGGTCCAGAGGAGGGCTACAAAGATGATCGGAGGGCTGGAGCACCTTCCATAGGAGGACAGGCTGAGAGAGATGGGCTTGTTCAGCCTGGAGAAGAGGAGGCTCCGAGGAGATCTTTCAGCGACCTTCCAGTACCCGAAGGGGCTACAGGAAAGCTGGGGAGGGGCTATTCATAAAGGCTTGTGGGGATAGGATGAGGGGGAGCGGGTACAAACTGGAAAGGGGCAGATTTAGAGTAGACATTAGGAAGAATTTCTTCACCATGAGAGTGGTGATGCACTGGCACAGGTTGCCCAGGGAAGTTGTGGCTGCCCCATCCCTGGAGGTGTTCAAGGCCAGGTTGGATGGGGCCTCGGGCAGCCTGAGCCAGTGGGATGTCCCTGCCCATGGCAGGGGGGTTGGAACTGAGTGATCTTTAAGGTCCCTTCCAACCCTAACTATTCTATGATTCTATGATCTTAACTTCTTTGTCCATCCCTCTCCTTTCTTTATACTAAAAAGGAACATAGAGTATCTTTATCTCTAAGACAGATCTCACTGAAGGAGCACTTCCAACTTTATGGGCTTCCCTTCTTAATTTTGCCTTCAGACACCAGCTCACAGCAGTATGATGAGTGGGTGCTAATTATGGAGAACTACATTGAGACAACAGAGCCTTACTGCTGGTGAATACAGGAAAATTGCTCATTAGAGCAGCATGGTATTTAGTCAGATTAGCTTCCCTAGATATTAACATTCTGGCATTAATGCAGACTGGCAGTGTAATACTTGAATAAAACGATCCAAAGATAATATGTTCAGAAGGACTTGTACCACTGTTGTCCAGCCTGCGGCGTTTGATAGGCATTTCTGCTGAAGGCTCCCACACACTGCTTCTGCAAAATACCCCATGCCTGGATTTTGTTAACTTACATATACAATTTCTTGGTGTTGTTTGAAATAAGATGCACATCACGGGGCGTGGTGCATCATGCATATGATTTATTTCACCGGAATGAAACGTGCTGTGCTTGATTATTTTCCCAGACATCCAACTTTTAACTGTGTTGTTCGGTATGACTGCGCTGTGTCCATCATGCGGGCAGCACGACTGGCTGTTGAGTGGCTCTCTGCACACGACAAGGTGTGTGAAACGCTGATGCCACCCTAGAAAACGCATCGTTTGTACCTGTTGCATAGAATAACATGATAAGGGAAGCTCAGCAAAGGTGGTATTTGAACACAAAAACACCCTGGAAGCCTTAGGTGCCTTGTTTCAATGCAGGAAACTATTGGTTGGCAGAAGACTTCAGCACCAATGTTTTCCCATGCAGCTTTATCAGCAGCAAGCGCAGAGGCTGCTGTTTGGGTTCATACTGTTGCAAGCAGAGGTGCCTTTTCTTGGACATGGCTCCCTGGTTCTCCCTCTGCAGCAGTGGTGGCATTTCTAACTTGGCTTCCTGGTTGGCTTTGCAGAGCTACTCGATCTCTAACGCTTTGTGGAGAGGGTCAGTGGATCCGCTGGGTGCATGGGCTGGTGCCTGTGTCTGCGCAGCTGCACGAGTTGCTGCTGTAGAAGCCATAGCCACAGGGAATTCCTCAATCCCCGCGTACTGCCCGCTTCCATCTCTGAGTTTACATCAGAAATAGCCGCTCCAGTGGGCTAATGTAAATGATATAAACATAAACAGAAAGAACAAAACTGTTCAGTGGACTGCAGAGCTCATCTATCCACACATATGCCAGATCTTTCCCTTCTGCAAACCTCTGGGCTCCCCTTTGACTTGAACACCAGCTTTTGCTAATTTGCTCAGCTTTATCTAATTAGCACCCAAACGGGAGTGCCTCTCTCAGCTGCCTCTGAGCTTCCAAAGACTCCACAGCTATGGATTTATATGGAGGAGCAGGGAAGAGCTCTTCCCTGGGGTTTACATGGTATGTCCTCATCTCTGTGTATGGGGAAGATGATGGTTGTGTCCTTGTGCTGGTGTTACTCTGTGGGTTGATATGGGAGCTAGAGCAATATCTGCACTAAATTGTCGCTCTCGCTTCTAACCCTTTTCTTTCCTCTGTGTCTACTGTGTGTGCATATTTTTTTTTTTTTTTCAGATGGTCACAGTGTTTTGCCCGTAGTTTGCCTTGGGAAATAGAGTGTGTCCTACATCCATATCTATTTTAAGATTCTGCTCTGTTGCCTGCTGCCGGCTGGGGACATGGCTGGAAAGAGCAATGGTTTCATGTTGTAAGAGGAAATACTATATATGTCTAGGGATAACTGTGAATTATAATTGGGGTGTTCTAGGCTAACTGTGAGATCTTATATATGTTTATAACCCAGAATATTATGCTCTTGGGGACAGTCCTCATCTCGCCTGACTTCAGTATTTTAACAGTTGGCAATCTGGTTTTACTCAATTGAATAAGGTCTTTTTTTTTTTTTGCAGACAATGGAGAATGAGTCACACCCAGAAATAAAATTATTTTATTTCCAATATTTGTGTTAAATTAAGATGGATACCCTTTTCCTTTGTGTTAGTTCTGCTGGGACTTACTTGGTTTTGGGGAGGCCAGTAGAGGTTTTGTTATCTTAATGATAAGGAGGAAAAGAATCTGTGTTTGCTTATTGCAGAACAGTGAAAAGTAATTGAGATTTATCCCTCTAGACAGTTTAGGCACTCTCCATGACTCTGCCTCTCTGCAGAAGAGACCAACAGAGCAGGAGTATCTTATGTTGCTGGTCACTTATGTTTGTGGGTGGCAAATATTGTTGTTTCAAGCCAAAGTGCGTCTGTATAATTTCCTTTTTCACAGTGTCATGCTAAGAGGAGACTAAAGTGAGCTCCTTTTCATTGTAGTAAGTGATGAGCACAGTGAGGACATGGATCTGTTAGAGTCAGTTCAGAGGAGGCCACAAAACTGATGTGAGGTTGGGAGCACCTCCCATACGACAACAGGCTGAGAAAGTTGGGGTTGTTCAGCCCGGAGAAGAGAAGGCTCTGGGGAGACCTTATAGCAGCCTTCTAGTACTGAAGGGGGCCTACAGGAAAGCTGGGAAGGGGCTCTTTATCAGGGAGTACAGGGATAAGACAAGGATGACAGTCCTTAAGATGAAAGATGAGAGATTTAAATGAGATATTAGGATTTTTTTTATTTTTTTTTCTTGTGAGGGTGGTGAGGCCCTGGCACAGGTTGCCCAGGGATGCCATGGCTGCCCCATCCCTGGAAGTGTTCAAGACCGGGTTGGATGAGGCTTTGAGCAACCTGACCCATTGGGGGGTGTCCCTGTCCATGGCAGGGGAGTTGGAACTAGATGATCTTTAAGGTCCCTTCCAATCCAAACCATTCTGATACTATGCAAGCATGTAGTGCTGTCACGTTAACCTTTATCATATTTTAAGGATCTGTGTGGGGCTCATGCTTAGAGATGGAGCTGCTCAAGTCCTCCTGACTGGTGTAACCAAACGAGGTTGTTTAATGGTGGTGATGCATGCACATGTTCAGGTCAAGTAAAGGTTGCTTTGAGTAATGAGAACTCATGCACAGGAAATCAGTCCTGCCCTTAATAAGGAAGTACACGCAAGGACCAGTCCTTTACTGGTGGAAGCCTGTTAATTTCAGTGGTTTATCCAGACTAAAATACATAAGGGATACGTGCATTTTCTCCAAAACTAAACCAGCCAGACAGAACCATTGCTTGTCAGAAAAACGTGAGGATGAACTTCATCTGGGTGGAAGCAAAGATGATTCAGGAGAAGGAACACTTGCAAATGCTTTCTTAACACTGTATGTCTTGTGTCGATGCCTGTGAGGGTCTCGGCCCACACCTGTCCAGCTCAAACACTGGGTCATTATCATCCTGATGGCTTAGTTGTGTTCCCATATGTGGGTGTTTTTGAGTGGGCTCATTAGCATGGTTTTACCTAAATCCCAGTTTAAGGAATGTGGGTCAGAACTGGTTTCAGATGGGAGTCCAGGGGTCTGGATCCATCCAATGTATACTTTGGCCCTATCCCAGAGGGTTTTATGCACTCAGACTTGGATGTGCCTGAGTGCTCCCCAGCCACCACACTGGGTGCACAGTATTAAGCGATGTGCCTGGGTGAAAACCCTTCAGCTCAAAGATGAGCAGCTGCTTGGTAAACCTGGTACTTTTTTAGCTATAATTTTAGAATTATAGCTTGTTCCATGATGTAGGGTGGGTTTTCTTTGAAGTGTGTCTCTTTAGGTTAAATAGCTCTTTGCTTCACGAGAGCTGCATGGTTGGTGGTTCAAGCCTGTCTGTGAGAAACTGCAATGGGAGATTGTTGCTCCAGTGCCAGGTCTGAAAGTCAAAAATGCCCCTTCCTTCCCTTGCACTGTAAATATCAGGGAAGGATCATACTATTTTTAGTGAGCTTGTCCTGGTGAGAGGGTAGATGCTAGAGAGGAGAGTAACCAAGTAGATTTGGAGCAGGCAAAGTAATTCAGAGGTGAGGAAGCCAGTATTTATATTGGCTTTGTCCTGTGCTGTGTCCAGCTGGGTGCAAGTTAAATAAAGTATAATAATACCCCGGTGCCTGACTTCCACCATTTGTGTATTACTAGGTAGCACTTGTGTTCTGAATGGTTTTTCACTATGTTCAGTGATTCCTAGACTCGTAGAAAGGTTTGGGTTGGAAAAAATCTTAAAGATCACCAATTCCAAACCCCCTGCCATGAGCAGGGACACCTACTGCATCAGGTTGCTCAAAGCCTCATCCAACCTGGCATGAACGCTTCCAGGGATGGGGCATCCATGACTTCTCTGGGACAACTCTGACAGTGTTTCACTGCCCCCACAGTAAGAGATTGCTTCCTAATACCTAATCTAAATTCCCCTCTTTCAGCTTCAAACCATTCCCCCTTCTCCTATCACCGCAAACCCGAAGCTCACCTCTGAGATTGAAGAGGAGGCAAACTTTCTGGGTCAGAGCTTTCCATCTACTTTTATCTAATATTTAAGACACAGTATAGAAGTTACAATTTATGTGGTGGTATTGGAGGGTGAATTTTGTATCGATTTAAAAACCGGTTGTTTTTAGTGTACAATTTTATGCATCAGAAAATGGCCCTAGCTTCAGTAAGGATGCTGTGTATTATTAATGTATATCATTAATTTATTCCTGGCATTGGTCTAGTGAAAGCACTTAATTCATTGCCCTGTCCTTTAAATTGAACAAGTGAGACCTTAATAAAATTATGATGGGAAGCCAAGCCTTTTCAGAACAGAACTGTGGTCCCACCCCTGTGTTCCTCAAACCCCTCTTCCTTTGGTGCCACTTTCATCTCCAACTGGGTCAGCACAACAGAGGTGAGTCTGGAGGTGCTGGACTTGCTGGCTGAAATCCACGTGGCCAATTTTGGCACCCAGGCCTCCCACACTGATGCTGGGAAACCCAAATGGCTGCTAAAGCAGCAGATTTGGGTTGAGGACAAGGGATGGGATGGGAATTTCCCCTTGCCTAGGACATCAGCACCTTACCTTTGTGTTCAGGAGGGCTGGGTGCAACCCGCACCCCGCTGGGGTAACTGCATGAGTGGTGTGTGACCAATTGGACATGAAAAGTGCTGTTGCTTCAGGCAGGCCTTCAAGGCGAAGGACCTCAACTTCAGTCCCTGTTCATATGCTGGTTTATTTATAAGCTATTAAAGATGCATAAAGTGATTTTTGGAGCAGGCAGTGGAGCCTGTGTCTTTCTGCTTCCAAGTGCACGCTCTGACTGGTAACAGACTCTTGCTTGCTTTCCTGCCTATTTGTTTTTGTGTTGGATCCTCCCTCCCACGCTGGCCATTGTAGCTGTTCTGTTGACATAAAAATTGGACCTTTGTTAGGGTATGGTTTAGCTGAAGTGACAAGCAATACAACATAGTTTGGGTTTTTTTTTTTAATCCACAAGGCAATGCATCCTGGTAATTCACCACTTTTTCTGTGCAGGTTGTTTCACATGACACTTTCCACCAGAATTGCTGGTAGTTTTATTCATGCTGACTGGAAATGGCTCAGCCTCCTCTGGCAGCTTTCTGGGCAAGTGGCATTCGCTAATTTAAGGGCACTTTTGGTAGAGATTTTCTTTGTAAAAAAGCATCAGTATCAGCAGTAGATGCATATTCTTTCCCTCTATAATGATTTTGCTGCTCACAGCCTGGTTGCTCATGGCACCCTGAAAATTAATTTCTTTTTCATTGGTCTGCAAATGCAGTTAAGAGGGAGATGTAAACAGAGGACCTGACACATCTGAAGAGCATACTTATTCTCTGGCAGGGAAGTAATTTACACAAATGTATGATATTGTAGCAAGGTGACCATGGGGAAAAAAAAAAAACCAAACAAACACCAAAAATCCCAACAAAAAAGCCACATCATGATTATTCTGAATGATTTTTCTGAGGTCTGTTGTTGCACACATATTGAGATGTGACATCCGAGTTAGACTGATGGTGCTTTCAACTATCCTGTCCTCGTTCAAGAAATACAGCATCTTGACAAATGGCATTGTTTTAAAGGCTTGAAGAATGCACCGCACAAAATACTGATGAGCCCCGAATCTTAGAAAAGGCATTTTGTAAACTGGTCTCTTAAATTCTTTTGTCTGCTGCAAGATCTTCAGCATCACTTACAGCTGAATGTATGACATCTAGAGAAGTGCTGCAGATGTGCCATTGGGAACAGCCATCAACAGATCATTTTAAGCTCCTAGACATCTGAGGGTGCGTGAGGCAAATAAAGCATATTACCATCATGTGGTTTTATTGTTATAAATGCAATTGTAGTAAAAGTTATGGTAATCCCTGGTGTTCTGCGCCGAATCCCCTTGAAGTCTGCGTAATGGTTCCATTGAATTATAGCAGCCTTTGAATCCTGTCTCCCATTGTAGGATGGTACTGATCAAAACCGTGTGCTCCAAAGCTATCTTCAGAATTCTCTCGCTGCTCTCTTCCTATTCTCCTGGCAGCTACAAACACTGATGCAACCAGTGTTTAGAAAGTTTTCTTAGATCTACTGATGAAAAGGATTGTGTTAGAGCTAGATATTATTATTCTGCCATCACAAGTCGGGTTAGTGGGTTACAAAGTCTGTGCTACAGTGAGGAGCTTGCTGCCTTGAATGTCTGCAGGAATGTGTTCACCTCCGCTTTTAAGTTATGATGATAGAGCTTTCCTTTAGGGGGGAAATATTATAATCACTCTATGACCAACCTCAATACACCTCTTTCCAGTGCTGCTGCTTTTGTGTAAATGCAAGAACAATGCCCTAAAAGAGGCTTTTAAATTTTAAAACATGCCTTTTTGGAGACCTTGGGTCTGTTCTGAACATGATGCTACGATAGATATGTGCAGCCCTCAGCAGCGTTTGCTCTGTGGCTGTAAGGAAACCTCCTGCTGAGTGCATCCATGCACACAGGAGTGAAGGGACACATGGAAGGCACTCATGTTGTGGCGGGAGCAGTGACTGAAGATGGTTGTTCACTTCCTTGATCTCCCAGCGTGGCTTTGGGCATGTTGTTTTGATTTTCACCATCCCTCGAGGTAAAAGATGGGTAGATGAGGTGCTCAGAGATATGGTTTAGTAGTGGACACATATGGTTGGACTCAATGATCTCAAAGGTCTTTTCCAAACAAATGATTCTATGTTTTTCCACCTGTAAAATGGGAAGAGTAACTACTTTGCTGTACTGGCCCTGTGCAGGGCCACTCTCCAGCAAGGATGCTTTTCCTAGTGAATGCAGCACCAGATTGCTGGTGAGGAGGCAGGCTGGAGTCTGTCCTGGCTCTGACGTGCCTGGAGTGCTCCATAGAGTAGAAAAAGGGGATGCAAACCTGCATCACTGCTGCATAGAGTTGCTGCTTTCCACAAATCTGGCTCTGGTTCTCTGTATTGTGATGTGCTTCAGCTGTTTGTGGCAGCCTGATGCTGCTATCCCTGTCTGCATTTCCTTCACTGAGCAGCAGGCTGTTAGGTTTTTTTTTAACTGACTTTCTTGCTAGCGTTGCCAGTGACTTGGTGACACCTAGAAATGCATTTTCCGATTTAATTATTCTGACAAACTCCATTATTGGCTGACTGGGAGCTCCAGTCCTGCACTTAGCAGAGGCGCAGCATCGATTCAGTGCAGGTCTTCCTGAGGCTGTATTAAAAAAGCAGCGTGCCTGTGCTCTCAAGCAGCAATCTCCTTGTTTAATAATGTCTATGGGAAAATTCCCAGCTCTGAACACAGGCTTCCTGTCTGCCTTTGCGCTGTTCAGATCCTCCCAGGGGCTCTTGTAGCTAGAATGTGTCTTTGCACCATTTCTGGGATAGTTCCTGTATAAACTTATTAATTCCTCTCATTTTGTTGCTATAGGAGATGGAGGTGACCTGACTGAAAGCTTTAGTGAAGTGGAAACAATACTGGCTGGCTTAATCAAATTCTCAAACATGTGAATACCTCCAAAACTGGTATCTCTTTCCTAAAAATCACTATAGGTAAAAGTACAGTTACTAGCAGAACTTGGGTCTCGGTTTACTGCAATCACACAGCTGGGTGTGGAGAGCAGCCCATGAATGGCCCACGATCACCTGAATACTGCGGTAAGAGGTACCCCTACAGACACCCAGGCTTATAGCATCTGCCTTTCTGTGTTAGAGACCTGCTGGTTGGGCATGTCTGCACAAAATATGAGTATATACCCAGCCTGTCTGCACTGCAGGTAGAGACCATGGGGGCTGCTGTGCTGGAGAACAGTATAGATGAGATGATACTGTGAGTAGCTCTTTATTTACAGCTTCTAAGAGCACAGGAGACAGCGTGTAATTAGAGCAATTGGCACTGATGTTTGAGAAAGGGAGGACAACCTTGTTGATCAGCACGTTAGAAAGGCAGAAAAGTATGTGTCTGATGGGCTCTAGAGAGAGGAGATGATGCTTTTGGAGAGGGAAGCAGGATGTATTTGTGTCTTGCTTTCATTATGGACGGAAGAAAAAATATTGCATTAATGGGAAGGTATTGAACAGCCACTGACTGAAGCTTTTTCAGCTGAAAGGGTAAGAAAGAGACTTGGCCAAAGAGATTTCTGGGGATGCTGCATTTGGGGACCCCCCTCTGGAACACAGAAGACAGAAGGGGCTGAGGAATAAGGCAAACATGGTGGCGGTACTTGTAAATAAGGCAAATGAAGTGGGATTAGCCTACAGCTGAACAGAGAGATTGCTCTGGCAACCCACGGGGGAGGTGAATATCCTACTTGAAATTTTTGCAGGTGATCCCTATCTCAGTCTTGTTTGTAATCCTGTAGAGAAAGAAGAGCTGTCTGGAGGCAGTTCTCATGAGTTCACATTGCATGTGCTGTGTTGCTGTGCTCAGCTGGTTTGCAGTTATTGCATTTAGCAGGTCTGTGGCTGTCTGCTTTTGCAGGCATTTAATTTAGAATTTGTCAGTGCCAGAGGTGGTGTTGAACACAAAGACCCATGGATGCTTTGGAATGTGAGGTTAGTGGGAAACATTCTGTCAATTGGCCTGTTGATCTCTGGAACAAGAAGGCAGTGAAAATGGAAGAAAAATGTTTTTATTGGAGCCTGCTAGGTGAAGAAATAGCCAGAGGGCGGAGAGAACCTGAAAGCAAGAAAATTCTTTGGGAGGGCAGGGAACTGGAGAAGAAAGAGCCTGAATAGGATTGATTTATAGGCAGTAAAGACCTCAGTTGAGTTTGAGAGTCGCAGCTTTTGCTGTTTCCTATGGCTTAGCAAAGCATGGGCTTATATTCTGGGTACTCCTGTGTTTTATGTTAAACATGCAATTAAGACGTCTGAGTAAAATTCTGTGGGCTCTGCAGGAGTAAGCAAGTTGGTGCAGATTAAGTTTACAAAGGTGGAAACTCCAGCATAAAGTTTGGAAGCAAGAGCAGGACAATACAGACTGAAGACTGCAGCCTACCTCCACCTGATCTACACAGCCAGGTGTACCACAAAACACTGCAGGCTTTCTGGAGCCTGAGTTTAGCATTTAGTCTGTCCCCAGCTAAATAATCTTGATGGGGAAAATGGGCTTAAATTCCATGGTCTGAAGTGTGGAAATCCAGGGATGTTGTTGAGATAGACAACACTCAGAAGATAAGGGTGCAAGTGATCCCAGAGTGTAGGTGCCCAGCAGAGATAATGGTACTTTCCTGGTAATGGTACCCCACTGGGTGGTGGGAGACCTCATCCGGCTGTGCTTGGCTTGAAGATGTATGTGGGCTGGGGAATCTTTTCATGGGTGCAGGTGAAATACTGAGGTGGGGTGGAGGTAGGGGCGTGGGGTGGGTACAAGAAAGCTGGGGAGGGACTGTTTACAAAAGCATGCAGTGATACGACTAGGGGCAATGGCTTTAAATTGGAGAGGGGCAGAGTTAGACCAGACGTAAGGAAGAATTTCTTTACAATGAGGGTGGTAAGGCACTGGTACAGGTTGCCCAGGGAAGCTGTGGCTGCCCCATCCCTGGAGGTGTTCAAGGCCAGGTTGGATGGGGCCTTGGGCAGCCTGAGCCAGTGGGAGGTGTCCCTGCCCATGGCAGGGGGGTTGGAACTGGATGATCTTTAGGGTCCCTTCCAATTCAAACTATTCTATGATAGTTCATCCTGAAGTGTGTTTAACAAAATCTGTCTGTAAAGATTACATGGATTCCTTTTGCTCCCTGATCCAAGTGGGGTGGAAGGGAGAAGGGGTGGGGGAGCACCTGCAACCCCAGTCCAGCAGTGGATGGGCTCCCTGGATCTCCCAGTCGTGCAGTGAAGAAGACAGCAGGTGATGTCCTCTTGGGCTGAATATTATTCCTGTACTCTGCGGAGGTGTGTGGGTACATGCAGTTTGGTTCAAGGGGCAGGGGCCAGGTAGGCACCCTCCACTGCTGCCCTCATGCCACATCCTCCTTGCCTGAGAGCTCGCAAAGGCGACTTCTCCTCTGGACTCATGGGGAGGTGATGCTGGGGTCGCTGGGCCCTTCCTTTCAAATTAGGCTTGTGGCTTTGCCAGAAATGACATCACTTGTTAGGCACATTTCTTCATTAGGAAGCTTTCTAGTCTCAGACATGAGTGACACAGAAACCCTCCCCATCCCCCAAGCACTGAGAAAGCCAAGCTGCATTGCCAGTCTCTGCAGTACGCTTTGCTTATTTATCATTCATGGCATCATGTTAGTTTTATGACAAATGAACTTAATCACGATTTTCACGGTGGAATACACAGGAAAACACCCAGGATAACCATAGCTGCAGGTATAGAAACCCAAGCTTAATTTAGAAAGAATATACAGGAGCAGTCTAAGCAGCTGAAGAATTGAATTAATCTAATAAAAAGACTCAGCTATATATAATTTTTCATGCGGGAACAATAGCCCCGTGAGATAGGATGGTGCTCAGATTCTGCATCAAACTTTTTTCTCGTATGCTTAATGCTGAACCAATTGATTATTTGTTGCTGAACAGTGCAGTCAGGTGTTGGGAATATCCACTCCCACCCCCCCAATCTTGCATAGTGGAGGAGGGTAGGAATTTCAGATCATTTATTAATGCTCTGCTCTGTGGTCTTAATCTCAAACAGATGGGCCAGGATGCTCTGGCTAAAATTCCGTGTGAGGTTGCTGACTTGCACAAAGCTTTGCATTTCAAGTACAGCAATGCAGAGGTTGGGGCACGGAGTGTGATGGCCATCCACAAATGCAATTCCAGTAATTTTAGGGGCTAGGTGTTAAGCCCTTCAGCCTGGGAGAGAAAGGAGTATGCATGCAGGTGTGTGTGCACACGTATGCGTGCATACAGATGCACCTTGTTTGGGGCTGATTTTTTGATATGGCATTTACTGTGTGGCTGTGCTTGCCAGGGAGACTGGTAACTGCTTCTTTGACCCTGGCAGTGCTGTATGCTTCCATTTTTCTGTGTCATTTTTGACACTTATCACAGAGGAAATAAAATACTGCTACCACAGCAGAAATTATGATGGTTGAACTAGGAAGAACAATTCTTTAGAAACTAACCTGCTGCTATCAGTATGTTTTCATGCTACTCCGGCCAAACACAATAATTGTGTGAGCTGTCTGAACTGCTCTGAAATGCATGTCTGTGTGTAGAAACATCATTAGTGTTAAATAATAGGCACTTAAAGTGCCTAGCACCAAAGAAGGATTTAGGACAGAAAATAGAAGAAACTTCCTAGATGCTTCACCAAGCATCCTAGACTCTCCATGAGATTTACTGTCAGGGTGTGGAGAGCTTTCCTTATGAGACTAGAGACAGTAATTTCTTCAGTTTTGCAAAATGAGAGCTCAAAGAGAATGATTGTTTCCTATAAATATTTCTAAGAGGCAAAAGCTGCTGCTGACAGAAGAACTGATGGTTGTAGGTTGGTGATGAATAAATTCAGCCTGGAAATTTAGGAGACTCCTGAACACCAGAGCAGTCATGTCATGGAACGGTTTTCTAATGGGTGTAAGGAGTCAAAAGTCAAATTGCTTTTTAAGACAGGTTGGTGTCACATAAAAGGCTCTGTGACAATTCACCATCAGGGAAGGGAATCACTCCACTTAGTGATCCAAACATCCCCCACTTACACCTTTACATTTTATTGAAAACTGCCTCCTTTGCCTGTTAAGTCTCCTTAAAATGTGTGGGAATGCAGCAGGATGCAGTGTGACTGAGATGCTTCGTTCCAAGGTCTAACTCCTTGGCTTCAAGGTGGTGTAGCTGGAGATGAAGCGGATGGCCTTGTCTCATTTGATGAACCCCAAAGAGTACAGTCAATTTATGGTGGGGCTGGAAAGGTCAGTAGCTTACAATATTACCATCTTGTAGCATGCAAGCCCTACCCCCTTGCACATCTGGTAGCCAGGTACTCTCTTCCATTAGCCCCTTTGAACAGGCTGCCATTCCCTTCCAGCTACATGGGTAACTCTGGACTCCTGCCAAGCAGTGGAAGGCAATTATCTTATTTCTGAGGGCTGATTTGCTGATGAGCATGAGACCTTCAGCCATTTCCAAGGCTGGTAGCAAACCTCAGATCCAAGATATCCAGTCTCCTTTAGCTGTGGCATCAAGCAAACTGTGTTTGAAAGCCTGCAGCAGAGACCTCTCCCATACCTCATGTTCGGTGTGGATTTGCATGGAATGAATGACAAAAGAGACTGGATTCCTATCTGGACACCTGTGTGTTGTCCACTTTCTGCATGTGTGTGATCCATTGAATTCACCAAAACCATGCTCCTCCAACCTTCATGCAATACTTCTGCATCTTCACAGCCTCTGTGGCTGAGCCACAGCCCTGCCTGGAGTTCTGCAGTGCTGCTGCTGCATTTCCACCCAGCTTCACCTTCTTGACATCTTTCTGCGTCTCTGGCACACTCCTCTGGCCATGGGACACAGATCAACCTCCTAACTCCACTAAAGCCATCTCTGCTGCAGTCATGACCTCTGGTTCCAATCCCCAAGACCTCAGGAATGGACCAGAGTTGGGAAGTCTACTAATTTTTAAGCAACAATCTGTATCTTCTGGAAGAGCAGTGAAAGGATTTAAGAGCCTCACATCAATCTAATAAGTATAAACCGTGGAGGCGCGCAAACTCTGATGCACATTACTGATATTTTTAGTGTCTGGACTCTCAGGAGGATGCATCTCTGTCAGCCTGACTGCTGTAGGAAGCAGTTGAGTAAAATCTGATTGCAGATGGACACAAGTCTTATTTTGTTTTTACCTTTCATGAAAGTGAAGCCTCCACTGCCATCTTATATTATGTATCAGTGTCCCAATTCATGCACTTTCAGGTGAACAAGGCTGCATAATTTAGGAAATCGGTAACATAGCAGCTGAAGGGAAGGAACATGTAGGTAAAAGGAGAATTGAAAGCTAGTTGTGAGTACTGCCAAACCTTGTTTAGCTGCTGTGTCACAGCTCACAGCTGTCCCCAGCCACCTCCCAGGGAGAGGGACAGGTGCGTTTCAAAGGAGTCAGTGTACAGCATAGTATGGTCAAGTTGCTTATGGCCTCGAGGAGGTGTTGGGTAGCTTTGTGAGTCTTCTCACAAAGATTTCGTGCAGAGTCACTCTCCCAGGGTGGAGTTAGAGCAGCCTTGATGCAGCACCAAGTTATGTCAGACTCAAGCAGTCCTAAAGGGAAGAAACTGGATCTGATCTTTGGTTAGATTCAATCCTTGGTTTCCATGTTGTCCTACTGAGGGATCAGTGGCTTATACAAACTTCTGCATTCTCCTATATCTGGATAAATTGACCTCAGCTGATGCTTATAACGAGCAGCAGAGCAGCTGTACTGTGCAGAGAACAGGATACAACAGCTTATTTTACTGATTCAGGCACACAGATGATGCTGGGTGGAAGGCTTAGCCTTAAATCAGCGCATTTCTGCCTAAAGCTAATCCCTTCCCTGCTTAGTGTTTCCCACTGCAGCTGTGTTAGCCAGCAATATCTCAGCCATGCAGATGAGAACGGCAGCACAACAGCACAGAGCAAAGTGTCCTGTCTCCCTGCTCTGTCCAGCAGCAGGTCTGCTCCACCCAAGGTCCTCACACTTGATGTGGAAGAAAAATAGCATCGGGCTGGAGCTGCTGAGTCTGTCATTCAGCAAGCTGGTGCACAGGGCATGTGTTCCCTGCTGTAGAAGAAGGAGCTGCCTTGGTCCAGGCAGCTGGACCTGCACAACAGCTCACATATTGACAGTGATGTTTGTCTGCTATTGTGTATATGTTGCTTCTCATGCCCTTTGCTGCTCCAAACTGGAAAAGCTCCTTCCTTGTAGGAAGTCAGATAAAATGCCTGAGCCACAAAGGGCTTGAAACCAGCACCACCTTATTCACTCCCAAACAGCCTTTTCTCTGAGCCTGTGTGCGCGTCTGAGAATAGCTCCGTGCCACAGCCTCCTCCGCAGGAACAGAGTTATTTTTTCATAGGCATTAGGTTTGCTCTGATAGTCCTTCTGAATTTATTCTAAAAAGAGATTTGCCTTGTGCCAGGGAAGTGCCTGGCCTTTCCTCTAAAATGGAAGTGAGAAAAGCTCCTAGTGTGTTTTTGTACATGGTTGAAAATAGCATCCCAGAAATGTATGATGGATGAAGATGAATGAGGGAAGCATAGATCAAATGTAGTAACCCTCAGACTGTACATAAACAGGTGTGTCCGTCCTAGCACTTCTAAAATTTCTTCTACCTCTTCATGCCTGTTTCAGTGCTCCAGCGTCTGCTTTCTTCTCTGCCTCTTGTCTTTGTTCTTATCGGTTTGTTTTATTTCTGCCTCGCTCTTCTTTCATTTAATTTTTTTTTACTCTGCCTACTCTTTCTCTCTCTCCACATCATTGTCCTTTTGACCCTCTGCCTTCCACCTCACTCCCACACATCTCATCTTTTCGCTCTCTCCTATTATCTCTTCCTGTTCTTAGCACTGAGCTCTTTTCACTGTTCTCCCTCTTGTCTCCGCATCCTTTTCATCTCCTTTCTCAACTTTTTCCTTCTCATCATCACAACCCAAAATCTGGGTTGTTGGGGATGCTCTGTCCGGGTAGTTCCTGGGACAGACAAGCGTCAAGGATCTCTGGTACAGTTTAGCCAGCTGGTACAGAGATGCCCAAAATCTGTGTGTCAGCTTAAAAGCTGACTTGAAAAATGCAGAGAGTGGGTAAACAGGGCTGAGGGATAAAGCATGTTGTGTCAAGGTGACCACCCTGGTCAGGATGGAAAAGGTGTTTCTGCTCTCCCTCTTGAAGACCAATCTGACCTCGGCCGAAGTTTGGGTGAAGCCAACCCAGAGAATACCTTGAGGTGGGCCCAGGCAGGAGATGAGGGCTCTTCATTCCTAAACGCAGGGGCCTGACCTGATTTGCCTTCATAGCCTTTGGCTTGGGAGCAGGGATGGCAGCCAAGGGAGGAATTTCATTGTATCCTGGATGCGTAGACAGAAATATCTCACTGGAATGGCTGCTTACACTTGTCATCTTGGTCAGAAGCCGGCATAAAATCCTTAGGCCTCTATCTGATGTATTTAAGTGGATAAAAACACTAAAAATGAGAGTCCCCCCATATGTTGTGAGTACCTTACAGTGGCAGACCTGAACGTTTATCTGCATGAAGGCCCTTTCACAGTGTGAAACAGTGTTAAATAGCTTCAGGGTAAGTGGCAGTCAAGCCAGTAAGGATATAAATAGCCTGTTGGAAATATTCTTCATGCCTCTCCCATCCTTAACTTCCCTTATCTCTCCTGTTTCCAGTTTGTAAAGGAGGGATACATCGATATTTGTCTTTGGGCTATTTCAGATGGGGCTGGGAGCTGTGTGGACCTCAGAAGGCCTTTTTTGTATTATAACACTGTGGCTGGTGTGGACATCTGCTGGCCTCATGCGCAGTAAGAAATGCAGCACCTGAGCAATGGGGCATTTGAATAAGAAGACATCAAATGCTGTTTTAAACTTCTCAAAATTATTTCCACAATATGCTATTTTAAACTTCCCAAAAATCTTAATTTATTGTGGAATGCCATTGCCTAATAAACACCTGTATAGGAAAAAGAAGTTTAGTGGAAGAATGTAGTGACTTGTGTTTTAGATCAAGGTGCAGCCTGGTTCTTTCTCCATCCTGTCCTCTCTGTCCATCCTCAGCCCTGTACTGGCTTAATTTTACGTTTGCTAAGGAATGTGTGCTGTTCTGACATTCAACATCAGAAAAAAAATGCTGATTATTCTTTTTAGTAAGAGGGAAATGTCCAGAAAAGTCAACATTTAATCTCTGCAGGGTCATACTCTAAATTTTTCTGAACAGTGGAAGGGAAAGGGATTCGTAATTTCCTTGTTTGTTTCGGCTACCAAAAATACCTGCTGCCTGCATTTTAACTTGGAGCATCTTTTGTTCATTCACTTCTGGAAAATGCATAAGCAAGTTGCTGGGAAGAAGCAGCTTTGAACAGCATCTGCTTTGACTGAACTGGGCCAGTTGGAAATGGGGTACATGTTGCTTCTTGCACTCCACAGCTCAGTGCTCTAACCAATAGAGGTGAGGAAAGATGGGATATGGTTGATCCACCAACCAGAGCATCTGCTCTTGGGAACTATGGGGAACAGAAAGCTGTGCAGGCAAAGATGGCTTTTACCCCTGCTGCTCGACTCCTTCCGATATATGGGATTTGGGGACAGTGATTTCTAATAATACTCAATAGGGTGTTACTATAGCAACTATAAGATGTGGTGAATAATTTCATGGGCTGAAATCCAAAATGCTGGGAGCCAAGATGGATCTGAGCATGATTTAGGACTGCCTGTGAACTCTGGTCATGTGGGTGCTATGCCAAGGTTGTTGGACTTGGGAAGAAGAAAAATATATGCTTCCATGACTCTGAAGAGAGCTGCAGCTGGAGTGGGGTGGGGAAATTGAAGGCTGCCCTGCAGAGTCCCCCTGTGTGCACCATGTTGTGCCTGCTTCTGTGAGGGACCCTAATGCACAAGCATTCCCCTTTGATATTCAGTATTGGCTATAAACCAGGTCTGACATTTAGCTTCAGGTCAAATTAAATTGATTTGACCTAGAATGATTTTTTTTATTGGTTTGTTTTTGTGTTTCACTGTATTAAAATAATATATAAAATCATTAAAACAAAATTTCTGTTACAGCTCAGTTCCAAGCAGAATTACATCCCTTCAATTTTCTCTTTTGTCAAAGTGAAGAGTCTCTTATTTCCCCAGATTTCATCTAAAGCACTAATGTATAAGAGGCAAAATTGGGCTATCAACAGTAGTGCCAGGAAAAGACATCTGGAACTCCCTCCCTAGGCAGAGCTGGAGTTCATTCCCTGCGAAGACCCACCCATGCTGAAATGGGTAGAGAGTACATGGGCTCACCCTATGCTCCCCATTCCACTCCTCTGCCCTTTTCATCAAGAAACACACCTTGACATATAGCCTCATTTTATATCTTAACTTCAAGCCATTGCTCTTTTCCCTTTTGTCTTTGTAAGACTGTGACTAATTCCCTCCCTTCACTGGTACCATGAGAGTATTTATAGACTGTGATCCTGCTCTCTCCCTCCATACAATATAAATTTATCTCCTGTTATTCCCTCCTCTGGACTGGTTCCAGGTGTCCTGTCCTCCAGTACTCGTGCCACCAGCATCTTCTATAGCTTCTCTACATCCTCCTGTGCTTTTCCTAAATGAAGAGAATAGAGCAGAAAAATACCTGTCTCATGGCTCATCTGTACTAGAGGACAAAGTACAGATAAATAGCAGGAGTCTCATCTCCCTGCACATCGCTGCTGTATAGGGTCTTGTGTGGTTTACATTGCAGGGTTAGTCCATGAACTCTTATTTCTTTTGCTGTCTGTTCCTGGGCTGACTTTGCCTCCTTACATGTCCTTCCTGGGCACTTGGGTGTGCTTAATCTGCATCACTGGCTATGCTTTTGCACTCAGGGCTTCTGCGCCACGGGAGTGTGCTACATCCCTGAGCATAATGTCTTCTGCTGATGCGTATGCACTACCCTGGCTGAGGGTTTTAATGCAATGAATGAATCACTGGTGTCTGATATTGCACATGAAGAACTGTCTCCATCTTAGTATCTCAATTCCTCTGTTAGTGCTTTCTCCATTTGACATCAGTATAAGTATATTCGCAGAGAGGACCGAATGCCAAAAATAGAAGAGGAAGTGAAGGTTCCACACTCACTACTTTCCTTTGCTTCCTAACACAAAGCTTATAGCCAAGGAGGCTAACAGATTTTATTTATTTACTTTTTTAAGCACAACTTAATCTTAGCTAGTAGGCACACTCTTCTAAATCACTCACTGTGGTAGTCTCTCAAAATGAGCCTTTCCTGGAGGACAAACCTATTTCTTCACTTGCCCTGAAGCTTTCTGGATGTTCCCTTCTCTCTCTTTGAAAACACAGCAGAAAAATTATTTGCCCTATTTGTTTTTTTCTCTTTGGCCATGTTTATCGTTTTGGCACAAACCTGTAGGTGAATCAGCAGTATTTGTAGAGATGGCCTGTCCGCAATGTGATCTAGAAACTGCTTTCTTCTCAGATGAATTGCTGAACCTGGTATATCTTCTGGGATGGAAAGGTCCTTGTTCATGATCATAGCTAGAAGTCTGTCTTCCAGAAGTAGCTCATGCTAGAGCCTGAACCAGGAGAGCTGCTGTGGAGGTTGTGTATTTATACTGTATCTCCAAGCAGGAGTACCCATACCTGGAGCATTTCAGAGTTACTTGTGTAACTACTCTTAAAAACCTTCAGTAGTTCAGGATTTGAAACCTCCTTGGGCTGAATAGGAAAATATTTCTGTGCTTTCTGCCTCTTCCAAGGTCAGGATGACAGCTACGTCAGAGATTTTTCAGGTCTGAAATCTTGGGTGTTTCACTGGGGGAAAGGACATTCTTCGGAGGAAAACAGACCTCTCTGTGTTTGAAAAGCTAAATTTTCATTGCAGCTTTCATCTAGAATCTTCCAGTGCATGTGGGTGAGGCAGCGGTGTGCAATAACCACTCCACAAAGACTGCTTCAGCAACACACATATGGGAAGTTAGGCGGAAGAGGAAGGCAAGGGGAGTGCTCTCTGCTCCTCTCTATCACTTCAGCTTCCACTGTTACCTGGCAGCTGACCCTTCCTGTGTGGCAGAGACTGGGAAGGCTGCACAAGGCATCAGGATCTGGGTAATTATCCCCAGCTTTTCACTTGTGAAGCTGAACACCAGGCTGTGCCTGTCAGAGAGGTTGGTCCTGGCGCTGCTGTCAAGCTGCTGCCCCCTCCTGCTTTAATAACACACAATAATTCTCGCAGATGGTTGTTTTGAATCAAGGTTGCTCCACCACAGGCTCAAAAGCTTTCAGTAGTGCAGCCTCCGCTGTCTTTAAATCTGAAGAAGACTGTAATTCAGCCACCAACTCTGACTGCAGGGAGCTGGGTCCCCTTGCCAACCGCAGAAGCACAACCTTGCCTTGGTTTTCCTCTGCTTTTCCAGAAAAACAGTGATTGGCATCTACCAGACCTAGAGCAAAGCACTTGCCCCCATTCCTGCCCTGCTGGATGCTGCCAGGCAGTAGAAGGCCAGTGGCAAAGGTACGCATGTCCTTTGTTTCATCATCTCCTGGAGTATTGCGTCCAGTTCTGGGATCCTCAACATAAGAAGGTTATGGAACTGTTGGAACGAGTCCAGAGGAAGCTGCATGGATGATGTGAGGGCTGGAGCACCTCCCATACGAGGACAGGCTGAGAGAGTTGAGGTTGTTCAGCCTGGACAAGAGAAGGCTCTGAGGAGACCTTATAGCAACCTTCCAAGACATGAAGGGGTCTACAAGAAAGCTGGGGAGGGACTTCTTACAAAGACATGTAGTGATAGGACAAGGGGGAATAAATATAAACTGGAGAGCGGCAGATTTAGACTAGACATAAGCAGTAAATTCTTCACAATGAGGGTGGTGAGGCACTGGCACAGGTTGTTTGGAAGTTGTTACTGCCCCATCCCTGAAGGTGTTCAAAGCCAAGTTGGATGGGGCTTTGAGCAATATGATCCAGTGGGAGGTGTCCCTGCGCATGGCAGGGGCTTGGAACTGGATGATCTTTAAGGCTCCTTCCAACCCAAACTGTTCAATGATTCAATGAAACACTGGGTGAGTCCGCTGTGCTGCTTGTGGGACTGCCTGCGTGGTGTATGTGTATAGAGGGGAGAGGAGCTGCTCCTTTCCCCCCAGCTTGGGAGTATCCAGGAGTGAGGAGCTCATGGGTGACATCCGAGGTGTCTGTGGCAGGTACCCAAAGACAAGCCACTCTGTTGACCAGGCCCCAGCTCACCCCAGAGGTTCCACATCACCCCTGCAAGACTTCAGGCTTTGCAAATGAAAGGAGATAGAGAGCTGCTGACTAAAGGAGCAGGAGGTTCTCTGGGCTTTCAGGGAGGAGGACAGTCCAACTGACCTGTGTTCCTTGAAATCTCAGTTATGCCTCTGCTCAAAGGATGAACTTCAGACTTGCTGGCTGGTCTCCTGGGTGGGTGAATGTTTTTGTTGTTATGTATTCACAGTCAGGAGATGGAGTGACTTATGGTTGTATCGGTTCTTAACTAAAGTAGAATGAAGAGTAGGATAAGCCTCTACAAATGTCCTTCAGGGAACAGAGA